>NC_133974.1:46044354-46344354 GCF_047716275.1 Strix uralensis | reverse complement strand
AGCCTCCGAAAGCGCGGTGTCCCTGTGGCTGGGGCACCCGCCGCCTGCCTCCCCGCAGGGGCCACTGGGGTTTCTCTTCATCACAGTCTGCTCGACAGTTGTCTCTCGACTGGAGATACTCAGGGAGGCCCTTGAGCGCGAGACCTGGCCACAGGATAAAAGCTGCACAGTAAATAATAGCTGTTATTCTCAATCCTCTGCACACAGAGTTTAAGGCAGAAAAAAAAAGAAGAAAGGGAAAGTGAGTGCTGTGAAAATAAGTAGTGTACTGCATACTTAAGACTTCAAATAAAAAATGCTGCTAGAAATGAAAATAAGGAGTAGGTGATGTCCTCACCCTCAGGAATGAAATATTCCTTTAATATCTCTTTTTCTCAGCTACTCTTACAGCTGTTTCAGAGCCTTGTGGTCTTGCTGCTTTTCATATATTGCTGGTGGACTAAGATGAGTTGAGTCCACCCAAAGGCTATTCCTTCCTTCACGTAACCCCAGAACCAAGTCAGGATCTCAGAGGACTTCTGGGCCACCATGTCCCTCCCTTGGTGCTCCCTGTTCTCCCCAACAGACTGATTTACAGCTAGGCAATGTTATAAACATCTGCCCTAGAGATTCTTTAATCCAGACCTTGAGGGCAACTGAACCTCCTGGATCTACAGTTCCTTGCAGCGTATCTTATTTCTTTCTTGTATTGTGATGATAAGTAGCTGCAACATTCTCCAGGGCTCAGTCCTGCACGTTTTCCCCTTGCAAAGGAGTTCACCAAGAGAACAAGCCTGTCTGAGGCAAGAAGGAGATCATCCATACCAAGATGGCTTGCCTGACTCTCTTCTAAATAACCTCCCATAAGTACTGTTAGCGCTAGGGAGTGCCAATTAAGAGCAATGTGAAATCTTTGTAAATGGTGACTAAATGATGGAGACAATAACAATGTAAATAACTTGGTAATTTAAATAGCTGGTTTATAAATAAACCAGAGTCAATATATATTCCTGCTGGTCTCTAAAGAAATTAGACCAGTAAATTCCTGTGAATCACAATAAGGAACATATTTTGTGTATTTAAAATAAATCTCAAAGCTGCATGATGAAGTACTTTTAATTATTGTAGAGTGGTACAGGCAGCAGCTTTATATATTATATCTCTCCAATCAATAAGAAAAGAAGTGCTTTGCAGGAACTGGTGCTGTACCTTTGCGAGAAAATAAGTTGTACTTCAGAATAAAAAGTAGAATGCTAACCTTAATTTGTCCTTGATGGTCATTTTATTTGACAAGTATCTTAAAATTCAGTTGGTTACCTCATGAAGGATCACAGTGCTTAGAAGAATGTATTGTACCTTAAACTGGGTAAAAGTTTGGTGGGTTTTGCGTTTTAGTTGTAGCCGATAAGGGAAAAAAATGTAGAAATATTTTTATTTGACATTATAAGAAACATGTATGAAAGCAGAGATAATTTCTCTAAACATTCTTTTTATTTAAAAAAATATGAAAGGAACTCTGTAAGGTGGGCACTTGAGAATGGTATTTTATTTTAAAAGAAACGAAAAAATGCTCACAGTAGGCAAAATCCCCAAATGGAGCTTGTAGCCCGTTGCATTCAGCGGGTAGCCTGGATTGTTAGCATAATAGTAAAACTCCAACAGTGACACTTGAAGCAAAACTTTATGCATTTTTAAAGACAGCTAAAAAAAACCCCTGACTTCGATTCTTGCATTCTTGTTTTCAGACATGCCTTTGGAAAAATAACCCAATATATAGTCTCAGTAACTAATGTTAGCAGTCTGGAATTATTTCTGAACAACTCTGCAGTATGAACACTTGAGAGATATTCCCATCCAAGGTCACTGTGATTCTCTTTTTCAGAAAGCCCACCTTGTTTATAGGTGGCTTCGCATTTAGATAACCACATCTGTCCTTCTGCAGCCCTTTAAGGATCATTCTTTTGCTTTGCAGTCATTCCTAAACCAAGTTTTATACTCCTCCCTACTTGAGCAAGTAGTGATTATGCTATTAGAAAGGAATAGCATCCTCTGAAAACCGTTTAGTGGCCAAGATACTCACAGAAGCCCCTAATGTTCACACTGACCATGCTCAAGGGTGGCTGTACACTTGGGGGTACTGGCAGAACTTGATCCCGACATGTGAGAGGGTGGCTCATCTCCAGACCTGGAGCTACAGTGCTAAACTGCATTAGCTTTCCTTCTTTCAGTGATACAGGGCTTTCTCTCAGGACAGCCTACAGCTGCTTGGGGCCAGTAGCAGAGCCCACAGCTGGAGTGCTTGCTTATCTCCTGATATTGGTGTGTATTTTGTCCCGGAAATGGCCACTATTAACTAGTCATTGCGCCATTTCACACCTTGGGTCTCTCTCAAGCTCCAGCTGTGGCTGTGGATTACTTCAAACTCATCAGAAACAGGCATCAGCTCAGGGCAGCTTCAAAGACATTTTCTCCATTTAACCACCATAGAATATTTTGCCACTTACTTTCTAATTTTTGTCATGTTTAGCACATCTGGCAGAGTCATTGCCCTCATAACAGCTGACATTTCAATGGCACCTCTGTGCCAGGGTATCCAAGGCATCCAGCAATCTTTGCAGAGAGCATCCTGCTGCCCCTAGGGCAGCAGTTATCAGCGATTCCTCAGTGACACCAGTCCAACCTGTGCTGCAGGAAGGCTGGGGATGGGGAGAATGAAATATGCAATTTTAAATTGACCCCAGGGCTAACATTATCCTGGGAGGAAGTCCTTGATAATTTTAATGACCGTAGCAATTCAGGAAGAAGCCTTTCTATTAGATCTCATTCCAGTGTAGCATCTTCTCAATGCTGCACTGCATAGCAAATGGCTGTGAGGAGGTGTCCTCTGCCCAGCCTCTCCATCCCAGCTCTGCCCCTGCTGCCCCTCTCCTCCCACAGGGAAAGGGGTCACCCACGGGAAAATGGTAATAGGTGGCCCAAATATTCAGATACTTGCTCTGAATTTCTCTCTGTCGCCTGCATCTATATTAAAATGCCCTGCCCAGGTAGCACTGCCAGTCAGAGGGGTGTGATTTCTCATCGGAGGGACAGCAGCAAGGCAGCACTTTCCCCAAGAACAGCTTGGGTTTTGGCTGTGGGAGGGAAGGGCATTGATTTCAGAAGACATATAGGGACGTCCACAGGAGCACCTTCCCAGCCTGGTGCATCAATCCTTACTGTCTGATAAGAGACGGATGCACTGCTTTGAAGCAAAATAGAATTATCTCCAGAACTGCGGCACTTGCTGCAGCTCTCTTCCTTTGCCTACACAGCCTGCCAGACAAACTCCTCGCAGAATCACTCTGTTTGGTTGACAAGAGTCGCTGTGATCACAGTCCAAGGCGACATGTTTGCCGTTTGCAGGAAGCTGTGGGTTAAAGTACAATTGACCTTCAAAACCCACCAGCACAGGCAGTGCTTCGCTGGAGTGAAATGCAAGGCTAATTTATGAATGGGGCAACTCATCATCAGCATTTTAATGAATAAACGATGTGCCCATTCATTATTTTTCCATTTCCAAGTGTTAATAAACAGCCCAGTGATAATTAACTGAAATTCTACCTTTATAGAAAAGTGGCACTTCATAAATATCAAATTGTGCTATTATCGTACATATCTGCTGGGTTTTCATGAATATATAAATTCGGCAATTACCTCTAGAACTGTTTGCTAAAATGTAAAAGCAGGTTAGTGAAGAAGAGGAAAGTCATACAGCAATTAAAATTTGAGAAACAAACAAAACGTCCTCCTGATTCAAAAATTCAATGACAGTAAACAGGGCAATGCAATCAGGAAGGAAAGCCCTGCCCTAATCAGCAAAGGTGATTTTTCACATAACTTGAGATGTGGTGGAGCGAGCAGTGGTGAAACCTGCCTGCAATCAGCTGGGCGAGGCTTTAAGGCACTGAGGATTCAAAATTCCTGACCAAGGAAGCGGAGCCTGGAGTCGCACAACTACATCAGGTCACCTCTCTTTTAGAGAACAAACAGAAGCCCCCAAATTTTCGAGCCTTCCTAGAAAATTACCCTGCAAAAAAAAAAAAAGTAACTGACCTTTACCAGGGCTGGGCTTTGCACATCGATGGGAGAGGTGTGAGCCGCTTCGCTCATCTCAATGAGATGCTAATTCCCATACTCTCTTTCTGCAGGGAAACACCAGGTCCTGCTGGAGTGAGAGGCTGTGGGAGGGGGGTGGAAGTGGGGAGCGGGACCCTCCTTCGGCACTTGGGGCATCCCTGAATGACCGGGAAAAAGGAGGAGGTGAATGTTCCTCTGAATTTTGATGAGTTGCAGGGCAGAAGGGAAAGAGCTCAGGTCTCATCAGATTCTGACTGCCATCTTGGCCTGTAGTCTCCTGAAAACTAAGCAAGAGTAGATGCTTGGAACAAGATTTCAGAAGAAAATGGAGAATACAGGAAGCAGTGCTGGCTACCACAGAGTCAAGTACATCTGCCTGTACTGTTCAGCCAGCGTTGAACCGGAGCTGTGTTTGGGCCGGAGCGCATTGGCAGCTCTGGAGCTGGAGCTCCCCTGCGGTGCCCTCAGCTGCATCAGTGGAGGCCACGGCAGCACTGACTTGGTTCGGCTGAGTCCGCCGCAGTGCGGTGTCTGGCTAACTTGTTGGGTGTGACACTGAGACGCTGTGCCCAGGTCCTTGGTTTGGTTGGTTCAGTTCACCCTTCATCGAAGGGGGTGGTGGGGGACACCTACAAAATGGGCTAGTGACACCAGGGCAGAGAGTGGCCCAGACATGTTGGACCAGAGGGTTAGGGCTAGAATTTAACATGTATTGAACCTTCACATTGCAAAGAGGTACATGCCCTCCCTGGGGACAGTTCTTCTTTACCGAGGAGAAAAGCTGGACTCTCTCACTCCCAGATGAGCAGAAACGCCTGAGGGACAAGGAATAGCACTGAGACAGGAAAGGGGGGAAGAGGTATTTCTGGATTTTCAGACACGCTGCATGGCTTACATTGCTATTTCAGCCGCAAACTCAAATTCTGACTCTGGGTGGTGAGCACAGGGACTCCCTCCTGCTTCATACTTACATGCACAAACTGAGCAGCACTGTGCTATGGTCAGACGACTGCTACAGAGCACTTGTCCGTGTGCAGCAGTTTTCCACCAGCCTGGGCAACGAGGAGATTATCTTGCCCACAGCAGGTGACAGTGTTGATTCATGGCTCAGACAGAAGCGGTTGCTTAGCTATGCAGCTGCCATCCTCCGGCTTCCCACATCTCCATACAGTTCCTGAAGCCAAGACTACTCCAGCAAGGGAATGCACTGGGCCTAGAAAGGCAACTTCCTTTGATGAGGACCTTTCAAACCTCTTTGACCTGACCTCACTGACAAAAGAGCCCTTCAAAGAAGATGAACTGTTTCATGTGGCAGCAATTTCTCATGTCAATCAAAAAGATTTTTTTTCTTACAGCAACAACTCTCTATCCTTTCCCCACAAAATTATTCATTTTAATACAGCAATCCTCCTCTCTACAGTGAACACCCTTGGGTAGCATCTTCCAGTGTCTCACAGACACATTCTTCAATTCATATTTCCATATTATATTTTCTTTAAAAAGGGGGAGAAAGGGAATGAATTGAGCATTCTTTGATTAAGAGTCTTCTTTTGCATTTTTAAAACACACATCTTCTAAAGAGCAAGTTCCTGCATGAGATCTGGTGGTCTTCTGAATGTCTTTTAAGAAATAGATGCTCAACTTCCTTCCTTTCTTTTTTTTTTTTTAAATGATAGAATGTTTGACCTGTTGGCCTCAAATTTTTAACTTGGTTTTCTGCCTTAAAATATTGCTGCACAGTATTTGAACTTCTATGACACTGGGAGATACAAGTCAAACAAATATTTCTGATGTTGAAGTAACTATTAAACTTCAATGTGGATCCATAACTTTGAACCATATTTTAGCCAGGAAGCAAATAATATGAATGCAAAACTCAGCCATAAAAGCTGCTTTAAAATGGCCTACAATAGATTTTCAGCACATAAAATTGTCCTGCATGAAAGTCCATTTTCCCACATTTCTCCCAGGCTCAGAGGAAGCCTTAGCCTCCTCTGTGACTCTCATAACCTCTACATCTTTGGGAAGGAGAGGTTTCCTTCCCAATGATATTAAGCATCTATCCTGATCCTTGTACAGGAAATACAAAAGAAATTCTCTAGTAGGTTAGTTTAGAAGAAAAGCCTTAATCTGTTTAGAGGTTGGGAACATCTCAAGATCTTCAGTAGACATGGATGGATGGTCAGGGAGTCAATGAGGTGGTCAAATACACACGCATGATTTAGTCATATTGTCATTGCTCCAGGACTTTCATCACAGTTCCATGTTCTGCCAGGGGCCGTCATTACCCCAAATGTGTGATATGCCTACGTGTTGAACATGTTCATAAACAAAGCTGTATGTAATGCCTACAGTTACGACTATATAACCATTTCCACCTTTTCATCTGCTTCTAATTTTATTATTCTTTACCCCCTCTTTTGTAACTGTCAGTGTTTTCTCAATTCTGTAATTATTTATTTATCCATTTATTTGGAAAATGAAATGGCTTAGGCATTTTTTAAACTTTAAAAAAACCCAATACTTTTTAAAATGAGACCAAACTTGTCAAAACAAACAGAAACTGGACATTTTTGAGAAAGGGGATATGTAGGAGAGCAAAATGTGCTTCCCATCAGCTCGTGGAAATTAGCTGTGATTTGAAAAAATGGTAAGGGGTTTTTTAAAATGTTCTTTTTTTGCATGCTCTCTGCATTTAATAATGTGCTGTGATCACAGCCTAGCAGTTCTATGGGAATGCCTAGTGTAGGAGTATGCAAATCACACTCTGCTTTTCTCAATGGTTATTGGAGTTGTAGGGAAAGCTTTCCGCTAAGCTACCAGAAGGATGCTTGTCACTGCCAGTGTCCAAGTTTTTTCCATATAACTCAGGAAATATTTCCATATAACTCAGGAAGTTTTACATTAAATGAGGCAGAAACTTCGATCTTAGGTTGTACCTTCTCAACAGTCCCAGGAGCCTTGGTGCTAACAGATCTAGGTATGTGGCAGGTCTATTCCTGCCATTTTAAAGAAATAAAAAAAAAATCCATAAGAATTCTCTCAGAATATTATTAACGTAGCAAAATCAAAGGTTCAAAGGCAGGGAAAAAGGGTAAAAGTGGCAGCTGAACTTTAACTCCGGTCTCTGAATTAGGCTTTTAATTACGTGATGAAGCAGTCCTGCACAGAATTCTAGGTCGCTGTGAACACTGAAACCTGCTGACTATTTCTCGCACCGTATCTGCCTCAGTTATCCCCGGACACTGTGGGATGAAAGAGTGGGAGCCTCCTGACTTCACAAGTCGCAGTTAAAATGAGGAATACAGCTATGAGCCAAGGCTCGAACTGAGCTGTTCACGCAGCTGCAGTTTTTATAGAGGGCAGCATCACTTTTTCTATGGCATACCAATGGCTGCGGGAAACTGAGGCTGAGTTTCAGTTGTTGATCTTTATGCAGTCTTTATATTATGTCAGAATGTAGCTAACCTGAATATTTCTTTAAAAGGAAAATGAGCATCTGAAAGAGGCTGTAGCTGAGACCTTTGGTCAGAGCTGTTTGTTGTAACTCTTCTTTGGAAAAGTAGAGACAAGACAGGAATTCTGATCCAGTTTTCCAGTTTTGCAAGGAAAAAAAAGACTTAAACCTGTACTGCCTGAGATTCCATCCAACCTAACCCTCATCATTTCTTTAATCCACTGATGATTGATGTAAACAAGTTTTACCAACTACAGCTCTCAGATACGTGAGTTTATAAACTGTGAAAAGCAGCATCTGCAAAGGGAAGAGGAATTCAAGGAAATGCTGTGCTGGAGATTTCCTTGGTGAGGAGCTCAGCAGCAGGAGCCTGAGCCCAGCAGTTACCTGCGAGGTTTGGTTGCCAGCTGGCCAAGCAGGAGGTGTTCACTGGCCAGCCGGTCAGCACCCTCATCCCTTGGGACCGGCCAGGGCGCATACTGCCCCTCGGCTGGCACAGGGTATGGAGGAGAGATGACAGTGCTGGGGGAGGTGGAGGATGAGGGGGAAAGGGGAGGATGCTGTGAGAGGGTATCAAGGCCATAGGGAGCACAGTAAGGATTTGGGATGGTTGCGGAAGAGGAGGAGGGAAATAGGAATATAGGACAAAGTTTCATAGTAAACTAGGTTTCGTTAATGATGCGGCTCTCAGAACTGCTTGTTTTCTAACTTGCAAGAGTCTGTCAAATGATGTCTTTTTTTCTCTCTTAGACTTTTCTCCTCATTACTGTGTTCTTTTCTTTATTGCCATCCCATGCTGTGACTTTGATTCTCTGCTCTGAGTCACAACATATCCACTGCCACTTTATATTTTGAAATGCCTTCACATCAGCATTAATATAAGAATGCATTTTGGCATAATAATTGCATCCAGTTATTGACCACATAATCAATAACCTGTGCTGCCATTTAAATCAAATCATTAACCAAAGCAATAAAAACTTAAATGTATAGATCTGTAAATGGTCCTAACAGTTGCTTTATATTAAAGGGAAAAAAGGGACTGGAGTTTGGGGTTTTTTCCTCCCAGTCACATACAAAGCTGCCAAATAAGATGTTTTCATCCTTTTGTTCATCTCTCAAGCAACCTCAGGATTAGGCACAAATTACTGCAAGTGTCAGGCTGGGCTCTCGGGAAGCTGTGGGCAGCAGTGGAGGGGACTGTAGGCCATGTCACGCCTAGATTACACTAGCAGAGTGATCCGGGAACCGCAGTCACACGTTACACCCCACGGATGTTTCCATGAGCCTTGCGCTTGCTCTCAAAGCAAAAATCAAGTTGTCAAAGGTTGTGTCTGCGTTGCTAAATAAAGCAAGGCTGGGGAGCAAGCTTGACTGCTGGCCATCCAGGCTACTTAGCTATTAGCTGTTAGCTCACACCTCGGCATATGTGTCAGCTTCTCTCCCTCGGGAGTACGGGGATGTGGCTGGCCCGTGCACTTGGCTGGCACTATCAGAGAGGACACACCAGATTTGGGTCCCTCTGTCCTGTGGGCATCCAGGATTCTCTCTCCAATGCCTCTCCCCATGCAGTCACAGCACAGAGCCTGGGGCTCCAGCTAGGAAAACATCACTGTCATGTGCTGCAGACCCTCATGATTCAGCGACAAATACAGCTATGACAAAGCCAGAATGTCACATTTATATACTAGGCCTGTAGGAGCATCCCACAGGGCCCAAGGGAGAGCCAGAGCCTAGTGCCATGCAGCTGGTAAGCCTGCGCCTTTTTGAGCCACAGAGCCAAAGAGCTCCTGGACCTGTTTAATTTAGCAGTACAGATACAGCTGCTGTGACTAGGAGTGTAAACATTTCAGATGAAGGATACTTCTGCAAGGGCACATGAACTGGTGCAAGGTGATGCACTGAGCCCTCTCGTCCCATTTGCAAAGGTGTCTGAGCTTTATATATATTTTTAAGCTAGATCAGACTTTCAGTACTTAATTTTGATGTCTTAACTGAACTTAATTTTCAGACACTATTAATGCTCAGCATTATGGAAACTAAGACCCGTTATAGAGAATTACACCAGGCATTTAGAAACTGAGAAGCCTTAACTCATTGGTTACTTTTGAAATGCCTAGCCTGAATTTCTGGCTCGCTTGCTCTCTTCTCTTACTATATGATATATCATTGTGGTATATAAGAATTTCTCACTGCAGTACTTTCTGCAAGAGCCTGACTCAGTTCTTGCTCATTCTAGTTTAAAGAAGAATTACTCCCACTAATGGTAAAGGGGTTTCATCAATGTAAATTTTCAGTATCAATACACATGAAATTAGAAGCAGACAGCCGGAGTTTCAGGGGTCAACAAGAAATCACACTGGCGCTGGTACTCACCTCCCTGTACTCGCTGTCAAACTGATGGCAAGACAGCGCGATATTGTTTTGCACTCTATGCGGGGTGTATCGGCAATGACGGACGTGTGCACATCCTTAAAACACCTCCATGATTCTGAGACTACTTGTTTGTGTGGAGTGCTTTAGGAGATCTGTGATTAGAAATATTTGAGAAAAGAGAAGACAATGCACTGCTTTGGTCCCTTTAAGTCTTCTTTTTATATAACAGAGACAAAATTGTTTCTGTTTATCAAAGCCAGCTTTGCACTGTGAGCATCACACCCATAGTTCAGGCTTTGTGTTCTCACCCCCTCAACTGAGATCTCCTGATTACATGCTTTCCCTCCACCTCCCCTCCTTTCCCCACCACTAGGGTCAGCTGAGCAAAAGTTACAAATCTCAGAATAAAGGAAAAAAAGAGGACAAGTCCTCAGAGATCAGCTGCATCAGGGTGGTTCATAGCTGCATCTCAGGCAGGGCAGTTCCCAAATCCCCCTCTCAGGTGTCTCTCTTGCCTCTCGTCTCTTGCCTCTCACCCCAGGGCTGCACGAGTTTTTCACAATTCATCTGGGGCTTTTATAATCAAAAGGTCAAATCTATAACTCAGTTGTTAATTTAATGTACAACGTAAATGTAACCTGCAAGTATAACAGAGAAGCTCGAAGTCTGGACCCTGATCTGAAACATTTTATGTGTGCTTTTAAAACCATAAGCAGACCACAAGCAGTCCTCCCCTACCAGTTCACAGATCTTTTTAAAATCTGACTGCAGCATCTGCTGGTAATGTTGTCTACATATATGTAAGCTTTGTTTTTCATGCATATTCATGCAGTAGGTCATTTATACACAGCATAAACAATAACAGACCAAGGACTATGTCTGATGGACCCCAACAGGACTAGGCTGAAAAGAAGATTTAGTGCTTCTAGTAACAATATTTTGTTGGCAATTTGACAGCTTTGACCTAAGCCAAGTGACAGCGTTAGGTGATACACAGTATGCTGACAACTTATTACATAAAGTATCATGGTTGGCTGTCAAAAGCTTTCTTGGAATCCAGAAATATAGCTCTGGCCAATTTTTATGGCAGTGAAAATGTGTTCAGTAATTTCTACCAAGGCAGTTGTTGAGTGGGGAGGCTGAAAGACAGGACTGATGGAGAGTTATTTGATAACAACAGCAAGTTGTCCACCTGCAATCAGGCAGGTTTATCCACATGGTTTTGTAACCTCCTTGGCAGTGACTCAGACATTACAATACAGTCCAGACAATTCCCATTTCTTTCTGGGAAAAAACATAATCACAGCAAAAATAACATACTACCTATTTCCTTTTTAATCTGAAGATGAATTGGGAAGGAGTGGCAGTGTATGGGAATAATAAAGCAATGCCAGTTGGATTCTGTGCCTCAGAAATACAGGGCATCTCATTTTATGCCTCGAAGCTGTGAGGATTCTGAGGGCCAGCAGGCATTGCTCACCCTTGTACGGCCCTGGGAAGCTTAAGGGCATTAGCAGAGCCAAGGATTTGGCAGACCCACAGGTCTGCTTTTTCAGTAGTGATTTGGAAATACAAAATCACAGTTCTTCATATTCTTTTTCTAAAGTTTTGCTTGCAATAATAAAGAGAAGATTCTTAGACTGTGTCATGCAGTTTTGTGAGGAGAAGTATCGATATGACAGGAATGGTCACTTTTGGGTAGTGAAAGACCTCAGTGGCTCTCCCCAGCATCCCTCCCTTTGCCCCTGTTAAGGGAAGGGATCAGCACATGTACAAGTAGCTGGAAGGACAGGCAGTGTTTTGAGAGGGGCAGATAGCTGCACTGCAGAGCGTAAGTCAGCAGGCACATGACTCACATACTCATCAGCTCAGGTATCCTCCCAGGTCTGTTCAGATCTGGGCTTCTTTTTGATGTGGCTTTTGGTACAGTGGTTGAATTCTCTGAGTTACAGAGGTTTCTGCATACTTTTAAAATGCAAATCAAGCACAGTGTAATAGACACATGCTCTTATTTATAAAACCTTAATCTTGTTCTGACCAACACAGCCATCGGTCTTGTAGAAAAAGAACATTAGCCCAGGGAGTTACTTTAAATTAGTGTGATTTAGGCTGGGGAAAAAAACAGGAAGATTCACTGTCCAGGGGTGCATCAACAGGCAGCTGGCCTCCAGCTTTGATCCCTTGGATTTGATAGCGCTGCTTCAACCTGGTTTGTGGGATGTGGTGGGCAAGCAAAGTGACACGAGCCCTGACTGAAGGGAGGGCACTGAAGTTATTGGCAATGGCCTTTTCTTTATGTGATGCTAACCCATCTCGCTATAGCCTTATAAAACAAATGGGTACAACGAGTGAAGCAACCACAGGCAACAGTTTTTAACTGCCTGCACATGATCAGACACACAGACCCCTTCTTCTGGCATGTCTAGCACAGTCTTAATTAAGGAAGTCAGGAGCTGGAGTTGAAAATACGGTATCACATTTCCCATAATGTGCGAATTGATGGTTTCCTACAGTCAGCGCCGACAAAAATCTTCCCTTCCTCCAAGTTCAAAGTAACTGTTGAATATACAGATGGGCCGTATCTACACCTTTCCCCTCACAGTGAAAAATGCTTTAGATGATTAAGAATTTAAACTGTATTGTGAGTGAGAACCTTGGCTGTTTTAAGGAATAAGGGTTTCCTTAGAAACGGGGAAAAGTAGTTTAGGAGCAGACGTTTATGAGGGCGAATATGTACACCATCAATTAACACCTTGTTTCTTTCACAAGTTCAGTTATATTTACAACACTGCTACGAAGCAGTGAAAGCAGACAGTTTTGTATGTGCATCAGGGCTGTGAAAGATAGACTCTGTGCTACCAGACAAACAGGGATTCACACCATATGGCTGGTTCAGGAGTTTTGACCGATTTAGAGCAAATGCATAGTAATTTCTCACTGGGGCCGGGTTAAGATGAATATTAATACAGATCAGAAATGACAAACAGAGAAATGGACAAAGATTGTCCCCAGATTACACCAGCCCCCCAGCCTTACAATAGATTTTAAAGCTGTTTTCTTGGCAAAGTCAGCAGTTTGCACCTAATTTCCATGATACTTTACTTACATCAGGTCTCTGTAAAATCCCACCAAATGTTTCCAGCTCCAAGTGGCAGATCATCGGCTGTAATTTGATATCCAGAAGAGTTCATAGGCTGAACATGTTTAAAAAGCAGCCAAACAAGGCAGAGCTCAACAGCTAACAATGTTGAGGAGGCTGTAGACACCGAGCTTGGCACTGACAAACACTGCTGTCATCCCTACCTTTAGTGCTGGTTTTATCCAGAGACAGTTTTATATCAAATGTGGTGCTGGAATACCAGCACATTGCACATACATATCCTGAGAGGCTGCAGTACTAATACATTACAAATAACATAGCAGTTCTGCTGACAAGCAGAAGAATAAAGTATTGTGGTCCCAGCTGACATAAAATTAACCCTGGTTTTATCTTGCTTTCACTGAAGGAGATTTATTCCCCTTCTTTGCAAGAAGATTATTTAGAAGATAGTTTATAATTGCCTATGAGAGTCTCCTCAATTCAATTTCTGAGCAGCTTGTGTAGTGGAAATAATGAATTATTAGGTTTGAGTCAAAACTTGAGTTTCATATTTGGTGCTAAAAATGGACATTTTGAGGTGTAGTCCTCCACCTCTCTTGTTTCAGAGATGCAGCACTGCATTCAGCTCCATGGAAAGCAAAGGTGCCACCATTTAAAGCACTGTTCCTCAGCTTCTAGAAGAAAGCCCTTTTGGAGATGACAGCTGAATGGAGTTGTATCCCAACAGCCGTGTGGATCTGATCTGAGTACTCACCACCTGCAGAAACAGAACAGTGTAAGCCCCAGCTATGCTTAGGGTACGTTGATCCTCTCTATGGAGAGATTCTGTTTTCAGCTGACAAACTGTAACCACGTGAGTGGAAATTTTTCATTCAATGGCATATTTCAGGATGGCTGAGCTGAAAGAATTCAATTAAAAATGACTCAGCTGATTCTGAGGACAGGTTAGTAAAATGACTGTTTTTCTGTGTTAAAAAAATTCATTTAGTTGAAGAGCTCTCTCATGCAAATGCTCTGGAGTGGTGCCTTCAAATTTGGCAGGATGCATGACTTTTCTATACAAATTTGTTTTTTGCAATTATTCTGAATATTCTCTCATGTAGGTCTTTTAAAATCTGCTATTAATACACACCCTCTAATATCAAGTCTTTTTTAAAAACTGAATTATTAAGCATGTTGACATGGGGATTTTCTTGTGACTTCTTAATTTTCTTTTTTATTCATTCTCTATTTGGACTTTAGGTACTACTGGGCTAGAGTAGTCATGTTGTATGCATTTTACTTCCAAGGAGAATATATGAAGGAGTATTAAGTTATGAATTCAAAACTTAGGCAATACCCCAAGCTTAATTTTCCCTTGCCCACCCAATGAATATAACAGATTGGGTGAAGACGACCAGCTATTTCAGCAGCTATGTGCAGTTTAATTTCCTCTCCCTTGTTTGGCATGCTTTATTTTCTATATGTTGTATTTTCTAAATGCTGTTCACATTCTGGTCCAAAGGCAAATTTTCTGATTTTCTCATGACTTGCAAGATGCTCCTCATGGGTGTATCTTCATGTTCCAAACACAAACTTAATTTTTGCAACACTATTGGCATCAAAGAGGACTGAAAAGACTATCACAGCCTGGAAACCATCTCTTCTGGAGATCCACTGCTTCATCACTACCCACCACTTCCACAGCAGAAGAGGCTTGGTTTTTTTCTTGCTTTTCAACCAGAGACTTGTTTGGTTTTTTTTTTTACACAAGCATGTTTCAAAATCTGTTGGCATCAGCCTTGTGGCAAAAAATGCAGCCATGCAAGTAACACTTATTGCAGTTAACTATGATGAGTTCATATTCAGGGTTTTCCAAACAATCACTTCAGCTGTTGCATAACCTGTTTTTTAGAGTTTGATTTTCCCACCTTTGAAATACTCTCATTCAATGGTTGTGCAACAAGTAGACTGCTGTCCATTAACAAAAGAAGAAAACATAATAGACCTAAAATCCACATCCTCAGAAAAAACGTCTGCACCAGCTTTAGATGCCAAAATGCAAAGCAGTTGTGAGAGACTTATATTTACAATAACATATGGGAGAAAAATAGCCCCACATGACCAGGCTACGGTTTCTTTTGAGCTACTGCAAAATTGCTCCTTAAGAATAAATGCACGTAAAGGACCTCCTCCTGAATGGGATCTATGCCACTGCATCTTGTGACCCTTTGCAAACATGAGACCTCAGCTTGCGAAAAATACAGTAGGCTTAAAAATCTGAGCAGCCTATCACAGTTTGGCTGAGACAGACTCCATGAACTGCAGGACTTGCTTTTCATCAGCAAGGCTGTTGTTCACCTCCTGAACGTTTCAATCAGCCTGCTGGCAGATGTGCTCCTGTACAAGCCTGCACGCTCAGCCCCACTGTGGCTTCCAGCATTGTTTGGCAGCACCGCGGCAGAAGTGAGACAAAGATAAATGGAAGTGCAAAAGCTATATTTACACAGCATTTAAACATACTGTATACTGGAGACTGAAGGGCTTGCTGATAGGTGACACTGCAGGTTTCAATAGGGAGCACATCTAGTAGAGCCCTTATGCCTCATTCAGGTCATGCAGCTCCCATGACTTTACCTAAGGGTTGTTGTTTTGCCTGAAAAACAGGGGGTTTTGTGGGTAAAATCCAGACAACAGTGAAGTTTGATCCCTGATCAAACAGCAAAGCAGGAACATTGCTCTCCCAGAAATGTTCTTCAGCTATTCAAAGATCATCCAAATCTAAATAGGAAATAACTATGAAAAGGAACATGCACAGGAAGCACAGATCCAGAAAAAAAAAGTTACTTTAAATATACGTTGATTTTGAAGCAAGAATAGAAATATTACATTAATTTTTCATCATTTGCCATTCAAATAACATCTCCATTTGGCACACCTTTAGACATTAGTCTTACACTTCATAGAGTGTTAATATTAAAGCTGGAAGAACATGAAGCTGCAGGAAGTATTTGTAACACAACAGATTTTCACTGAGATAGGCCTTTTTTCAAATTCACATAACATTGACAAAACTGGAGTAAACTTACAATAATTTGAAGACTGTAAATCCATTTTTATCATAGGATGACTTTGGAATTTTATGTTGAAGACTGGAATAAAGGAGCTATCAAGAGATATTACAAGGTATGTCTTTAATGAACAATATTTTACTACACAGATATAAAGAAATCACCACACTTACCATGTCTCCTTTCATGAAATCCTTTGATTCTGTTGTGTCACTGATGGAGAATACAGAATATGAATGGCACTAAACACAGTGGTATAAAATAATAAATAAATTTTCATTGTAAATGATTATTTTAACCAGGTCTTCCTGGCTGGTGAATAGAATATTTATGGCACCAAGGCAGTCAATCCTGATGTTACTGCTTTGTGAGTGCAAGGGACGAAGGACTGTTAATGTTACCAGCATCTCTGTTAGACATTAAATAGAGAAAGGGATGTGGGTCATGCATGTTAGTTGTACAAGTAGTGCCTAAGCACCTTGAAGAGCTGTATCAGTTGTTCCACCGCAGCAAATGAGGCGGGATTCAGCTGCCTGGCTGTTCCCTGCAGGCAGGTCTGTAGAGGTTTGTGAGAACTCTGGCCATAGTTGTGGGGTGTTATTTTTTCTCAAAAGCCCATCCTGATCCTCAGAGGATGCAGTCCTGATGAGACTGCATCCCTGGAGAGATGCGGGGGATGACTACGGACAGGTATATCTGCTCCCCCATCATATGCTGGGGGTTACAGACCCTTTGGTTCCTGCTATTCCTCCCTGCTCATGAAACTATGCCTGCCTTATTGTAGTGCAAAATAATTCAGCAGAAATAAAAGTTAAATACTTCAAGCAGATGAAATTTAAATAGTATAAAATTGTGATTTGTGAAGTAAAACTGCTGAATGAGTAAAAAAAAAAAAGAAGCATGAAAGATTTCATATCAGTTTTCCCATTTCAAAAGGCTTGCCTGTAGAATGACCTATCCAGCATTCTTCAGGCTTTAATTAATTAAAAGCAGGGAGAAAGTTAGGATTTTGGCACAGGATAAATATTCCAGACTTGAACAGAAGATGTTGCTTTAATGACCTGGACACTATCCAGGAAGTACGCAAAGGCTAGCAGGCACTTCTGACAGCTAATATATCTGATAAAAAAGAGCATTCTGGCCAATTAAAGAACTGGGGTAGAAATAATGGTTTGTCACCAAGTGTGTAACTGAGGCCAATTGGTCCAGATTAACCAATGGGTTATCCTTTGTAAGTGAATTTAAAGGTCACGATGAGCTGTCTTGGTGGGTAAAAGATAAAAATGTTAAATTAATATGGTGGCAAAAGATTTTCAAATGTGAGACATGCAGATAAAAATTAGATTTGCAAATCATGCAAAATCACCTGGAGTGGACTAAGCAAATTGCTCTTATGGCAGAAGGTCATTAAGAAAAAAGTGTGAATTAAAATATGAATTTCTATCCACTGTAGAAAGTAGAAGCTTTCTTTAAGTATTCATAGGCAAATGTACTCCTGAAGGACTTTATTATAAACTAACAGCTGGGTGCATATACCTCTGTATTCTTGGGGGAAGCAAGATGGAGCTGTTTGAGGGCAATCTAGTTTCCACCTTCTACAGTAAAACAACTGGTTATATCATTGGTAGCTGACCTACGTAATACAATTTGACCATGAAGAGATTATCTGTAATCTAGCTCTAAATGTTATCATTTCCATGTTGCAGACTGTCCTGGGGACAAAACCCATTGAAGAGGACTTTTCCAGCATGTTTTTCTCTACAATCTTCCATTGCACACAGAGGTAAAGTTTGACACTGACTCTGGACAAAGAAGATGGTCACAGACTTCAGAATCCCCACAAGACCTATGGGAGGCTCTAGGATATCCATGGGGATGGAGCTTTCGTGTCCCTGGTTTGGCTATGGCAGCCTGTGACAGAGCTGAGTCCCTAAGGTTACGTTCCCAGAGTATCCCAAACTACAACCAGGCACCTCGGGAGAGAGAACTGAACCCAAAAGTTTGCACTCAGTGCTGGGAGGTGATATCTGTTCCTTCCAGCCTTGCTCTTGACTTTCTCCTTGCTCAGTCCTACTCTCTCCCCACAGACAGATGGAGATGGAGATGTGAGTGTCCACTAACAGGTTGAAAGGATGTTTACACTGTAAATGACTGTTTGGCTTCCTAAATGCGAGGGAGCCTATTTAGACACAGTGTGATATCTAGCTAAGATTTGAAGCCTTGACAAACTTGACTCTCTCTGTGGAGGCAAAGTAAGATGTCCTGTCCTCATGCCTACCCCATGCACGCTCTGGCTCTCATCTACCAGCACCTCCACTTCTCATGAGCACCTCTGCCCCATCCCTCTCTTCTGTTGTGCTATTAACATTAGAGAGAGCCTGTCCACCAAACACTTCTGATTTCATGTGCATCACAGCCAGCAACTGTATTCAAATGGCCCTGTTTGCAGCTACTTGAGAGATAAGATTCCCAAAATAAGGCAATAAATATCCATAGTAGCTCTTGCTTATTTTTACAAGCACCTGCAATAAGGAGGACCCACATCATCACTGCAGCACATAAAAATGTAGATGTTTATAACAGGCGAAGTCTAGCCAGTCCTGTAGGGAGGCCTTTCGGTGCTCACAGCCTCCCAGCTGTGCTTGGTGCTTCCTTCCAACCCAGAGGGGTTAACCCTCACCCCCCCCCAACCAGGGTGGATGCTGCTTGCTGCCTCTTCTGGGTCTCTCTCTCAGGCAGATGAATAGCTCAGGACAGAGCCTGCCGGCCACCCACCCTGCCTGGGGCTGAGCTGCTGGGGATGGGGGACGGGCAGGCAAGCACTTTCTTTGTCTTCCAGGGCTGCTGGCGAGAAGAGGAGCAGTGACAGCCTGAGTGCAGAAGCAAAGAGCAGGACCAAGGAGGCTGCAGGTGGCTGCCCCTTCCCTCCTGGCACGGTGCAGCCAGGCTTTTTAGCCCCCTTCTTCCACTGTGTCTGACTGTGTGTGCAAAATGCTGTTTTGGCTGGATTTGGGTGGCTTTGAAGCCACAGAAAACAGCAACAGCTCTGAGATTGCTCAAGCACTGTTAAAAAGCATAGAGCTCCATTCTGGCACATAGCATAGAAATACTGGTGCCAGGCTGTGAGATTTCGGGGCTTCGGAAATGGGTTTTTACAAGTATATAACCAGTGATCATAAACGGTATTTATTTATCTTTATGTGAGTACCTAAAATGCCCAAAACACACATAAAGCAGCTATTTATTTCTCCAAGGAGCATTTAAAATGCTTGTTCTTCCATGGATTACCTATGTGAGTGAATGAACTTAAACCACTAAACAGCTGATTCTGAGCCAAATTTTCAATGGATATTAAAAAAGATGTACACGTACCTAGGAAAGTGTGCATTGCCACACGAGGTAAATGCATGCAAATGAAGATATCCAAGTACAATGGCCATAAAGCGTTGATGAAAGGTATTTTATTGACACTGAAGTAATCTTCTTGAATTGCAAATTTTGGCTTCATTTCCTTTTCTGTAACCAGTGCAAAAGCAAAGAAAGGATCTGATTTCCTGGAAGCAGGTTTGTCTTATCTGTTAATATATAGTCCCACCTTTTACACTGGGTGAATATATTTGTATGTCCTTGGTTAGCATAATTTGGGACAAAAAGGAGGACATATCTTGATTTTTCAGAGAGAAGCAGCTTTTTGAGGACGATTTCTAGGGAAGTATTCAGACATTTCTTTAAAGAAAATGTGGAAATAAATCATGTCTAATCAGAGCATTAGCAAATTGCTAATTACAGTACTGAAACTTTTAGTTCATGGTTTCCTATAGATAAACTATCTTATAGGGTTTTGTAGGCAGCAAGACAGTCAAGTTGAAGTTAGCTTGTACATGAAATTTCTTAGGATGGGACCTTCAGAAATACTAAGTGGTGCATGATCTTAGTTCCCATTTTTGAAAGTGACTGAGCTTAGAAACACGAGACCATGTGTGCTGGTGTGCTGGTGATGGTGTGGAGAATCCTGATGGCTGCTCCAGCTCAGGCTGCAATGGCATCTGCCTGTGTCTGCCTGGTGGTGTCTGTATGGCGATGGTGGAGCTAGCAAGCTCTTCTGATACCTGTTGGCAAGGTTGGTTTCAAGGCTGTGCTCAGGTGGTGCCATTTCAGGGATTGCTACACCATACATAGCTGCATTAAGGTCCCACTGATTCTCAATTCAATGCAGGCTCCCCAGTCCCCTACTTGCATTTGAAGACTCACTTAGGAAGTTTCTGAAACTTTTACCTTCAGTCTCTTTGCTGACACCATGAGAAAGTAAGGGAGTGGATGCAAGTACCCATGTAAAATAAAAATATAAGTATTTAGTATTTGAAATTTCAATGGAACCGCTGTTCTGTTTAGAGACAGTACTGTCCATTCAAGTGCTAGAGTGAGAAGCATCTCATCTTAAACCCACAGAGCTGGCAAAATCTCCTTCTGAAATCACAGTATTTCTTTCATGAGATGCAAAATATGGGGAAATAAAGCTCAGTTGAAATTTTCCTCCACTCAGGAGGTAAAATAGAAAAAAAAAAAAACCTACACAAACAACAAGCAGAGCTTTCTTGACCCAGATGACTTCACTAGTTGGTGCCTTGTTTTCTTCCCTTTCCTTGGCTGTCATTGCATCCTGCTCCCTGTAAGCAGCTCATTCTCATTAAAAGCAATGTGGTGAAACTAGCCACATCATTATACTCACTTAGATAGAGTTCTTGTAGCCGGCACTTACTGTTCATAATAACTGCCACTAAGGATTTGTGAACCCCCTATTGGCACCTTCCTGGTGGTTTGTTGGGGGATTTTTTTTGTGTGTATTACTTTGAAATTTACATGTCTTCAGAACAACTAAAATTCACAAGAACAAACTAATTAATGGATTCCAGTTTTGACAGCTACAAGAAGACAGATGAGAAAGTAACATGCTTCTGGCAGCGTGTTATCAATTGGGAGGCACCAGTGCATTGCCTCTATGTGGTACAGTGAGCTGGAACCGACACTGACAGATGACACAGCCCTTGACAGTGAAGCCTGTACGAGCTGACAGCTCCACTTGCACTCAGGCAGGTCCACGCTTGGCGCTGGAACTGAACCAGCTTGATGTGCAGAATATGCTTGCTTTTATCTTCCCCCGGTTGTACAGTGGGCAGGCTGAACAGCACTGGCAGGTGGATCCCAGGACCTACCTTAGAAAGTTACAAACGTAACAAGTGCTAAGATTTTACCAGTAAAAATAAACTAAACCAATGGACAAGTATCATTATCTTTCAAGTGGTGCTTTGCTCTCCTTTTTGAAAGCCGGGTGGTTCCCTGCCCAGTGAGACTAAGGGAGCTTGGTTTCATATGGACCAGTGGGTGTCTCTGGTTGAATTCTCAAGTGTCTGCTAAGGGGCTTGCTCCAAGCAAGCCTCTGCTACAGCTGGGCAGCCCGAGCCTCTCTCTGTCACACAGATTGTCCTGTGTCAAAGACGGGCTGAACATGGATGCCTGCCTTTCTTTCAGGTGGATCTCTCTTCTCTGGGTAGCTGCCTGCTTTCACAGATCTGCAGGAGCTTGTGACTTTGGGCCTATAACCCCTCTGTCAAATTGGGTCAAAACTGGCCAAAGGTTTAAGTTCAGATTAAGTGCTGGGGGTTGGAGAGAGGGTGTGGGTGCACATGCAAATGTGGAGTGTGACAACATATTTCCTTTGAAAACAAGGATAATACAGCAAGGATAGAGCTTCTTCACACTATACATTCAAGACATATATCTACAATCTTAAGATTAGACTGAGCCTGAGTGCAGAGGCCCTTGCAGTCTTATCTAATTCTTCCCTAAGGGGACAGGGATGCTAGAGGCACCTGGGTAACTGCTCCATGCCATGGTGAATTACAACCCTACAGCAAGTATCTCTTCACGGATTACTATGATAGATATTTGTTCCAGTCCTCCTCTCTTACTGTACATAGATGAGCTCAGGAGTAGACCATACGCTTTTAAAAGGAACAGAATACTGGAATCAATATTCTCTCGTGGATTTAAGAGAATATAGTCTTAATGAAGAAACAGGCTGGTCAAATTAGTTTGAATCAGCCTAGGTCTTCAAGAAGCTTCCTTTCCTTCATCTCTAATGCTGTAATTTTTTTTCAGATCACATTACAGAGGAACTGAGAGCCCTATTAAGGGGAAAATCCAAGTTTTATGACTCCAGCGAGGGAATTTATTGCAGCCAACACATCTCTCTCCCTTGCTCCTTACAGCTCCACGTGGCCCTTCTGCCTGCTTCCCTCCTGTTCATTACAGTCTCCTTTGGCCCTCAAGAGCAGCTGCCGGTGCTCCCTTGGCCTAACGCCGGGGTGACACAAGTAATAATACCGGCAGAAGCCAGAATGGCATTGGGCATACTTGTCCACATTCAGCAGCTGTCAACAGGAGCTATTTGAAAGATAGATGGGGATTTATATGGCTTTGTTTGTGCACATGTGCCTCAGAATACAGTGCTTAACTAGAAGGAACATAATTCCACCAGCTTCACTGGGACTATTTGTATCCTTAATATTATGCTCATGTTTTAGGGACTTTGCTGAATCGGGACCTAAATTTGTGAAATTTGTGTTGTGTGCACATTTGCCTGGATTTCTCTGAGCTGCGGCTACCCATGCATGCTGTCATTTCAGCTATTCAAGAGCTTGGTAGTACGACGTAACAGGAGGTACATTTCACACAGTCTGTTTCTGAGTGTTTTAAAGTGTAAGAAAAGAAAAAAGTTCATTAAAAATTGGTCTATAAAAAGACATCTGGGCAAAATTTTTGAAGTGCTTTTCTCTGTGAAGCTCTATGAGGACAAAAGTTTTTTTCCAGATACTGATACTTTTGCTTACTGTTACACATCTATGTGATGCATAAACAATAGATCTGCTGGAAGTCTTCAGAAAAATTTGTTTAATGAGGATCAAGATTAACAGAATTTCCCTTTAAGTCAACAAGAAGGAATTTATATTCCTTTTTTACAGGTAGTCTTTGTGTATCACCTTCCCTTTCCCTAAAACCCAAACAAAATCCACAGCCTGAGTGGCTCCAACTTCTCAGATGGATCATATAATTGAGAA
This sequence comes from Strix uralensis, assembly GCF_047716275.1. Taxonomy (NCBI): domain Eukaryota; kingdom Metazoa; phylum Chordata; class Aves; order Strigiformes; family Strigidae; genus Strix; species Strix uralensis. The sequence goes on along the minus strand of NC_133974.1, from coordinate 46,321,158 downwards.
AAGAGAAAAGCATGTAAGCATGATCATTATTTATTTTATGCTAATGTTTAGACACTCTTACTCCAGCTTCACAGTCAAGGAACAGTGAGGCAAAGAGCAGCAATTGCCTAAAGCACCATTATGGTCCTGTGTTGAGCCTTGAAGCCCCTATTTCCTCTGAAGCAATGGAAAGGCACATTCTCATTTCCACTTGGTGTCTCCTTCTCCCGTTGAGGCATTCCGCCTGGGTAGCAGCGTGACAGTTGGCAGGCACTAGCTCAGTCAAGGCAGCGTGTTGGAGGGCAGCACTGCAGGCGCTGCCTGCCCGAGTCAGGTTGGTCATGTAGGGTTGAAAGGCTTCATTTTAACATTGCAGTAGCATGCTGTCACTATGTTTGAGCAGACAGTTATTGCAAAGTTCTTGCTTTCAAGAACTTCCACCTACCTGATAAGTTACCTTTCAGAAAGAAATTCAAATATCTCTTCTTAGCCTAAACTAGTTTGGAATTAACAGAATATAGAAAAACAGTGATTTTCACTTTCTTTTCATAGGCAAAACCATTGTATTTCCTGGATCCAGATGTTTGAACATATATGTTGCACCAGATAATTTTTTTAAGAAAAATCTTATAGAAAAGATGAGCTAAGGATATGTGGCCAGAGTTCTTTCTCTCTTATTTCATACTGATGAAAACTAATTTTATATAAGCAAATAGAAAAACATCACTGGTGTTCTTAATTTTTAGGTATTAAAAAAAACCCTCTCTGGGGCTAAAAATATCTTCTTGATACTGCTCGTGATTTAAGAAGTATTTCCAAGCACAGAATAAACATGCTGTGGGAGGTGCTCAAAAGTGTTATAACTGAGTGCCCTGGCTGGTCTTCTGCAAAGGTCAATAGAAATAGCTATTTAGAAATCAGGCCCTCACTTCAATCCCTCTAATATGAAATTGAGCAATGAATTGACTACCCTTCGTAATGCACCTTGCAGCAAGAACCTAGGGTGTTTGACTATTCAGAACCGAAGGTATTGTCCTTCAGGTGTATTTTTTTTTTTTCTTTGAGGAGTTTTGCTTCTATACTGGTTGTGAGAGTCACATCCTTACACACTTACAAAACAAAGCAAGATCACTGAACAGGCAATTTGTGAACTCTGCCTATCTAGGTTAGGAGCTGAATCCAAATTCAAACTAGATCCAGATGAAATATTTATGAGTATGCATAGATAGATATTTACACAGAGAGACATGGATATAGACAAATTCAGATTATCTGGTTTTCTCCTGCATGATCAGACTGTTCCTGGATTGCTCGCTTAGATATATTTTAAATGGCTTGCATTTATATTCATGGTGTTGCACATATCTGTGTTCTTGCTGTTTTAGATAGATTTTAAAATATCATACTGAAATTTTATGGAGCCTGATAAAGTTGGATAGCAAACTTTCTTAAACAGAATGAAATTGTGTACTATCTAACATCATACAAGGCTATCCAAGATATTCTTTAACTTCATTAAATACGACATAGAGTATGCAGTTCTTTTTCTTTGACATTTTTTGAGCAAGTTCTCTTCAAAACCCTCCATCGTTTATATCTGCAGCCCAAGAACACATGCAGTATTTCTTTACAGCCTTGTTTATCAAGAGAATCTCAAGCAGAGGAAGCTATGGTGAGCCAAATTTTCTGGCAGTGTGAGTGGGGAAGCTCAATGACCTCATGAAGGCTCTGGTAATTTATACTACTAGAGACTGACTTTTATGGTGTATCCACATTATGGAGATTAATAAAACATACTTAAAATTTCACATGAGTATGTACTGTGATGCCGTCAGTGTGAAAAAAAGCATATTCTACATGAGGAAAAATGGGCTTAAATTTTTTCTTGACATTTTCACTTCATTGACTCTGTCCTGCATTCAGACAGGTAAATGTAGTTCCTCTGTTTCTTGTTTCTTGTTTTGAAGTCATTCATGGAAGAGAGATCCACCAAGTGCTGTTAAAAACAAAACACTTTCTCTAGCTCAGAAAGCTCTCAAGATGCAAATTTGTGGTTGCTAGGAGAGTATTTTGGGGAAATATCACTATGTGTTTTCTCTATTCTCATACTTTTCTGTAGCCATCTGCCCTCAGACACTGCTAAAAACAGGGTCTTGGGCTACATGGACCTTATATTTGTTAGAGTCAAAGAGGCTAGGAGCAGATGTAAACCCAAACCAGTTTAAATTCTCAGAGTTATCCTATAAGTAGAAATGTTTGCTGATACTCAGAGTGCATTAGATTCTGATAATGACATTTTGCTCTTTTCTAGATGGTCCTGGGTCTTTTCCTCAGAAGTATATGTTTGTGTTTCTTTCTCAGAAGTTATGATGAGAAATCAGACAAACCCTATTCAAAATACCCTACTCAGAATGTCCTTACAATGCCCCTTGTCCCTGCCTCTTATATCTGGAAAGGACTAGCGCTTTGCTTTTTGTCACAAAATCATACCTGGCGTATGAGAAATGGGGTTCCATTTTGTGCATGGATTTTCTGCTGTAACTGAAAGACCGAAATGGGGAGGTAAAAGTGGTGAGGGCAGCAAGAGGGAAGGAGTTTTATTCCTTTGAGAACATTAAACACTAAATAAGAAACTAGAACTGCCTTTTTTTTTTTTTTTTTTTTAAATGATGGTTTTTCACAGTAGCTGAAGTGAGGAAGAGACTATCCAGTGGTTGAGTAACAGGGTTGAGATTCAGGACATGCAGCTTCAGCTTCTGCCCTATCCCAGCAACTTCTCACATGTCTATAGGAGTCTGTCCATACTACTAAATGAATGAGGACCAAAGAAGAAGTTTTCACTCCAGGCCCCAGTTATGCACCCTGCTAATTGCTTTCCCACTCCTGGCTTTGGTTTGGATCACTGCAGACAACTCATTCACAGACAAGGCACAGGTACCTTCCCTGCTGAATTCACTCCCAGGTCTGTTCCTGAAAGGCAGGATGGAGGAGATTGCATTAGGTCTGGCTCCTCCTGCCTGGCACAGTTTTCCAGAACTATCTCACCCACTTTGCACCCTCACATCACCCTCCAGGACATGTTATGTGAATCCCTCAGTTTTGTAAAAACACCACTCTAGCAGGTTGTAGCACAGGTTTCATATTATTCCAGCAGTTCAAATTGAAGAAATACAAAGAGGGAGTCATGATTACACCTAAAGTCTGCAGAGGCACCACTTGGCCCAGAAGAGACCCAGGCGTCGTGTGGATGATCTGGAGACAGCTGAAAGGAGTATCTCCTTCTGTTTTCTTCTCTGAGAAATCTGAGTCAGCAGTCACCTTTAACAATATTTTTTAAGCAGCTAGATTAACAGCTGGAAACTCTAAGTGCTACTGTAAGCTTAGTAAACAATACAAAAGAAGCTAGCTTTTTGATAAAGCAGTTCTGGTAGAAAAGAACAAGATTTTCCATTATTCTTCTGGAATGCGATGCCTTTAAAGGACGGCTCATCAAAAATGTATATAGCAATCCTGTTTCAAGACATTCTTAAGAATCTCCTTAATTAGCCATCCATGTTTACTGTACTTGTCCCTTATAATATGTGCAGTGTTATATTTGCTATCTGTAATCTCTTTGTTGATTTTGATTCTTCTGAAATGAGTTTTTCCCTCCAATGAAAAACACCAAAAGGGCTTTCATTCAAGAAAATATGCTCAGCATCTGAAAGTTTGGGATATGTGGGTGTCACATCCTTTTTGTACAGTTTCATTTAGTACAGTGGGAGTTTAACTCCTTACTGTTTCCTGTAAAATTAAGTCAAATTTGTGGAGCTTGCAGCATAGGTGCTCAGGGGGAAGGGAAAGTTTCAAGGGAAAGCCCAGCAGCTGCTGCTCTCCTGGAGAGGGGGCAGATGGGAGGGAAGGAGAAGGAGCTCTACCTGTGCTTGCAGTGCTGTGTCCCGGAAAGACAAAGCATCGTTCTCACTGCTGCAAAATAGCTAGTGGAGCTGTATAGCAGCTATGACTTTGGTGCTGGATAGGGAGGACTCCCTGGAAGCACTTACCTTTCTGAGGCTGAAGGCCTCAGCAGGTTTAATAGGCTGCATTTTCAGTTATAGATCAGGTTCTGTACTGTTTAGGATCCAGCATAATATGTTAAGCTTTTTACATAGCTCCTCTTTTATTTTCCAGTTCTGTTGTGACTCCAGAGTCAGCTTAAAAGCTCTAGAAGCTGATGAGAAAGTATTGGGTGCTGGACTGGAAAGAAAATAAACAATATTCTGACTTTAATCTTCTTAATTCTGGTTGATTTGTGGGCCACAGGGGCTCCTCTGCTCCCTGCCGTCTGTAGCTGTTCTGCTTTGACAACCTTGCACACTGGTTATGGTCTGTGCCACTATGCACACTTAGCACATTCAACACATTTTCTCCCACCCATAAGCCACCATCTCCCTCTCTTGGCTGCATTTGTTCATCTGAGACTATATGGCACAGACACAAGAACAGTACAAATGTAGGAAATGTTGAGACTGCAGCACCAGAGAGTGCTTCCCAGCTCCTAATCTGCTTTAGCATCATACCAAGGCCTGAACTGCACAGAAGCAAGGGAGATGTGATGGTCTCCAGAAGGGCACCTGAGGGCACCTGCCCTGTGGTAAACGCACAGCCATGGGGGTGATTTACTCTTTTTGCACCTGGGGAATTGCCATAGATCATTACAGGCTTTTTACTCTGCAGGAGGAATATAAAAGAAGGCAGGAACCAGTATCTGGCTTGCTGACAAAAAGACTTCAGGCCAAATGACTCACCTCTGGAAGAGTCAGACAAAGCTTTTCAGAGGACATGACTTACAAGGAAATTCAGTATCCGGGATTTATTTATTTTTCAGGGCTTGTTGAGCTTTTTTTAGCTCTTAAACAGTAAATCTGCATACAGAAAGAACATAGACTTCAGACTCATGAGGTCTGAGGACAGACTTCATAAATGGTCACTTCCTGTGACTTACCCACAGAGGCAGAGAAAGTAGGTTTTTAGAATCTTATTGTTGCTCAGATCACAAACCCTGATGCTTGTTTACATGAAGATGGCAAGCTGAGCATTGCCTCTGGTTATAAACGCATAATTTATGAAAGCATCCATCCCAAAAGAGAGGAGTTTGCTTCTTATGAGAACTGTCTCCTTTTCCTCTCAGCTCTTCAGTTGAAGTTTTGCCAAAGAGGTCAAGTAGAGAGCAGTCTCACAAAACTGAGTCACCTAATGTACTTAGTGTATTCATAACTCTGATGGTTTCTAAATATACTGCTAGAGAAGGACCAGAGTGTTCAGGAAAAGACCACACTGATAAAAATGTGAAGATCCAGTACAAATAGCCAGACATGGAATAAGATGTAATACAATGGACTACTTGGAAGATAACTCTAAAGTTGCACTACCTTGAAATTCTTCCCATTCTGTGCAATACTTTATACCTTAAGTCCTTCAAGCATTTACTGCAGCATAAACTATGTATGTCAGAATAAACTCACAACTTACTCTGGATATCACTGAAAATCAACTGGTGTGTTTGCCTGAAATTTGGGATATTATAATATGTGGTAATTCTAATGAAATATTTAGTTTTGCCATAATAACTAGAAGTGATTATACTATACAATTTTCAAGAACTTCCCCAGTGAATTAAAAGGATAGGAAATTGCTTAATATATATTGGTATTTTTTCCCTTTGAGAAGTCATGTAACAGATTTGTTGGGTAGTTTGTTCTGTAACGCTTTGCATCTTCAGAACAACCCCTTTTACATGGGACAGAGAATGATTTGATATCTGCTTGCAATAAAATTACAGGCTGCATATCATTGCTACTTCACTAAAATATGACTTGAAATAGTCGGAATTAAACTCTTAAACCAACAGTTCCACACTGACAGTTTTTGGGTACATTGCAAGTCCATTTTTAATCAACCAATTTTGCTATAGCTAATACAACTGCAAACAAAACACATTTACAGAACTTTAAACCTACCTGTAAAAACCTTGCCAGAGCATTGGATTAAAAAAAAAAAAAAAAAAGGTTGCATTTTTCTGTTCTATGAGTGCTAACTGGGGTTTCCTTGCCACAATGAAGGGTAATACAGGAGGTGATCTAAAGAAACTTTTTATAATCCACCATACCGGTACTTACAGATGGCACTTCCAGTACTACTACTGGCCTGATTTACTCATTTCAGTAGGTTTACACAGTATTTCTATGGTTGTCTGTTGCAGAAGTGAAGAACAGTCATAAATAATGTAGGAAGTCTCCGAATTATAAAGAAAAACATACATAAGAAATTTAAAAAAATGTTACAATGGACTACAGCTGCATTTTACAATTGCAAGGAATTGTAATGGCTTGATGAACTAAATCATGTAGCTTGTCTAAGCATAACAAGGTGAGCTGGAAAAATAAAATAAAACTCATTTCTGTAAATAGTTCTTGTACTGAGACCAGATCTCATAGTCTACTACAAGGTAGAAATGGCAGCAGCAGAGAAAGATGGATGGGGAGATGTGAGGAAGGTGCCAGATGACCAAGAAGATGAGATATACATAAATGGTCCTTTGAGCGCTATTTTCCTGACAGCAGCAGTGTGCATCATTAGGCAGACAACTATTCTGCCTATGTTTAAAGCCAACTCTGCTCAGGGTGCTCCAGTTTTGTCAGAGCTGGGATTTTCAGCATTTGTGGATCTAGACACTTGAGGAAGGAATCAGATCAATATTAAGATACTTTTGTTTAGAGAAGCAGACATGGGTTTTAGTGGCATCTTGCTTGCACTAATCCTCCAGCTGCTGGTCCAGAAGGGTGCAAGTTGCTCACAGCCCTGTGCAGAGGTCTTAGATACTACAGAACGTCTCAAATAACACCAAATATCTATATTTAGGTAACTAAACTGAGCCTTAGGTGTCTACATGGAGATTTCTACAGGTGATCAAGATATCTAACCTTTCTTTGTAACCTGTGGAGATCTGCTCTTTACAGTCAATGGAGACCTGAGTTTGTTCTCCATGGTCCCCTGGCAGTATTGACTGGGTCTCTATTTACTGAGACAAGACCTTAGATACATGCCTCCTACGTAGACATCTAAACATATACATCTATATCCAGAGCTGCATCCCACTCCAAATTCTAGTTTAAATTCTGGTTAGTTTTGTTCTCATTGAAACCAGACTTTTTTTTTTATTGCTGTCTAAATTGTGGTGATGTCCAAGACATATGCAGTTTTGAGGTTAAATAACTCATTAATTAAGTCAAATTTAAAGTCTAGCTTGATGGTGGCAGAAACAGCACATTCACCTGTGGCACGCTGGCAACATGGTAACAATGTGATCTACTTACCACAGAAGACTACAGAGAACAAATTATGAATTAAATGTTAGTGTGCAGGTTCTCTTCCTGCTGAGGTGTAAAATGGATGGCTCTGGAAAGCAACATTGCTTTTAACTGAGCTTTTACTGTTCTTCATTGCATGACAGCAAGCTCCTCTCAGTCTATCGGAACATGGGGGTGTACAAAATATTCTTCACACTTGGTCATTGGTACATGGCTCCAGACAATTCTGTTTGTTTGTTCCTTAGCTCTGTCAACACCAAATTGGATTATAAATCTTAAAAAATATATCTGCCAAAAGTGAATTGTTAAGGGATTTCTTAATTTCCTTCTGATGTTGTATCTGAGGAGCCAAAAAGGAAAATGAGAAATAGTCTATTTCATCTAGGTACTGACTACAGTGTAGAGGAGCAGCAGAAGGAAATAAAAAATAACACTGGACTAGGCTGGACTTGGATGGTCTTGGCTGGGTGAAGAAGAAATGCTTGTGGACAAACTTGGAAAGCTCAAAGATGGTGTACAATTTATCTAAGTAACTTTATTCACTTGGATTCAGCTCTCAAAGCTTGGTGCTTAAACAGGATATATAGTCCCAAATTTGGGTGTTGTAATGGGCAATTATCCTTGGGTGAATAAATATGAGGCAGAATTTGTGCCTCCTATTGCAAATACGTAAGTATGAAAAGTTGGGTTCTAAATATTTGCCTTCCTGGCTCAGAACAATTATCAGACATTATATTTTAAGAAGTACACTTTATAGCTTGCAAATAACAGTCATGTGTTTTAATGTATTTAATTTTACTGGCCTGACTTTCACATATTTTAAGAGCTCTCTACCTCTCCTTGGCAGCATAAGAAATTTATCTTGCCAGAGGGATATAAAGGGTCTGTAAATGAAAATCAGGGCTCAATTATTCTAGTTCTGAACATCAAGTTCTCAGGTATTAAGCTGTTTGAGATTATTGTTACCTACCCTACCTTAATGTGAAAGTGAAATCATGCAATGAAGAATGTGCTAGGATGAGTGAAATATTTCCGCTTTCTGTTGTTTTGTTTTGTTTCCTTGCAGTTAAGAGAAGCATAAAATGTACAATTGAATCCTGTTTGGTTGATATTAAGATAATAATTTCACGCACATACCCATACAAACAATGCTGCAATGAAAACTGAATACATTCCTGCAGTCTATGAAAACCTGTAGTAAATAGCCCTACTCTAAATTAACTAATAAAACTTCTCTAATTATGCATGGTAGAAAGGGTAAAGGAGAGTGATAGCAGGAAATTCCTTTTGCCTCACGCTACGGGTTTGGAAATGCAGTGACAGCATTCCTATTGCCAGGCACTAGAGGAGATCATAATGGGATATAACTGTTGCTTGCTCATTTGATTGAACTCTGAAACTATATCAAATAACACTTAATTATACACACAGAATATCATTACAGAAGAGAACTCAGAACTGAGAGCTCAGTGTAAGCAGAAGCATTTAATAATTATACAACTCCTGTAGATGCAAATAGATAACTTGCTGCTAATTAGTCTGGAATTTTACGCTCACAATATCCTAAGTAAATCTAGTGAAAATTAGTTGGGAGCCTGAACATACAGTTTTACTATAGCTCCATCTGGTATATGCCCTCTGATTACCCAGCATGTTGGCTAGCTGTTTGAGGGACACATTTGATATCTGGCCAAGTTTAAAGGTCTGCTGGAGGTAAAACAATGCCCACCCTTTTACAAGGGGATCATTGTTGCTCAACAATAAAGCTCTCTGGCTTATTTGAATGTCAACAATTCAGAAAAGTTGATGTTTGGAGCCATCAAATAAAATGTTTTTGTGAAACAGTTTATTATTTCAGTGGTAATTATTTGAATCATTCATGGTAAAGGATGTTTGCTAATGAGAGCTTGGCTGCTGTAAATTCCAGGGAGACTGAATGCTCTTTGTGCTGACAAAAAGGCCCAAATCACTGGAGAGCAACTGACTGGACAAATCATTCATCTATGCAAATGCCAGCTGAAATGGTCAGATGCATTTATTACCCTCCTCATTATAGTAAACAAGGCAGAAATCGTGACTGGCAGTTATCAACTTGCCCTGAAGTGTGATTTGTTCTCCTACCACTATTTAAATGAGAGGAAGAAAGGCATGCCACCAGGGACTTTGTCGGTTTATAAAAGAGTAAATGTCACATAGCCCAGTGCTTAAAGACTTTTGATTGACAAATGTTTTATTTGACATATCAAACAATAATGGTTTTCATATCAAATAGTCCATATTTGTTAGCAGAAATTTAACCCTTGAAAGAGTGAGAACTGATTCTTCAGAATGCTCTGAATCCAGATGGAAAGTTAGAAGTAAAAAGAAACTCTCTAACTGGGTGGACTGGAAAGACTCACACAGTACTGTAGAAAGATGTTTTTAACGGAGGCTTGAATGAACTGCTGTCTTAGTTGCTTCAAGAAAGCATCTCACATCAGGAAGGCTAATAGCCTGTAACAGAAGGAAATAAGGGAGTGATTTTTTTTTTTCCTTCCTAAAGGAAATACAATAGCAATTTGAGAGATCTAAACAGGACCTGCCTCATCCTCAAACTATGTTCTTAGGACACTTACGCTTCTATTAGGACAGGATATAGTCCGATTTGTTTGAGGAATGTATGGTTTGATAACCAGAAATATTACTGAAAAAAATAAAACCAGACAAAAAGGAAGCAGACAAGAACACAAATCAGAATTCTTATTTGTGCTAGGAGTGTGTATTTCTTGCTACCGTTCATTTTAACAAGCACAGGATTTTGTGCTGCTGATCTGTCATCATTGAATATGAACCGATTATTATATAGGTGGTCTAAGACCCTGTATAAATATTTACAAAATTATATGTCCTCTGGTATTAAACAAGAAAGAAATTACACCTGGTTAAATGATGCTTCACATCATTTGCTAATGATGTCTTTTCACCTCTGTTAATTGGTGCAAGGACCAGATGGAAAAGGCATGTGTGCTCTATCCAAATATGAATGTACACTGATTGTTTGAGAATGATCTCTTTCAGCTTTATAGAACCAGGAGGACAAACTCTGAGTCAGATCTTTTAAACCTTTTCCATCCAGAACAGTAAACTGGGTCTCAAGAATGAGAAGCTGAGAAAAAAATGAGAGATCATTAGGTACTGTAAGAGGAGAATAAAGCTCTTTGATCATGACTTTTGGGGTGCAGGGTAGGACATGATCCTACCTGCCTATATCTTCTAACCTATACATACTGTTGAACTGAGATTCTGCAGTTCAGGTAGCCTAGAAGAGGAAGTGGAAAAGAAGCAAGAAAAAGTGTATCAGAAAGATGCTTTGCGTTATCTGGAAAATATAATGTGATTTTAATAATAGTATGAATATGAATAATACTGCTTATTAGTTAGCATGATAGAGAGAGGAATTAAAAACAAACAATGTCTATACAATGTTTTATGGCTCTTGTGAATCAAACATTAACTGATTCATTTTCTCATTAGCTCTGTGAAGTGGCATCATTAATCCTCCTTTGTGATGGGAAAGCATCTGTATACATAAATAGGTGGTAGATATTTAAGGTCACTAGCTGGCTCCAGCAGACCTAGGTGTTACTACCTAGAGCATCTGATTTCCGCTTGTGCGCATAGCTATTACTGTATGCTAGGAGTATGTACAGAGACATTTCCTACGTGCTGAAAATGGATCACCACAGCATTAACTTGTACTGCATACCTCTGGTACCTGCCTTTTAACATCATAAAAAAATCACTTATCATATCTATCACTATTGTCCTTAGAAATACAGGATTTTCTATTCCAACCTGAAATAATAATTCTTAATTCCAGTATCCAGTGTGTGGAGGCAGGTTGGCCTGGTGCTTCAGAGTAATATCCTTGGCCAGTCAGGCTGTGCTGCCTTGCATATGGAAGGAAAAATCCTCCACAGATATCCCAGAACCACAAGGACATCTATGAGATATACCTTACAGACAGAGGACTACAAACATTATTGCTGATCACAAAATCCAACAGTAGTATTTGGTTTTGTGACATCATGCAAAGATGATTGTCAGTAGATAATTATTGCAAATACAGGGAAGAAAATATTCCAATTTTTTTCTAACATAGCTTCTATTATTAGATCTAAGTGCCCCCCTGCATTCTGTTCCTAATGTAGTCTGAATACTCGTATAAAAACCAAAAAGTCATTTGTTACCAGCATCCTTTTTATAGGCATTTTGAGATTACCCTTCTGTCTTGGGATCAAGCCAGCTCTTTTTTATGAGAGTCCCTGCTTCTCCTCCCTCCTATGCCCCCATATTCCCCTTCTATCATCCTCACACTCCTAATTTCTTCCTCAGTCTCTCAGAAGCTGGTGTGTTTAAATGCTCCTATCGGTTCACCATTCTAGCTGCCACCAATCTCCTTCAGACCTGCCACGTCATTCCAGAGCTGTTGCTTCTGCAGGTCTTGAGGGTGCTGCCACATGGGGCTGATTTAACACAGTGGCAGAGGCAGACACATGGTTAGCTGCAAAGACAGGACAGGCCAACAGAGCTTTGTAAAAGCTATAAATAGCATTCTTGGTTTCCAGGATTTTGAAACTGAAGAAGACAAGGTGCTAATGAGGGAGGGAGGAGCACCTGCTCTTCAATGACATTGCTGGCCTCCATCTTCTCCACTGGAGAAAAAGTTAAAGGAGTTGATTAATATAGTTCAGGAAGGTTTCAGGATTAATTTTCAAGAATGTGAAGTAATCAACATTTTCTCGAGCAGTTAGTATGTTCAGTCAATAACAATGCCACCTTCAGGACTAACTATGTGCCCAGAATAAGTGATCATAAGGAAGCCACGGACAGGACAACACTCAGTCTAAAAGGTTATAATAATAGAAGAGGGAAAAATCTCACTAACAACGCTGAGTATCTTTCATTAATGCATACTGGAAGCCAACAGCAGGCAGCAAAAAAACCTGTTTCATTTTGCCAGTTATTCCAAGTAATGGTGTCCCCTGCATCTCAGAGGTGAGTGGGCTGCATGCACATAAGCAGTTTTCTGTGCATCCCAAGCCTCCTTAACCTGTGCAGGAGCTGCAGATGTCACTACAGCTTCAGGCTTGGACTGATGATCCCTAGCTATGTCCTCCAAACAGTAAGAAAAGCTTTTCGTGCCAGGAAGCAGAGAAATCAATACATAAAAAAACCCAGATTCAAATCAAACACTGCTCTTCTGGTGAAACTGCTGTGTTTAAAAGGTAAGAATGAAATCGCCCTACTATGAAAAACATATTCCAGTGTTCGTAGCAACCGCACACTGGTTTTGGATGAACTAATTAATTACAGTACCAGTAACTCACTGGTAAATCTCAGGCACGATACATTGTGAGGAAAAAGCTCCAGGAAGAACTGACCTACCTATAATCTTCCTTAAGCAATTTTATAGTGGGATAATTCCAGTCACTTCAAAGGAGTTACCCTCATTCAGAAGTGAACAACTCAGTACAGAAGTAGGCCAAATATTTTATATATATCTGCAGTCAAAAACAATTTAACAGTCATAATTATGTGAAAGCATTGGCAGATGTGCTGAATAGCCTGAAACTGAAGGGAGAATGGAACAAATAAAGCAAACTGTGAAGATATTTCTACATTAAAAAAATTGTTCCTTACACAGTCTGATATGTATCCAATACAAAGTCTTTTCATCATTCAGAATTTTTTCAGCAACTGCATCCAAATTAACATAACCATCTATTTCCATGTGAGCAGGAATTCATGCTAATTGTACATTAATTCTCAGGATGAATAATTGAGGTATCAGATGCAACAGCTCAAAAAACTAAATCTTGTCTAGTGTTAAAGTAACAAGTTATAAGCCTTACATTAATCAAGAAAACTCTACACAGGTCTTCATTAACATACCAGGACTCAATCCACAGCTGATAAAATCACAGACCATGAAGGTTTAACAGTGTGCGACTCTATCATACTTAACTCAGTCTGAACACATCTGTATCTTTAAAGTTTCACAGCACTAGTAATTTCATAGCTAGGAACCATCACTGCCCATTATGCTATGAATCCTCCTTCCAAAGCAATAATGACGTGTGGATGTGGAAAAGAAATTATTTTTAAACGATGCCTAGTTTTTCTTGTTTGGGATCAGCTAGCATTTACTCCCGCTTCCTTGTATTTCTCCCTGGCAATGCTGCATGGAGAACATACATGTAGATGTCCTGCCCATTACGATTCCTCTGTGTAGTAGTATGACACTATGCTGCTTGATACTGCTGTCTATTCACCCTCTCTTTGTAAGTATTACATAGATCACAAACCTACTTCATCAACTATGGAAGTCAGCCAAATTTCTGCAAGAAAGTAAGATAATTTCAAAAGCTAAAACATGCAAAATGGAAGAGAGCTAGCCAAATAAACTAAGACCCAAGGGCTGGAGAACTGCTTATAACAACAGCTCACTTGTTTCTGACTATCTGTAAGACAGAAATAGAGCATTCAGCTCACTAAAGCAAAAAATTCCAACTTTTACCTGTTGGTATAGCAGGGAAAGGAAGGTGGCTACAAGCTTCTAATTAGAAGCTGAAGCTCATTAAGTCTTTTCTGAAATTGGCTGCAAAAAGCTTATATATTTAGGGAAGTGACAGTCTCTTTTCTTACACATTATCTGCTGGAAACAAAAATCATAAAGAACACAACTAAAGACTTCTTGCCAGTTTTACACCCCTGCCCTAGCAATATGAGTCCTCTTTCTCAATCCACTCTCCTGGTTTGCTCTACATTCTGGAAAAATGCTTTGATGACAAACTCAGCTCGATGACCTGAAGCCCTTTATCCTCAACTCTGGGAGAACTGAACTTCTGCTGATGAACAGCCTTTATCTCTTGGAGAAGCCAGGTTCCTTTTTTGTGCCCTTGTGTGGTGGGGTTTTTCGGCAGCGGGAGGAGTGGGCTACAGCAGTGGTCCCCTCTGAGAAGCTTCTTGAAAGCTCCCCCAGCTCCAAATTGGACCCGCCTCTGGCCAAGGCTGAGCCAATTAGTGATGGTGGCCGCGCCTCTACAAGAAGAGAAACCTGAGAGGCGGGTGGGTGGATGGACTTTGAGGAGGAGTTACAAGAAGAACGTCTATCTGAACACTGAGGTCGGTGGAAGGAATGGAGGGAGATGCGCTGGAACATAGAATTCCCCTGTATCCTGTGGTGAGATGGTAGGCCCACACCCCCCGCCACTCATGGAGGTCACTGGAGGAGCAGAGATTCGCCTGCGGTCTGTGGAAGACCCCCGGGGCTCTGAGGGGAGAAGCAGCCCCCACTGTTGTGGTTCGGCGCTGGGAAGACTGCAACACGTGGGGGTGACCCACGCCGGAGCATCTGGAGAAGAACGCATCCCGTGGGGAGGACTCATGGCAGAGAAAGCTTGTGGAGGACTGGGAGAGGGACACCACGTGGAGCAGGGGGGGGAATGCAGAAGAGTGCTTCCTCCTCAGTTTAAAGGAAGAAGCGGCGGACTCGCTGCACCCCCCATCCCCTGCCCCTGCGCCGCTGGGGAATGAGGTAGAGATATCAGGAACAAAGCTGAGCCCGGGAAGAAAAGGAGGGGTGAGGGGAGGTGTTTTTTAAGATATGGTAACGCTTCTCACTGTCTCATTCTGTCTGTTAAGTGTCGTTATCGTTAGTGTTTTGAATTAAAGTGACATTATTTTTCTTCCCCTAATGAGCCTGGGTTTTGCCTGTGACTGTTAATGGGTGAGAGACCCCTCTCTGTCCTTGTCTCGATTCCTGAGCCTTTTGATTCATTTCCTTCTTCCCAGCGCTGGGGGGAAGGAGTCAGTGAATGGCTGCGTGGTGCTCAGCTGCCCTCTGGGCTCAAACCAGGACACCTTGCTTGCTGAAGAGGACTTACTAGGTTAACTAAGAGGTCGTTAACTACCGAAGTTGTGGTAGATTTCCCATGACTTTTTAGGGCTTGCATATGTTTAGAGCTCTCAGTTTCCTTCACTAAAATTCAGGAATAATTTTGGTTTAGAAGGCAACAAAATAAGGTGCTGAATTCTAATACACATTCTGAACTGCTCCATCACAAAATAAGCTTTGCAATGTGCTTTGTATATTTCCTCTTTTTCTTTTTTTTAACACAGCTAGCACTAAAGCCTTCTTAATTTTTATGGGTACATTTTCTTGTATTGTCTTTTAATACATCACTTTTACTTTTTACACTCACATGATATCTTTAGCAGTGCAGAAAGGTACTAAATAAGCATATGGTTTTACTGTTAGCATATTTACATGGCTGAAAGCAGCTTTTCTGCATGCACATGCTATTTCTGAAAGAAAACTTTTGCACATCTGATATGTCAGCATGTCAGAAGCCTAAGACATCAGTTGCAAAGCACCACCGTAAACCTCTTCATTTGCTGCCATTGATAACAATGCTCACATTGATCTGATTGGAACAGCAATAGGAACTTCACAGTACTTTTCATAGTTTTCCAGTTTTCTAACCCTTGGGTGGAATCATCTTAATGTTTAGCATCTGTAACTCTTCAGCTCTGCTGAGCTCTGATTTGACCATGCCATTGTGAAATGTGGCAGCAGTGGATGAGCCACAGGCAGTTTTGTAGCTGTGGAACACAACTGACCTATAAAAATATCTCTAGTCATATGAAAATATTATGAAGGGTTTAAAATAGTTATGTGATGCTTGATGAGAGGCTAACAATGTATTTTTGTGAGGCTAGATGACATATCTCTATTGAAATCAGTGTTGCCCAGATCTGCAAACACTGAAGTACTGCACTGCAGCTGTACCTATTCCCTTGGTTTCTGTGCTAAAAAACTGCACAGTGTGGATATTACACAAGTCTATCTCAAAACTACCAGTAATCTGCTCCTTGCTGCCAGTCAGATCACACAGCTGTTCTGCAAGAAAATATGAAATGCCTGATACATTTCTAAAGAAAAAGTACTGGTATGATAAAGGAGACTTGAGCTGATTAACAATTACTACCAATCAATATCATAAACCTGATAAAACACAGGGTCCAGTTAATTATCAGAACTTTCCTTTCATCATGAAATTGCAACAAGACCTTGTTCAAATGTACCTTGTAGCTCTCTAGTTGTTGTGAAGAAGGAATCAATTGTCCCTGTTCCTTAAGCATACATGCCTGTGATACTCGTCTGCACTCCTAGCAGGCTGCAAGGAAAGCCTAGAGACTAGAAGCAGCTGACAGTGCACCAGAAGCACTTAGCTTCAGAAATCTGACATTCAGAAGGTTAAAGCAGTGAGTCCGGTTTGAAGAAAGTAGGTGCTTTGCCAGAATTGCCTCTGGGAAAGTTTTTATGGCATAGACACCTAGAGCATTTACTTGTCTGCTGGAATAGAAAAATGGTGGTAGCCCAAGGGCTAAGGGAATTTCCTACTTATTCTTTCAATTGTTATTCAGGTTTCAATGTTACTGTATATCTTGCTAAAATGTTATACAGGTTTTACATTCCCTCTCTTAAATTTCAGTTGAATGAAGTAACAAGCTGTGCAGTGTCAACACAAAACCTTAATAAGATTCTATCTATCTCTGTCTCTTTAGATCCCTATATGAAGCCTATTGCTGGTTAAAATTAGCATATTATCCTTACTGGATCCTACTGCTGCTGACAAAGGATTCTGATTTAAAACTTGTCTGAAGATTCTTGCACAACAACCTCCTTGTATACAGTAGATTTTGCTATCTCAAATTCCCTAATCCTCATTAAAACCTCATGAAGACTTCAGTCAGCACATCCTTTCCAGGCTTTAAGATTATTGCCCGTATTTCTTCAGAAAGGCGAAAAGGAAAAAGGAAAGATTTTTAACCACATTATGTCTGGGTAATGCTGTATTTTGATAAATTAGTATTTTCTCATTCTTTATGCTTTTTTCTTAAAAGCTTAATTACATATCCTGTGGAGTGCTTCCACAGTAAGGGCAGTGCTTAGCCATTCAAATGCTGAAACTGTTATTGTTATATAATTTGATAATGTATAATAGGTACTTCACAGAAGACATAGCAAGACATTGCCCTTGTCCCAGTGAGTCTATAGTCTAAATTCTGTCATCTACTGAGAACCAGCGCCAAGCAGCAGATACAGATAAAATACTACAGTAGTTTAATTGTGTATAAAATTCAAGCACATACTTGTACTGTGACACATTCTTCTCTTTATCTTTTAATAAAAATATGAGAAAATAAAGATAAAATGCAACAAATATGATTAACTATGTAATATGGCATTTTCACTGAGCATAGCAGAGAGAGGATGCTACACAAAATACTGTTGCATGGGAAAAAAACCCCACAGGAAATAAAAAAATTTTGTTGGAAAAAACAGATTTCAAGCTGACACAGAAACCAATGACTTGCTAGGCCTGGCTCATGGAAACACTTACAAATATGTTTAAATTTACTCAGTGAGGAGTCTCATTGACTTTCTCTTCCACTTCAAAGAATATATGTAATTTCACATATCAAAAAGCAGAAATGCCGGTCCAAGAGGCAGTGAGATGTTTCCCATGCTGGGTTAATATCCTGGGATGCAGAGGAAGCCAGAGAGAACAACTCACACCAATGGCAGCGGTGTTGTGCATACGCACTCAGTGCTGCTTTGCAGTTAACACTTGGCTAAGTTTGTTGTATTAAAAATAACTCACTGATTAAAATTATTTCATTATTTTTAGGGTTCAATTTAACACTTTAAAATACAAAGTTTTGCAAAGTGATAAAAAAATTCAGATCAGTTTCCTGCTGGGAGCAAGAACTGGTGACTTACAAGACAGGTAGTTTTTTGCATGATTTGTTTATTTACAAAATGTTTTCTCAACCGATATGTTAGAAATAGCACACAGGCCTCTCTTTCTTTGCAAACTTAACTAAAGCGTTACCTGTTTTCAGGAGGAGCTGTCTCCTAACTCTTTACCCAAGACTCAGGTAAGCTTCATTGCTTAATCAGTGGATTCTTCGCTCTCACTAAATATCCCTTTGCTACATGTGCTTTTTCAATGACCACCTTGCCTGGGAAAGTGGATCTGGACATCTGGGAGTGAAGAACATAAAAGAGCCTTGGATCTTGAACCACCAGACACAATAGCCAATGTGGTGGGATCTTTACTTCCTCCTCTGGAAAGTTTCCCTCTTATCAGTCATCACAATGGTGCCTTTTGGTGACAGGTGAGTTAAAGTACCTGACCGTGGATCCAAGACCCAGCCACGTGTCTTGGGAGTCAGAAGGAATTGAAATGTCACTAGCCATATCATGCCCCTGCGTGCCTTTGTTATAGACACAGACATAACTTAATCACATTTAACCATGCCAGTTCTATGGCCTTTCCATTCTTTATACCTAATTTTGAAATAACTATATTACTACTGACTTCAGTAAGATTTCCCCTTAATGAGCAAGCCATAGCACTGCTTATCATAATGAGCAAAAGCTGAAGGAGAAGCAGGATGCTCTTAAGACATGAGTTTGGTGATTACGAAGTTTGATTAACACACAGAAGATAAGTCTCACTGTTATTTTACAAATGGAAGGTTTTCTGTAGTTGTACCAATTTATTTCCTTTCAACACAGAAGATCATGTCTGGAAAATACGCTATGCCTAGTTTTACTGCTGATGTGTATATAGAAATATGTATAAAGAGTTTATGTGGCATAACTTACTGGAAATTGTCTATCAGCTCCAGATATGGATAACTGTTAAATAAAAACAGATCATCAACTGATTTTTACAGAGGCTGTGGTATGACAATTTGACAGTAATTTGGAGCACATCTTGAATGCACGTAGCTTGAATTTGAGACAGCAGCCTAGACAAAAAGAGCACTGTCACCCAATGTCCTCTGTCCCCTTCAATAAATACTAGCCTCTCTGCAGTTTTAACATGCTACCTGCCATTGGACAACAAAGTTGGTTCTGTAATTTGTCAAGCTTGGTAAGGATGTGTTCATACACAGCGCATGCTATTTGCTGTCTGAAGGCTTGGGGATGGTCTGTGCTAAATGGAGAGAGGTGTGCCTCCAAACAGCGCTAGCTTCTGTGTACCTTAGGCACCTGTCATGGGAGTGAATGGGATAGGCTGGATCGCCTGGAGGTATCCACGTCTCCCCATGGATTATAGAATAACCCTATCAGACCCTATCAATCTCAGTACAGTCTTAAAATAAACACAGGATAGGAATGATTTGGCCAAACACAGACCTCTGTACAGCTATCTCAACTAGTTGCCTGCTTTTTCTTTATAGCCAATAGGCAGAAATAGAAACTTCTAGGTTCCTGGTCTTGGGTGATACATTTAATGCTAAAGTACAAGTCTTAAATGGGTTAGATAAATTGTGCCTTTCAAGTGTTCCCTTTCTCTTCATTTCATTTGGAAAGGGAGGATAGAATGATATGTACAAAACCTAAAATGAAAACAATAACATAAACAAAATAAAACAAAAATTCAGCTTCATGCCGAACCTATTTTCTGACTCAGCAAACATATTCATAATCTTATTTCCATTTTTTTTCCTATTATGAATTCAAATTTTGAGGTGGCCAATGCCTGGGAAGGCGATTATTGAAAGCACCTTTATAAACACTCTGTAGCTAGCACCTAACCGCTAAATGATGCAGAAAGGTGCGTTACACTGCTGGCACTGGAACCTGAAGAGCCTACCTTCCTCTTTGTAGAAGTAGTGCCTTAAAAGATGAGGCTTAAATTGTTATTTTAAAAGGGTACAGTGGCATCTTACGCACATAAGAAAAATATATATGTATGTGCATTTCTGTATGTGCGCACATATGCGCATGCAGGTACGTGAATTGCTTATAAATCGGTTACCTTGGCATGCCTGCCTGTGGAAAGCAGGGTTGTGTAGTGGCCTGCTTACCACTACAGTCAGCAACAGAGAAGCACTCTATCCTAGATTTATACATTTCTAGATTTGGAATTTATTATAAACGTATAGAAATTATATGAAAGCATTATACCTAAAGTACCTTAGATATCAAGTATTTTGAATCTTTTCTGAATTTTTAGAATTATTTTTTCACCACCTAGTCAAAGTCAGCATCGTTATTTTCTACTGTATCTGAACTGTCCCAAGTACCATCTGACATGGGGCATCGCTGGAGACAGGAGGAGACTGGACAGACTGACAGCGGTTTTGTCAGTCGCTGCAGGAGATGGAAGCGGCGATTGAGAGAGAAAGCACAAATGTTTGGGCACACGTAGCGAATTAAAGGGTAGGGAAGCAAAACGTGACACTTCCTTTGCGATATGCCAGTTAGGGACCCAGGAGGCACCACAATTCTCTGGAGCAAGTACTCATTAAGATCAATTAAAATCAGGGCTGCCCTTACGACGCGCCGAGGACTCAAACCACCACGTTAAGAGCATGACCCGGTTGGGCTGGAACTAGGGGGAGACTTAGAAGCCGCCCGTTAAAGAGCTTTGGGAGAAGCCAGGCTGGGGCTTGCCGCGGGCCGGTGGGCTTCCAGAGGGCAGCGCACAGCGCCGCCGCACCGCAGCCGTTCGCGGTAAAACGGCAACACCCAGAGAGGGCTGGAGTCACAAACACTAACGAACCAGTAACCCGCCACCGCCTTTCGCTTGATTTCGCAATTCAAATAAAGAAAAAGGGACGCCAGACCGGGGACTCCCGCTGGGCCGCGTCCGCCACCGCCCTCCGCGGGCCCCGCGCCCGGCGCTGAGGCGCGGGCACGCGCAGCTCGTGGCCCCGCCCCCGCGGCGCCCGGCCGCCGCCGCGCCTCTTCCTCCGGCGCCCCGCCCCCGCCGCCGTACGGGGCTTCCGGCGGCGCCTGGCGCGGCGGCGGCGGCGCGCGGCCCGCGCTGCTCCGCCCTCCGGACGGGGTAGGGTGGCGGCTCCGCTCGGGCGCGGGGGGGCCGCGCTGCTGTACCGGGGCCCCTCCCCTCGGGACACGGCCAGGGGCGGGGGGTCGCCTTGCCTCGGCAGGGCGGCAGGTGCTCGGGCCCCTCCCTCCGCGCCCCCGCCCGGCCTGGCGGCGCCGCCGGGCCCGTGCGCGGCCGGGAGCTGCCCGGTGCCGGTCCTTCGCGGCGGGTGCGGCCGGGCCGCAGGTGTGTGCGTGCCCGCTCGGCGGAGGCCGGGCCGCAGGGCCGGCGCCCCGGCTGCGGTTGGCGGGGCCGAGACGGGCCGTTGTCCGCGCGTCAGGGAGGGGACGCGGAGACCAGCGGCGGCGCCCGGCGGTCCCGCCCGCTTGGGGGTGAGGGTGCCCCACCGGTGCCCGTGGGCCTCGGCGGGACCTGCCCCAGGGGAAGGGCCCTGTCGGGCGAGAGCGGGGGTGCCCGAGGGGTGCGGAGTGGTCGGGCGGAGGTGGGGCGGGGCGGGGCGGGAGGAACAGGCACGGGAGCAGACAAAGGTGGCGGAGCGGGGGCACACGGGCTGGCAGCGTCTCCTGCCCGGCCCTCGCCGGCTCTGGGAGCGTCAGGCTCCCCACGGGTGTCTCTACTGCTGCGTGGCCCCCGCGGTGTTACACGCGTTACACCTTGTTACCCCAGTTTCCCGGTCACAAGAAGAAGCAGGGTAGGAATTTAACTAGCAATACTTATTTATTTACTTAGGTATGCACTTTGGGGCACTTCTTCACGCGAATTGTTATTTATTGTCAGTGCAGGCTGATGAATGGACGGGGCGGGGGGGGGGGGGGGAACTACGTGGCCTAATAGCTACACTCAGTGCAGTGAGGAGGCTGCTGACCAGCGAGTAAATGCTATACAGAGTAGTCATGCATGGAGAGGGAGTACAACTCTGTGAAAAGAAGAATGAGAAGACAAATTGCTTATTGAAAGTAGTATTGAATGGGGATATACATATTATATTTTGGCATGAGGAGGAGAGTTTCACCATAGCTGGAAGGGCAGTTGGTCAGAATGAAATGGTATAGTGCTGGTGACTTCAGGCTTTGGGTAGAATTAATCATTTTTAAAAAGGAGCTACCTGATGATTTACCCATATTGAGAAACAATTTCTCTTATGTGTGAAGACAGCCTCCAGAAGGCAGGGTGGTCACCTGGAGCACGTAATAGATGCCTAAAGAACTTTTGTCTCTGTTACACTGTGCTGCTAAACCACACAACGAGTTCTGGTCCTAGCAGGAAGGAACAGGCAATCAGTGAAGTAATCTGAAATTCTTAGATTTTGCATGTTTTGATGCTCATGACAGCAACACAAGCAAGTTTTTAAATAGATAGAATTTTCGTAATGCTCCAGATTTTTTCAAACTGTAAATTTATAAGTTACAAATGTGTAAAATGTCTGGTTTTAGTGTCAGAACACATTACAGGAAGAAACACAGCAAGTGGGGCCTGAGTTTAAAGTATGCTGTAAGAGTTTATTAATTTTTAATTAATATTAGCTTCTAGTTTCAACAAGTTGAGTGTAGATGTTGGTATAATCTAGGTAATTAACAGCAAGGAATGCTAACCTGTGGTAAAAATACTCTGGTTTAGCCTGTAATGTAAGGATCCAGTATTCCCTCTGTGCATTAATGTACAAAGATAATTAAGAGATTTCCCATTTACCATCTTTTATCTAAGACGCATATATTAAATTGCATTAATCTTTCTTCAGAGATAATACAATCTATTGTTTTTGTCATTTATACGTTCTTTGTAATTTGTCAATGTTGCTGTTTCTCTTATAGTCAAATGAAAGAAAACTCCACACAGTACTCCCAAGTGTGAGATTAGCAAAGCTGGTGTAAAGAGGAATTATTACTATTACCTCTCTGTCTTTAAAAATCAAACCTGGTGTATACATGACTTGTATATATAACATTTGCTTCTCTTGAAGTAGTACAAACTCTTGTCTAACACATGTGTTGCCAGGGATGAAATATGCCATCATTCATTTTTTCCTATGTCTAATATCTGTTACTTGTTATGTTTTTACACACATCCTTCGCTTTGCAGCCCTTTCAAATCCCCAGCATTTTTCTTTATATTTCCCACCTTTTCTCAGTAGTCTGGTTGGTGAATAACTATGTAACTATATAACTACATCCTGTTTCTGCTCTCTTGGGATGAAATTGTGAATAGTGGGGACCCACGTTTGCAAAAACAACCAAAATTAATAGGTACAATAATCATTAACAGGATGGGTTACTTGGAAGCTGGTAGATAGATTTGTGTATATAAACTCCCTGTAAAAAGAGGCAAAAGACTGAAGAGATCTAGTGCTTCTGAATGCTTTAGTTTAATTAGCACCTGTTCCCATGAAATCTGTACAGAAACCGTAAGACATTTTCCTTTATCAAGGTTTGTTGTATTTGAAAGAAGGAGATAGTGAATTACAGTCTTAGAAGGATTTCTGCGTGTATAGCACAAAGGGAAGAAGGGTTAATCATAACAGAAAAAGGGAATTTGCCCATATAATTGAAATAGTTGTCAATTAAATAATGGCGTGAATAGGAGACGTTGTAAATAATGTGATGGGCTTTAATGTATTTTCAAAGAAGGTAGCATCTCTCTCCCTTAGGGAAGTTTTATTCCAGGTCTAGTCCAGTCTGGTTCTCTGGAGTCCTGTCTGTCTTGTAAAACCAGAGATAACGTTTCCATGGCCCTTTGAGCTGGTCTGACCTGGGGCTCTTGCAGTTTTAACTGCCCCCTTGAGCCAGCACTGACTTCATGTTGACTGTCAACGAGTTGGTTCGGGGAGATGAACAGACTGAAAACTACACTTGCTTGTGAGAGTGGTTGGTGTGTGGCTGGCTGAGCCCCAGGACTCATCTGGCTCCCCATGCAGTGCCGGCTGGAGAGGTTGCTGTGAAGCAGAGAGAGGTGGGTCTGTGCGGGGCATGAGATGGGAAGGCAGAGCTCAGGCAGCCCCGAGAGGGGCTGAGGATGGGATCCAGTCCGGAAGTGCAAAATGGACATATAGGCATAGGACAGCACCTCACAATGTCACTGTGCATTCATAGTGCATTGCTTTCCATTTCTAATTGAACCGTTAACGCCCTCTGTGCTAGTCTGTGGTGGCTGCTGAAGGTCCTGGTATTCAACAGCACCATTTCAGTCCATGTAATGGTTTCTTGACAGGAAAAAAAAAAAAAAAAGATATGAAAGAAACCAAAGAAAAGAAGGCTGCTGCTTGGGAGGAGGATAATAAGATACGTTTAAAAGAAACCTTTATTAAGCTTCACTTTGACATAATTATGCCTGTACAAAAGAAAATGTATAATATACCACAGGCCAAAGATGCTGCCAGGGATTGGGAGATACAGTTGCATGGGCCCAAATGGGTCTCTTAAAAATAATCAACCAGTTTGGGGGAGGGGGGAGCTTTCCACATAAACTTTGCATGTATATGAACCACTCCAGAGCTGTCTGTCTTCATGCTTTGCATAGGCCTGAGTCTGCATTATCTTTTTTCAAAGTTAAATCCCTTTAATTGGAAATCAGCTTGACTTGTGGTAGTCCTGAAAAAATCTCTCTATATCATCTGGCCCTACTGATCTGTATTTAATGTAATTCTTTCACTAGCT
This sequence comes from Strix uralensis, assembly GCF_047716275.1. Lineage (NCBI taxonomy): Eukaryota > Metazoa > Chordata > Aves > Strigiformes > Strigidae > Strix > Strix uralensis. The sequence goes on along the minus strand of NC_133974.1, from coordinate 46,296,264 downwards.
TATTATCCATTAACCTCCTGAGCAATTTTTCATTCGTCTTTCAACTCCACACAATTCTTAATGCTTCTTTTAAAATGCCAAGAGTTCCTATTTGTATTGTAATCCTAATGCTTATTTATCCTTCTTTTATAATAATTTTCTGTTTCCTCTTTTTATAAACTACTAAATCCTATATTACTTTTAACTCTTTAGAAGTAATTTACCTCCACTTGTATTGTTTAGACTAATACATTTTCATGAAAGCTGTACGCTCTTCCCTGTTTCTTCCAACCTACTTTTGAGCCTGTTGACCAATGTCAGCCAAAATTGACAAAGTGGCATCAGTGTCAAGGTTATCAAATTTTTACAGGTTTTATGAAAATCAAGTTGGTAGAAGGGCAATGACCCAAATTAATGTTTCTGCTAATGGAAAATCTGCAGCATGATTTCAAGTTATCTGCTCTGTTAGGCCTGACTTAAACCGGCCAGCTAGTTGATGTACAGCTCTGAACCAGCCAGTGGTTACGCTGCTCTTTGACAAGCTGATAGGGAGCACCAGCTGGATTTACAACAGTGCTATAAGAGCTCCGGGCTGTGGCCAGAGGATGCCTGGAGTTTGCAGTGCGGCCGTTAAGTTGTATAGGATGTGTATGTGAGATAAGCGATTCACTCCTGATCGTGAAGCACCCCAGCTGAATGATTCTTAAAATCGAGCTCTGTAAAGCCATAATTTCCATGGAGCAACCTTCAAACCATGTTAATCAGTGAAATTTTGAGTCAGAAGCTGGTGTATATGCTGGTCTACACATGATTCCAGGGCTTGACAGCAGTAAGTTTGTTGAAGTTTAATGTCTGTTGGCATATTCTGTAAATAGATTTTTCTTTTTAAGAGGGAAAAATCCAGAAGGAGAATCTATTTGTAATCTTCACTTACATCTTACAGCAGCTCCACATGGAAAAGATAAAATAACAATTTTCAGTTTGGAGTCGGGGGTTTTTTTGGGTTTTGGGTGGTTTTTTTAAGGAGGAGAGATTGGGGGTTGTGCTGCTTTTTTTCCAGTGCCTTTTCTAAAAGGTGGTTCAACAGGACGTTTGGGGGAAATGTGACATTATTGGGTTTTGGCATTCCAGGAGAGCTTAAAGTAGATCCAGCATATCGTCTTATGCATTCCCTTCTGCACCAAATGTCAGGAGTAATTCATGTTGTTGACAGCTATGTCAACATGTGAAACTGAATGAAGGACAGGAACTAAACAAAAAGCTAATAATAGAAGAGGCAAGAAAGTGAGAAGTGAAGGCTTCGTTAGTAAACTTTCTTGCTGTCACGAGTAAGAGGGTCAAATAGGGCAGCCTGTCCTTATCTGTTACCACAAGCGCCTTCTTGTTGGCATCGTTCAAGCGAAAGAGAGCTGTTTGTACATCTATGTGCGTTTTGTGAGTATGGGAAACACGCAGTTTACCCAAGAAACACGCACAGTGGATTTATATACAGTCATACAGAAGTAGCTTTGGTTCATCTCCATTTGTTTAATTATTTACTCTACTTTAAGGTTATGTTTCCAAAAACTCCATAAAGAATGGTCTCACTTGTACCCACTGCAAACATTAAATGTGTGGTTTGTCAGCCAGGCAATGTGAGGCATCATGTTAGTTGTTGTTTGATGTGTCTTCTGTAGTAGAAGAGTCGCCTCTCTTGGTTCAGTGATTTCCACAGTATGCATCCTGTGATAAACTGACAACTCCAGTATAGGCTGTTGAAGAAACATTTATTTTATTTTGGGACATGCTTAGTCATCCTTGTTTTGGGCTTTTAACAGGTTATGGGCATTGCTCCTTATTCTTTCCTAGTAAAGCTGATGAACAAGTTAATTGGAAGACCAGTTTGTGAGAAACAGTTTGTGGTACTGCAGGCTGTGAATTCAGGAGTGCTGTGTTATTGCTCAAGTGTGTTGTGTACTGCTAGCAGAAATCAGAATACGTTCTATGTTTCGTTGTGCATTGGTAAATCTAACGGTTTACATCATGCAGGTATGGAGCAGTGGCTAAATATGGGACGAGCATATGTAAGACAATCTTTATTAGTAGGGAATATGATACAGCCTTTCTGTGTCCTGAAGACAACATTCAGCTATAAATATTTCTTCACCGTTGTAGATAGAAAACTTCAGTAAAGAGACTTACCTTTAATTTGGCTTTTTCGAATTGTTAAACCTACTTGCTTGTTTTACTTGTGATTTGGTGTAGGCTGTGTAAAACACATTGGTATCCTTGATTATTAGTATGTTTTGTGTTGATTTTTTAGGTGGCCTGGCAGTATGCAGACTAGTACATTTTGTGTTTAACTGAATTTTTACATAAATGAAAATGTTTTCTCTTATCAGAAGTAAAATGCTTTCTATAAGGACTTCTGCTTCTGATGCCAGGACTCTCTTGAAGACTTACTTTGTTGCTTGGCTTAAAGGAAGATGATGATGTTAATGAATTCTGAGCATCCTTCAGGAGGCTAGTGACCCTTCTATCATTGGTGAATGCTGTCATGGACAACGTCAAAGGGTAAAGATGGTATTTTATGAGTCTGTTTCAGGCTAGTGCTCTGATACAGGAAGCAGTGGGATAAGTTTTGGTTTAGATTAACTGCCCAAAGCTAGCTTTTTTCACTCTTAAAACCATTCACAAATTATGGGAACAAATTAGAGGAACCAATTTGCTGGGGTAGCTGTCCAGCTTTCTGCGTGAGCTGTCTTTGAAGGGTGTATTTACTCTCCAGATTATAATATAATGTAGATATACTTGAGCTAGCTTTAAATGAAATAACTTGGGTCTGAGAGCAGTCTTACTGCAAAATATAAGCAGTGAAGTAACTTAGGTTTTGTTGATCTGTACTGCTGCAGCCTGACTAGGTACCTGAGTACTTTGTTTAGAAGTCAGTTTTAGTTCAAGTATTTCAAAACTACACTATGGATAATTTTAGCTGTACCTTCAGATACTCTTCTACAGTTGTTTACTGCAAGGGCCAGATTTCATTTCACACTTGATTCATTTCCCTAAGTCAGTGCAAGATTTTTGTCTCTTGATAAATCCCTGAAAATAATGCTTAATTTAACCATTAGTCTTTTTGTTGCTCGAGGGCTAGTTTTGCCTAACGTTTCTTCATAGTCCTTTCTGTTTTTAAACACAGTAAATGAGAAGCCACACTTATTAGCCTCCAACTAAATAATTGTCTTAAAACATTAATAAACTATTTTATTTTAGTAGCAGTACTTTGTTTAAGAGGGTATTTGAAAGAGTATACTTTGCTTTCAAAGAATGTTTTATCTGCTCACTATGTTTATTCATTCTGTTTTATCAGCTCTTTTCCAAAACACCACAAGCAGCTATTGTACCTTATAAAGGACTCCTGACCTTTTGCATCTTCCTAAGTCGTATCTAGATGTCACCAGTGTTTCCCATGTTAACAGTTCTGAGCATGTTTTACTATATGTGCCTTCGGCGCCGAGCTAGGACAGCGACAAGAGGAGAAATGAACAGCCGGAGGGCTATTGAATCAAACACCCGAGCCTTACCTATCAATGTTGAAATAGTTCAGTACGCCAAAGAAGTGTTGGATTTCAGCTCTCACTATGGTAGTGAAAACAGCATGTCATATACCATGTGGAATTTAGCAGGTATTCCAAACGTGTACCCTAGTTCTGGTGACTTTACTCAGACTGCTGTCTTTCGAACTTACGGGACCTGGTGGGACCGTTGCCCGAGTGCTCGGCTGCCGTTCAAGAGGACACCACCCACCTTCTGTAGCCAGGACTATGTGGAACTTGCTTTTGAGGAACCAGTGTATCCCACTGCAGTGCACATTCTGGAAACGTATCATCCTGGAGCTGTAGTCAGGATTTTGGCATGCTCTGCAAATCCTTACTCACAAAATCCACCAGCTGAAGTAAGGTAATTTTTTTTTTTCTCTCCTTTATGCTTTCTTCTGAGGTGCTAAATGCTACAAGTGATTCTGTTTAGTGACCTTTACTTCCTAGTATTTCTTTGGTTTGTATCTGACCCACTAACATTTTCTGTATTTCTGCATGTTTTTAAAACTGTCGTGGCATGTTTTTATAGTAAGTTCAGAGATGTAGATTTTTTTTTCATAGGAATTAATGCAGATCCTAATACCAGATTTGTGTATTGATAATTTTTGTGTTGGAATTTTTATGAGCGATAATTATTATGTATGTAAAAAAATCACTTTTGAAATGACAGTGCTGAGTTGTTCTCTTTCTCCAATAAGAAAAACAAATTGGGTAGAAGAGGCTGAGGATTCACGGTTGCTGTATCATCCTGCTTCAAGTAGCCATAAACTCTTTCTTCTCTCTACATGCTTTATGTTGTATGTATAGTACAATCAGGTACTATAACTATTCATATGGAAATGAGGCCAAAAACAGAAGCACAGAACGGTTGGACAAAAGGTGATGCCATTTGTCTGATCTTCTATTTTTGGTCTGATCAAAGGGTGTGAGCCACACTTCGCTTTTACCCTTGCTTCATAGACTAAAAGAAGCTGATTTCATCCTGTTGGTTTTCCTCATACTCCTGATGAAATTCCGGTTGGGAGGGCAGGAAGATGGGGACCTGGGGTATGGTAAGATAATAAAGAACACTGTGTATGAGGTGTGAGGCTCTTAGGAGGTGAGGAAATGGAAGGAGAAAGAGAGCAGGTAAAAGCACATAGTGGGGAAAACATTGGGAAAAACTATCAGTATATGCAAACAAAGTATTCCATATACATCAAAAAGAGATTAAATGATACCAAACCCATAAAGGAAAGGAGAACTGAAAGAAGAAAGACTTAACAACATGTATCCTGTAGAAAATAATTTGCCAACAAATACTATATTCCTTTAAAGTGCATGCTTTGGCGATATAAGCAGTGTTAGCTTGGATGCTGGGTGTTTTTTCTCTGTCCTGCCCTTTACAGATACAGCTAAAAAGTATACTTTTAGGTCTAACTTAGTATCCCATGCTTCCTAATACTAGGCCATTGATCTGATTTATTCAAAAGTCCTAGAAAATCAGATGTCATGTTACGTGTTCAAAATTCCCAGTGTGATGGTTCTTACTATTATTCTAAAATTCCCAGTCGTACAATCCTGTGTGATTTTTGTCATCTCCTGTTTAGTGCAGTTGTCTGTTTTACAGCTCTCTAATGAGTATATACACTGTATAGCTCTAAAGTAAACATCCGAATTCAAGGAACAGTGATAGGTCAAGCTAATAATAATAGGCCGCCTAACTTCAGAAGTAAGAGTGCGTTTGCCACTGTAATGCAGGACTTATTTATAGGATGGTATTTGGTGAAGGGAGCTTATAAGACTTTTGAACTTAGAACCTAATGTGAAATGACTTTTGGCCAACTGCCCTGTGAACTTTCATTTTACTTTTTTATTTTATGATGTAGATTTTACTGCTTTATAATGTAGCACAGATTTATGTAGAGATTATTTCTGTAACTGTTGATAATACTGCATTAGAGTAATAGTAAGATAGTGTGCTGCAGGGCAATACAAGGATATAATTCTGAGTAATAAGCTAATGCTAATTTTATAAAAAAGTCTGTTTAGGCTTTGATTCTTAAAACAATACATTTTTTAGTTTTATGTAAAGCTCAAGAAGTGTTGAAGGAAAGCTCAAGAAATGTTAACTAAAGGAGCTATTTAGTAAGGTGCACTAAAAAAAAATTGTTCAGAGAGCTAAAAGATGGAAGTGAAAATACTAATACAAAGCTTTTCGGGATGTGCTTTATGATTCCTCTCTGGGTATTGTCAGAGTGAGAGCACAGACTTTCCCTTCTTCAAAAAAAAGGATGAAGTTTCTGTGGGACCCTGCTTTTTAATTTGTAGGTAGGAGTATCTTCTGTGCTGCCTACCTAGGTTAACAACATTGTTGGTTAGACGAAGGCTGTCTCAGGGAGCCTTAGAACGAGTTGTCTGTTCTGCATCTTTAGTACTTGCCAGTCTTGATGCTAAAGTGTTAGAGCGACTTTTTTTTTTCTCCTTTTGGCTTACCTTTCCTCAGCAGGACTTGTCTGTTCAGAGCTGCACGTTTGGTTTGTCTTCTTTCTTCTGAAAGAAACAAACCTGTCATGCATGGTGTCTTGAAGGGAAGATGAAGGAACCCTTTCTCCACATGAGGTGTGCAGTATTTTTTCTCTGTTCATCTGGTCACCTTTATGAGGGGAATATTAAGAGTTGCAAGAACACAGTCTCTTTTCTGCTTTAGTTCTTGGTTCCCTGTTTTCATTTCCAAAAATTTTCTGAGATGCCAACTAAGAATTATTTTTGTGATGGTGGAATGCTGCTGATAATCTAAGGTGATTCTGTGTTTAACTGATGTTTTGGACTTGAAGAACTGCCATACTGTTTTCTTCTGTTAAAAAAGGCCATGTCCCAGTTATTCGAAAGGCATTTAGAATCTTGTTTTCCTCTTCTGTCTATTTTGATACTCAATTTTAAATCACCTTATTACCTAAAAACCTTCAAGTGCTGCTTTGCTTTATCTGCTGACTCTGGATCTGTTTTTTTTTCTGAATGTCAGTGTAGAAAGGGCAGGTCATTAGAAAGGTTCCTTTTCACCAGTTCTTACTTTGATATAAAAAGGCCAAATTAATGGTGGAGTCAAAACTGTTGAGAGGAGGTCTATTGGGACTTGCTGTAATGTTATGCTTAGTGGATTATACTAGTCCCACTGAGTAATCTTTTTCCCTTTGTTTAGTATTTAAAATGTCAGTTCATCCAAGATTTTGCTCTGTGTGTGATGGTTTAGCCCCCGCCGGGGTCTGAGACCACGCGGCCGCTGCCCCTCCCCCACAAAGGGAGTGAAATACAAAGCCCCAAGACTGAAATAAGGAAAGGTTTAATACAACAGTGCAACAGCAACACAACAAACAACAACAATAACAATAACAGTAATAGTGATAGCAATGAACAGAGCAAAATAGCTACCAAATACAGCAGTTTGAAGCACGATGTACAAAACCACGAGTGCACCGCGCTCCGCGCCAGGAAAATGTGACCTGCCAGGATGTGACGTCCCATGGTATCTGAATAACCCGGCTAGAGCTCCCCCCCACTGCTGGGGAAACTTAACCCTATCCTGGTTAAACCAGGACACTGTGCAAAAGCTCCTAACCTACAGGAAGCTCTGTAAGGACTTGGTATACCACAGTCCTTGCTCAAGAGGACTTTATTCTTGTAGAAAAACAGCTATAGCTCACATAGTTGGCCAGTGTACTGCTCTGCTGTTCGCTTTATGCTTCAGTTGCATCAAAGAACGACTTGGGCAGGTGTTCAGAAAAAGGTCTTTAGTTGTGTTCCTCTGTTGCTGGTGCACTGAATACTGCTATCAGTTACAGCTTTCTATGACGCTGTCTCAGTCTTTTTGGAGATCAGCTGTTCATGGAATGGGAATTAGCATTTATTTTTCAGAATTGAATGTAATTTTTCCTAAATAATTCTAATGGTTAAAATAAGACAGTTAATTTGAAGTTTTTTCATTATGGTTTAACCAGCTTCCAGCAATTTGAGGATTCTCTGTACTCTCTTATCTTTTGTGCTTTAAACACAGAAGACATTATATCACTCTCCTCTGCATAAAACAATTTTTAAAAATCATAAATGTCAGAGAAACTGCTGTCTTTACACATGGAGACCTTTTGTGCTTTTCATTAGTGCCACTCACACCTTGACTGGTGAGAAGTGTTTGGTAATTTCTCAAGCTATACTGGCATATGTTAGTATTCATGTACACATTTATTACATGAATTATCTGAGTGCAGAAAATCCAAGCAAAAATTAATAATCTGAGATTAAGAAAATATTGTAGCATATAGTCTCAATTTTTATGTGAAGAAATCCCTCCCTTTCTTGTATTGTGTTTTGCTATGATTATTATACTAGTGTAGCCTTGAGATTTTGTACTGTGGGGCACATTCTGTGTACTTAGGGTTTGGTGACAATGATGAGTCCCTCTTTTTCCAGTGGAAGAGGCAGAGCTGCACACAGGCATGATGGGGATGACACACCCTGATAGTGGTGTGATCTGAACCCAACCAAGGGAATTTTCTTTGTTTCTCATAGTGGATTAGATTGATGGATAAGCTATAGCTAGATTCTCTGATGATAAAAATGTTTTCTTTCCTGTTTTGTTTTTCCTCCTCATTTACCCAGAAGGCTTACTTTTGGTGATTCCCTAATGGCTTCTTTGGTATCAGCCCTTTTGAAACATTTTGATACTCCTAATAGTTAGCTGCTGTCAGACAGGGAGAGTTTGTGTGTGTTTAAATAGGAGCTTTCTAGTCAGAAATTATTTTTTCAGAAGTTTTTCAACTTTTTCTTTTTACAAAAATAACTCTGCTTTTTAAATTTGGAATATAAAAGAAAAAATTGTTCCCTGTTCTTCTTCAGTCATGGTCTTTTTTTAACTTAATTTGACAGTTTCTCTTATCTCATGTACATTATAGTGACACCACATATTCATGTGCTTTTATAAAAGCTCAAAACCAGAGATTCCTAACTAGTCTGGGATGTGTGGCAGTGCTTGGGGTGATGTTTCATAGCATATGTCCTTACTGCTATGTGATGATTGCTTCTTTAGTAGATTGGAGATTGTTTTATGATTATTTTTTTCTTGTTTTCCACAGATAGTGTAACACTGATTAGGTTGTTTCCCACAGGTGAGATACCATGATCATTTGACTGACTGGAAGCAGTTCCATTCTGCCTTGTGTGTTCCCGTCATTTATTTCTATTTAATTTAATTTCTTTCATGTTATTTAGAATTTTGCTAGATGCTCTTTTGAGTAAAATTCTGAGTTTGATTTGCAGATGAGCAGCTTGGCTCAGCATTTCCTAGCTTAGTGGTGTTTGCTGCATGCGAGGTTCCTTTCTCTTTCTGAAGGCCTTGAAGCCTGTAGAGGCAGAAGCTGCTTCAACCAGAGGAGCAGGCTAAGGAAGATGGACAAAATAAAAGGCTCCCTCTCCTTCCATTAGGAAGTTCATTGTACCAGCAATACAATGCTAATCCAGGTAGGAATGTTGTGGTTTTGTTTGCTGGCGTCCAGGGTAGGGATCAAAATGTTTGATGAAAAAAAAAATCTCCTGTTCTGATAAAGGGAGTGAAACCAGAAAGGCGGTGCACTGATTGTAAAATATTGTGAGTCTCTTGCTTTTAGAGAGTGGCATTCGGATGGTTCTTTCGTTCTACCTTTTGTTCCCTGTGAATCTCAGATGAAGGCACCCAAAACACTGTTGATACCATCAACACATTAGAGTGTGATAAGGGACCTTCAGGGCTGTATCTCACCTATGTGTAACACACAGTTTAAGTTCTAGGCACTTGTGCCCTTACTTATAATTTGTTTTGACATCTTCAGGGAAACAGCTTTTTCTTGTCCAGATGACTGCAATAGAAGAATGAATTCTGGGTTCATGGGGCACAGTCATTTTTGAGAAACCCATAAAAAGCTCATGTGAACAGAACAGTTACTTGAAATATGTTTTGCTATTTTAAATGCCCTGAGCATTCTTGGAGTCCTGTCTGCTCTCTTTGGTATCTCAGAAATGAACTCTCAAAGTGGAAGTGGAAATCTGCTGCATATTCCCCCATACTAATTAGACTGCTGTGAACTCTGCTTATCGCCTTGATCTGAATGGTTCTAAAATTGTTCTCATGATCAGTCTTCCCTGCCTGTTGTATTTATAAACAAACAGCTGTGGTTGGGGTGCACTTTCCAGGTTATGTTGAACTTGGTGTGCCAAAGCATCCCTGGCATGTTAGCAGGCAGGAGATATTTTCTTGTAGGTAGCCTGGAGATTATTTACAGAGCACTTGCTTGGATAAGAGCAGATGGGTTGTATTATAATCACATATCATGATTATAATTGTTGCAGAAGTTGCAATTTCAGTGAAGATGTGGTCATATTATTCTCTGACTTATGTTCTCCTTGTTGGACTATCTGAAATTTTGCCTTCTTTTGGCTTTTAACACAGCTATAAGTTTCTCAGGACAGGGTATTTATTTTTTGTGCTTGAGTCGCATGTAGTGCTTTATTCACTTTCTACACCAATCTCAATTTTACAATGCAAGAAATCTCGGCAGATTGTGGGCAAAGTTTAATCTTGTCTTGCTGGAGAGAAATCTGATTACTTTTCCTAGGAGCCACTTTTCCAAAGAACCTTTCTTATATATTTTCTTCAGAACTAACCAGGTCTACTTGGGCATCATCTTAGCCATTAAAAACCTTCCCAACAGCTTTAGATCAACAGAAAATTAAACAAGCACTAAATATGTGCTCCCATATGACACAAACCTTGCAAGTATGTTTCTCAACCTACAAGTCACTAGACTGTATTTTCCTTCACGGTGAGGGAAGGAGAATGGAAATTTTTTTTTACCACATAGGTGTATGGAACCTATAGTATCAGAAATCTGAACAGAATGAGTTCCTGGCTATCTTCATGAAGTAGAGAGAAATCTAATGGGAAAACTGAGTCCATTAAAGCTGAATGGAAAAACTTCACTCAAAGTCCTCATTTTCTTCAATCACTGGAGAAAATACTACATGTTACTGCCTCTCTTTCAGGCTTTGCATGGCAGTGTACTGAGGCTTTTTAGCACATTGCTGGAGAAACCTTCTTATCAAAGCACTCTCATTGCAACATCTTTGATCAGCTGTTACTGTATACCTGCAAGACGTGAAGACAAACAATGTCCTACCATCAGTCATTTGATTCTGCTTTATTTTTTGAGAGCTACCTAATTAACTCAAAGGGGTTAGGTGGTGGGAAGAATTCCTTTGACTTCTTTGCAGGTGTCTTTTGGGATTCAATTTCTTTTTGTTTTCGGTTAAACAGTTTATTGAGCATCTTAAACTTGGAACAAATGCAGACAACCTTATTAGGGAAGCTGATTTTGGTACATACCCTCAAACCAGAACTGACTGTCAAAATGCCTTTTCTTCTGAATGATTTTGAAATGGATGACCATAACAAAAAAATGCTCCAGAACAGAAGAAATGTGGTTCTTATTGTAACCTCTTGGAAATTTAGACTTTTTGATCCATTTCCAACTGTGGAGTCTTTACTCCCATTCAGATTACATGTAGTCCATTCAAGTGTCAAAGCGGTGATCCTAGAGGAAGAGACCACTTCCAATTGCAGTAATGTGTGTATTAAGAGTATGTCTACACTCAGCAGGAATTTACCAGTGCTGACTCAGAGCAATTGCTATGCCCCGTTTCTGTGTGTGGTGCCACAAACACAGAGAAGAACATCAAATCAACCTGGTAGACTTGAGATATTCCAGCTAAACCAACAGTTAACTCCTTTAAAGTTAGATTGGTGGGCTGTTGATGGAAAGACAACAGTGTGGCAATGGCAGTGGAAAGCAGTCACGGGTCTTGTTCATCAGCACTTGGTATGTGATGCGGAGTTTCCCAAGATTGTAAAGTCATGCTGTGTGTCTTTAGTTTATTGCAAAGAATGGATACTAGAGACACTGCTTGCTGAAGGAGGTTATTGCTCTGCAATTTGATGAACCTAGACCTCCAGATGCATTATTTTTTTCCAGAGCTCTGCTACTGCTAGGTAATCCGCTCTCCAGGGCACCAAAGGAGAAGTCAATAACTGAGACACATTCTGTTAAAAGTTGATGTACTAAGTTTTTCACTAATTTAGCATGTGCCAAATTAGTGAAAAAATAGCCTTGAGTTTTCCCTAACGATAGTTTGGGTGGGTATATGAAAGTGTCTAAGCAAAATGTCAGATGGTGATCTGGATGTGTTCAAGAAAGGTCATGTACATTGCCAACATTAAGTATTTGCTTAGGGAATCGACCTGTGTGAGAGGGCGTGACAGTGGAACTACATCTGTTACTTTTTGCCATAAGTTGACATTTCCTAAATTAATTAAATATTTTCTTAGTAATAAGTCTCTCATAAGAACTGTTAAACTTAGGGTAGAGTTGTCCACTGTCCTACGTTGGTACTTTCTGATGTGCCATATATTCACCAGTCCTGCATGTTTGTTTTTAGTTCATGACTTTTTTTTTTTCCCTTTGACAGAAGACTTCTGCAGGCCTCCTATTCTACTGTAAGGTATTTGTGGAGAGTGGCATGGTGTAGGATAGGAAAACTTACCTGTGCATATCTGAAAATGTCCATTATGAAATGGAAATTTCAGTTGATATGGATTAATTTTCCTATCCTGGAAATAGTAGCAAATATCAAGCTTCTAAGCCTTATTTATACTGCGTGCTATGTTTTAATGAAGGTCCTTGTATATGTTTTACTTTCTGTCATGATGACCAAAGTTTGAGCATTTGTTTCTGGAAAATAAAGCATGTTTGATTTTTTTTTTTAATTAATTTTTTTTTCCCCATGTGTTTTGCAGTGTCGGTGTTGAGCAATACTTGTAAGTTCAGAGTAGTGGTATGCGGTAGGGAAAGCCGAGATGCTGAGGTACTGGGGAGCAGATACAACGTTTGTGATGCATGTAACAGGACAAGTAGCCTGAGAGAAATCCTTGAAGCTGGGGCTGGGGTGATTGGGAAGAGATGGAGTAAGTATGGAAGTGTCTGGGTTATGCCCATGGGACACAGAGATTGCTGTTAAGTGTACTGTCAAAGGGAGTAGCAGTGGTGCTGCTGAAGGCTTCCTTCTTTAGGAATTAAGACTTGAGGGAGGAAAAGATGGGCATCAGTGACTGAAGGCCCTCTAAGATCCATTCACTGGATGAGAACCTGTGCAGATAAAAAGAGCATGTTTCTGTTTTCAGGCCTTTTGGCAAATTTGGAAGCACTGAAGACCTAAGACTTGATTCTCCAGATTACTCAATTGGCAGCAAGTTTCACTGTCATTTACTGGAGGAGATTTGATGTCTGTGTGTGGAAGTAAGGATTTATGTATGGAAGGTCTGTGCATGCCCTGAACCTCCTTCTGTCACTGGACCAAAGAGGAGAAAAACTTTTCAGTTTAGCAGTTTGGAAATTGTAATGTTTTTTGCAAAGGACCCTTTCAAAAATAACTTGAAGATTCTATTTTCTTTGGTAATTTGACAGTGAATTACTTTTAAAAAGAATAGTTTGCTTACCTAGACAAACAAAGTTTAGATTATTTTTTAAATAATTTGTAGTGCTGCAATTTAAACAGGTTTGATGTTAAAGAATCTGAGCTGTGGGGTTTTTTTTGACTTAATTATTTTTTGTGAAAACCTTTTGTGGGAAATAAGAGAGGCTAACTGCCTGTATATTTGGGTTACGTGGCAAGACTGTTCCCTGCATACTTACACTAACATGCCATCATTGTAAAGACATCTGTAATCCATTTGTTATGATTGCCTTACCTGTGAGATGTTAGAACAACTTGTGCATAAATAACAGTACTCTAACACAAGTGTGTGACTATGAGTATACAGCTTGTTTTGTTAGGAATGCAGAGAAAATATGCAGAGGTCATGCATTAGGGTGCCCTGTTAAATTCATCCTTAGGATATTGACCCAGTCTAGGAAAAACATAATTTTCATTGTCTTTTCAACCACTTTTCTCACTTGTTTAATACTTCTGACAGAACCACTCTTACTGTGTTCAGGAATTGCTTTAGCAACTTTGATTTTCATCTTTATACTGTCTGTGTGTGCAATTTTTCTTTCACAGATGGGAAATCCTTTGGTCCGAGGCACCTACAAAGGTGAATGGTCCTCAGGCTCGGCAATTCACACCTTGTATCAAACAGATAAACTTTCCCACAAACTTAATCCGACTGGAAGTGAACAGCTCTCTTCTGGACTATTATACTGAATTGGATGCTGTAGTACTACATGGTGTGAAAGAGAGACCTGTGCTTTCACTTAAGACTTCGATGATTGACATGAATGATATTGATGAAGATGAGGATGAAGAGAAATATGGCTGTGGAATGGACACCCTTAATAAACAGTTCAGCATTGTTACCCTCAGGGAATGGCCAACTAACGGATATTTTGATAAACTGCCTTACGAGGTATGAAAAGCATGTTTATACTCAATGTATTTGCCTTGATCGTTAAGGGTGCAAAGGTGCTTTATAGGGTACTGGTCAAGATTGTTTTTTTTTTTTCCAGTTAAGAGTTCTGCATTCTTTTGTGAATCTTCTGTGGTTACTGTAGTTATGCCTGAATTACGTGAATCTGACTACTTCCATGGATGGATATTAGCAAGCTGCTTAGCTGGTATTTGCATAGTTATTGCACTTTTATTTCTCAAGAATCTGTCCACTCACACAACAGTTTTTACACCAGTTATTCTAGCCTTGGATTTCTAGCTGTTGAATTTAGAAGTTTCTGGCAGTTTTCCAGCAGTTTTAGTCCTTGTGCTTGATGAAGATGATGTGTAAAAGAGATATGAAAAGATAGAACCAAGATCTGGGAGTGGAAATAGTTTGTAACAGGCTAAAAGTTACTTTTTCTGTTATCTCTCTTACAAAAACCCACAACTTTGTTCTTGAAACTGCCATAAAATTTTCATCTCATTATGAAGTAAGCTTCTTCCATCTAAGTTCTGATTCATAGTGCGGGTGAAAAGTGTTATAGCTGGACTTCTGTCTTGATCTGATGTTTGCTACTTTTTGTTCTATCATTAGCACAGAAAACAGTTGTGAAGAAACTACTTTCATATCCCCTGGCAGTGGGGCAGTTGCAAGTGTGCTCAGAGTCTGTGTAGATAAATATTTTCTTTCCTGTAATTTCCAGTATAATGAGCTTGTGAAGTATGATTGCTGAATATTGTGTGCAGGCCAGAAAATTCTCAGTGGGGTGTAGCCATTTATGGAGGGTAGTACCCTAGCTAGAGTAAGATTTGAGACATGAAATAATCATCTTCTCTCCTGAAATAAACTGGGTTTGCACATAGTGAAAGGGAGCCTTTACTTGCCTGTCAGACCTCTGGACTTGGACAGAGACATGACTGTTCCTGCTCTTCAGTGTACTGCGGTCTGGCAAAAGAAGCAAGTGTTTGTTTACTGCGGTAACTCGTCAAATGCTTAAAGGCTTAATTCAAACTCGATTTTGAAAGCAAAGGGAGGATGGTGAGAGATGCTGTCACGGATTTCAGGGCATTTTCAGAAATACGTGATTTAATCAAATAGTATTTTGGTTTTGTCACATCTTCTGTCTCTACCCCAATTTGGCATGTGAAGGCCATGGTTGAGTGACCATGTGCCCTAGTAACCTGCAGAAGTTTGCTGTGCTTGGAAAGAGGAAAGAGAGGAAGAGAATGTAACAACTCTCTCCATCTTCCTCCTGTGTATTTATCTTCTCTTTGGAAGTGGAATAATAAATGAGGATACTAACTTCATCCTGCGTTAGCTCTAGTGGTTTTTTTTTCCCCAGAGTCAATATAGTGTTTAATATATTTTACTGTCAGTGCTTGTATGTCAGTGCTGAAGTAAAGAAAGCACTTTGCATATGCAAAGGTGCAGTTGATTCCAGAACATCTTAAAACGTATAACTGTTTGAAACTTTGAAAATGTGTTGGTTTTAGTCATTCAAATAAATTAATTATAGAGAAAACTTGATTTAAATCTAGGAAGTGTTGTTTGAAAAGGCTGGATAAATTGATTTGTAGTACAGTAGACTACCAGAGAGATTAATTAATCTCTTTTCTGTTCCATGATTATATGTATTAAGGTATAATTTAGAAAGTATTTGTGTAGTCCTGTTACTCCTATGAACTTCTGCCTCCACGTACTTTATTGTGCTTTTCTGCTTTCCTGTTTGTGTACCAGCTTCCTTTTTTATCCATTCTTTAACATGCTTGGTTTCATGAATGCATTTAATTGGTCTATCAATACCAAGCACATTTTTTTTCTTCTGCTTTGATTTAAAGAAATTGAAAATATGGGTGGAATATTTATCAGAAAACTACAAAATATTATTTCTGGACTGTTTTTGTAACAGCAGAAATCCCTGTCTCCTACTTTCTTGGTCCAGCTGGAAGGTTTGGGTATCAGAACAACAAAAATGTTGTACTTTGCAGTAAGACTTTTTTTTACTACATCAGATATGGGAACAGTACTGTGCATACTGTCTTCAAGACTGACAAGTGTCAGATTTTCTGGGAAGTGTTCGAACCTTGTAATGGTGAAGTAAGGCAACCGCTGATTCCTTCCAGTTTTGATTGATACATTACATGAAAAATTGTATCTTTTTATACGTTCATGTTGACTGTGAACGTTTAACTGGCCTTAGTCTTCATACATATGCCTATTCTTTGAGCTGTTTCAGGCTTTTTCATACTACCCTCCATAATTCACAAAATACACAGGCTGAATGGTCTTCTGTGCTAATCTTAAAGTAAGCAGCAGTTCCTCCAGCCTTTGTTTTGCCTTCGTCGTCTTTCTGAAACTTCCGTAGACTATCCTTTCATAGACTTGTGTTGTTCTTCAGAATGACATTAGGAATGGCTTGCTGCAGTGTGAGCTCTAAAAACATTGTAAGAGTTCAGAGTGCTCCTGCCAGCAAAAGAGAAAAATGCTCAACTGATGGGGCACAGATTTCCTTAGAAGTGGAATCTTGGATGAACTAGGTGAGAGAATTTTGCTTCCCTGCTCCTGGACAGTGTTAACCAGCAGTTAGTAGCTGTGAAGTACTTATACTATCATCTGTTCTCCAGAATTACCTTAAAATTGAGGAAGGATTTTCTAGGAGACACTTCATATCCTTGTGTGTCTTCCCAGTTACCTTTGACTAACTTGTACTGCTTGTAAAGTGGAAGGAGGAAGGCCTTAGTCCTAGCAGACTTTGCAGGAATGTTTGAGACCTGAAGGCATGAACAAGTTAAAAGCCTGTGAGAAAGATGAAGAATACCTGCCACAACGTACCTGTTGCGCAGTTTGAGACTCACCAAGATGTGCCAGGTACCAAGAACCTAACTTTTGTTCTTCATAGAGAAGAGTCAGGAGAAATACTGCATGCTGCAGTCCAAAAGATTTTTTTTAATATAAATTTTGATATAAAAAGATATAAATGACATCTTTGTCATTCCTTGAAGCCAATTTTTCCTAAGGCTGCCTACAAGATTTATGAGCTGTTCATGTCTACTGGGGAAGTGAATTTCACCGCTAAATGTGGATTTGGCAACTATGTTCTGGGAAAATGGGTCTTGAATGTAAGATCTGCATCCCTTAAACGATACTTAAAAGAGTTGGAGCAATAAGCATGAGCATTTTTTAAGTGTCATACACTTTTTTTCCCTCAACAGTAAACTTCTTACAGAACAAATATTTGTAGGCTTCCAGATAATCAGCAAGATTTTATGCCTCTCTTTGGAAAGAGAAACTCATGAGGGTCTTAAAAGCTGTCTTAACAGCTAATAACTACATGGCACAAGATTTCCTTCAGATAATGGCCAATACACTTCCAGTTGCTACAGCAGACTAGACTCTGAGCAATGACACATGGAGAAGATCTCTCCAGCTTTAGCCCTCCTGGAGTTTCAGTTATTTGATCGTGCAGTGTCAGTAGGATCCTTTTCTGTTCGTTGATTCAAGAAGGGGCTTAAAGCCTTTATAGCCTTCCATTGCTGAGAGGATCAGAACCTATAGCCTGGTGATGTAAAGCCTACTCTGCCAAAGCAGAGTGGAATATAGATAAGAGAGACTTTAAATAGTTGTGTTTTGTGAAACAGTTGCAAGATCCCCTTGTGTTCATGTGGGCTATTAAATGTGTATGTATTTGCTGCTGCAAGCTATAGGATCATGGAGCTAGGGATTCTGTTCTCTTAAACTACGTTGAGGAATGTCAAAAGCCCAAGAATACCATCTTCTCCTTCCTGCCTTCTCTCTTTGCCTTTTTGCGCGCATATCCTATCTGAACATGTCTTAGTATCAATTCTAATTAGAGTCCAAGCTGTGGCAGCTCTAGCTGCAGAATGAAAAAAAATTGCACGTCATTCATTTGCATATTTCTGAATGAGTGGTTTGTATAGGCCAACATATTTTCATATTGAAGGGACTCATGTTGAAGAACCGAAAGAGGAAATCTGTAGAAAGTGCAGATATTCTAGGTTTGATCAGCGTCCAAGCATTATTTTCTGACCAAAGCAAGTTCTGCATTATTGTGTTCTAGCCACAGAAAGTATTTTATTTGGTACAAATGGTTATTGCTTGCTTTTAGTCAGCAAAAAAGCTTAAAAAAAGCTAGAGAAGCTTTTGGGTACGTAAGTACTATTAGGAGCTATGCCATTGGTAAAGTTTTACCACATGTATTGAAGAGTGTGATGGAGATCCTGTCTGAGCTAATAAGTGAACTTTGCAGTGGGTGAGATGTCTGGGGTTTTTTAAGATGTTACATTTTTTAATTGATAATTCACAATATATGCGTATATATAAGATGCTACAATCAGGGAGTATGATGATGATAAAACACACGTGGATCAGTTATGAATCAGGATCATTTTTGTGCTCAAACAGCACACAATGAATTTGTATACTGCCATTTGTTGAATTGTGGAGAATTATGATTTGGAAACCTCCAGTTTTTGGAAGTTCTCAGTGTAGTGGATGTTGATCTCACTGCACCTCTACTGCTATTATGTGCCATGTTTGCCCTGGAAATAGGAGAGGAAGGTACTTTTGTACTTTTGGTCCATCATAACCTAAAAAGGCAATCAGTGTCGTATAAATTACATTTTGTTTTCCTCTTTATACTCTTTTGTATTGCTTTTCCAATAATCTGGGGTGTTTTTTACTGATGTTATAAGAAAGTGTGAAACAATAATGGTTGCATAATTTTTCATAAATGCAGAGTAAAAACAGCTGTTTGCGAGAAACCGTGTTATAAAATTAGTTTTCAAAGCAGATAATTCTGCAGCATTCTTGGAATCACCATGAACACAATGTAGCACAATACAGCACATCATGTCACATACTTATTATGGTATCAAATTGTACTTTATGCTAGGATACACATACATAAAAAACAAATTTCTGACAGACACCAGACTCCAGATTAACGGTGATTAATGGCTATTAGCCTGTAGGTTTGGAACCTGTTATCTTTGTTTAATCAAAAGCCAGAAAAAAAGTACTTTATATCTTAATGTCACAGTAGTGACATTTCATTGTATTTTTTTCATTCTAGATGAAGTAGTATAATTTCAGTAAAAAATAAAGAAGGATTATTTTTTATGATTAAGATGTTCATGTAGTAAGAGATTTCATCTCAGGTGTGGAAAGATTGCAGCATCCTATATGTTATGAAATACTCATTGAAGTCATCATTTAGTGCAGAGGGACACTGGCAAGGCATTTATAGTGTCATTCACCATTATCTTTACCGCTCAGAAGTTACAAAATAACTTTTTTTTCCATTGAACAAAATTTGTGTTACTTTGTTTTTATCAGACATTATTACACCACATTAATTGTAGACATAAATTTAGCTAGCTGTGCAGCCTTTGTTGCTGAGCTCTCTGCTCTAGAAGACTTACTAAATAAGCATGGGAAAAATCTGAGGAAAGAGACATTCATAAAATAGGTATTTAGGTGGCTTACATAGTGTGGAATAGCTGAAAGACTGCAAAATAGTTTGAAGCTGTCTTTCAGAATATTTAAAATTATTTGAAGTTAATTGATGGTCTTAGAAAAATAGGTATATGTTTAGGTATCTACTATTAGAATAACAAAACTGTGTTAAGCAACTTTTAAGCTGAAGTGTGGGTCTGAGCCAAACAAAAATCAAGATAACTAAGTTGGGATTATATCTATGTTAGCTCCTAGCTATTTTGCTCTTTCTCAGATACTAAAATGCCAACAACCTTAATGTCAGTTGGGAGGAAATTTTGTTGATTATAATATATTAACTGCAGTTATTATATATGCATATATATTTTCATATATATTGCTGTCTCATTGCAATGTCTACACAGATTCTCTTCATCAAACTGAGGTGAGAGTTCCAGGCACCTGCAGAGACAAAAAGCCTGGGCTGTTTTTAGGGGAAAGGAGGAGCAAGGAGAAGGGAAGAGGGAAGGCTTGAAATCAAGCTTGAGAGAAACTGGAGTATATGCAAACACTGTATTTTGGCACTGGAGTTGAAGTTGAATTTTTTGAAGAGTCGTAAATCGTGTTTGAAATCCAAATACTAAATCTGGAGCTGAGTAGGAAGTAACATTTTTCATTTTGCAGGAAGTTGGATTGTTTTCTTATTTCTTCTCTTTCAAAAATGAAGGGGGGAGGAGGGGAGGCGGAAGCTAGCTGCATAATAAACTGGTACATTGGAAGTGCAATCTGTTTGGATCTCACGAAAAGCTTCGTTTTCATTTTATGTCAAGCATTTTATTCTGATTTTTGGCGGGTTTGTCTTACGAATCCTTATAAAACGTTAAAATGAAACATTATGGTATTTTGAAAGGGCCACAGGACTCTTCAGTTTAAGATGATTTGTGGGTTTTTTTGTTGTTTTTTTTTTTAATTTACACTGATTCATTTCAGCAAGTTATTGTGTCCCACTCTGCTTGAAAATACTTAGTCAATTTTGGTTACATAATTTGAGGGCAGGTGCTTATACCTGTTAAAGACTGCCCTGGTAAACATTAATTTTTAGATTTCATTTTTCAAGTGCATTTTCCTCTCAGTTTCTAAGCTAAAGGAGATTTTTTTATGGAGCATTTTTGTATTTTCTAAAGCGAGCATTTATGTGTCTGTGTGGTGATCTTCCTTTAGAAAGGAAAACACAGCATGATAGGAAATGGGGTATATTTCTTAATTTCTGAGTGAGATAAGTCATTACAAAAACACGTATAGTGGTTTCATCATCAGAAGGACTGGTGATTATTCTGAAGCTGAGATGATTCAGTCTGATAAAGGAAGAAGGGGGTTTTGCCTTTCAGATTTGATTCTGGCATAGAACAGAAATGTTCTCAAAGTATTACAGCAGCAAGGAGATTACTTTGTAAAAGAAGGTCTGAATATGTTGGAATTTTTACCTAGTTGCAGAGTCCAGCATGGATGAGAGAGGATATAAGGTAGAAGCCGAAACACTGATTTTTAAAGCAAGGGGGTAGAGAGGAATAAATCTGAAATCAGTTCAAGGTGTGGGGAAACTGGAACATGGTATGGTGTTTCCATGTACTGTGCAAAAATGCTACCATTTTAAAAAACAAATCCAAAGAAAGAGAATGCCAATTCAGTGTTCTGATCAACGACAGTGTAGACATTGTGAAGTGATATATGTAAACATAGTGTTTACATATATATCACTGTTTAAATTAGCATGGGTAAAGAAACTTCTAATACGAAAGCTTCCTGTCACTTTCATATGCTGATCTGCTTTTTCCTTTCTTGTTTAATATGTTGTCAAATTGAGAAGGCAGTGCAGTCCTATTTAATAGTTAATCAATGATTTATTTGAGAAGTTACTTTTAAGTGAAAGGATTTACTTTTCTTTGAAGTTAGAACATCTTTCTTATTCCTTTGCAGTTTTTCCTTAACATTTCAAGTGCTATATGACCATTTGTGACTTTTTTTTGTTTTTAATATAGCTCATCCAGTTGATTTTGAGTCACCTTACAGTACCAGACCTGTGTAGACTAGCGCAAACTTGTAAGCTACTATATCAACATTGCTGTGATCCTCTACAGTACATTCATCTCAGTTTACAACCTTACTGGGCAAGGATTAATGACACATCTCTGGAATACCTACAGTCTCGCTGCACTCTCATCCAGTGGCTGAATTTATCTTGGACTGGAAACAGGGGAGCCATCTCTGTTTCTGGATTTAGCAGGTCAGTGCTAAACATACAGAAGTATTTTGACAAGCTCTGTTTGCAGAGCTGCTGCACAATAGTTTCATTAAGTATTTGAAACTTTATCAAAAGACAAGAAATGTCTTTGATTTACTATAAAAAGTGTGTGATTGATGTAGAAAGAAAACAACAGTTAAACCAGCAAGAGATACTGGATACAGCAGTGGAAGTCCATTTCAGTATGTGGAGTCTGCGTGTGCCAAACTGCTTATGGCTGAAAGACTTCTTCCAGGGAGACCAGTGTTTTGCTTTCTCCCGGGCTTCTAAAAGACTCCACTAGAACCAAGCTGTCAAAAGTCTGTCTCACGAAGAAAATGTTTGCGGTTGTTCTTTGTACAGATGAGTCATCAATAGGACTGTATTAGAGAGGCTGCAGTAATAAACTGATTACAGTGCATGCTTACAAGGTATGGGCCCTAAGTAATCACTGGAGTGCAATGTAAATGCAAATATTTTCATAAAAATTATTTAGAACATTAGCCCTGTTGGGAAACAGGGGGTTTGCGTGTGCATCTTCCACTAAGCTGAAAATATGACTGTGCAGTAGGTCATTAAAATAGCAAATTCACAGGGATTCTTCTCTGTATAACAGTCATGTTCTCTGCTTTTTTAACATATCGTTTCTTGCTTCTTTGCTCGTTTGCATTAGTTAAACAGCATCTATCAATGCATTTCATTTAAGCAAAAATTGCTGCTTCAACTAAGGTAATCAGCAATGACAGGTGAAAGCAGAACTTGATTGATAAGAAACAGAAATGTTTACTATGTCTAAAAAAAATTGTCCTAACTCTCATTTGTTTTTGGAATAGAAAGGTTAAATCAAATATTCAAACATTTTCTTTCCTTTGGTGCCTGGGTGCCTTCCCTGGGGAAGTGAAATAATTTGAAGAAATACTTTGTCAAGACGAGAATGTCACTTCCTTTTTTCCTGACCTTCCAGTATAATCCAAGCACCCTATGCTCTTCTGTGCTGTTTGGTAGAAAAAGGAGATAGACATCAGCTAGTTGTTGGATGGGATACAAACATTCCTCCTAAATTTGGATTTCATATTAGATACATTATGCGGAGGATAAATATGCCAGCTTTAATTAAGAATTCAACTCTCAAATCGTGAAGTGCTTGCTTTCTGATGCTTAGCCATTAAATCTGTCTTTTTAAAACTTAAAGTATGTGCATCTTCATGGTAATTCTTTTTAATGTTCGTGATTTTTTTTTCTTAACATGCAGTGCTGCTAAAAATTTTTGTAGTCTTTAATGAAGTGAATGTCCAAATCCAGAGAATTACAAACTTGCAGTTCTGGCATTTCTGACTTCCAGTTAGTTGAAAATGTCTTTATTGCTAATGACTTTTTTTTTTTACTTCTGTGCTGATCTGATAGCAGCACTTACATGTAGTCAGCATTTCTAAAATAATAAATATTCATTGTTTGACTATTAATAATCTGTGAATAAACAGGGTCAATTTATGTTCATTATAGCAGGTGATAATTATTTGTAACAAGGGGGAAAAGTGTTCTTGGACATTGATACAATTGTGAAGTTACCTGTATTTCTAGAAAAAAATTTCTTGGAAGAAATATATGCAGTCTGGGAATGGGAGATGCAGTTCAGTCGTAAATTTTTGAAACAAAGTGGTAAGCTAAATAATTTTCAGGTGTGACTTCTGCTCAGAATTCTGACTCTGAATCAAAAATCTCCACTGTAACTAGGTCTGGTTTTGGAAGTTCTCTTTTTCCTAATATAGAAATAATTTTGCAACTCCTTGTTTTGTAGTAGTGTGTTTTCTAGCAAAATTTCCAAACAGAAATTTTCCTTTTGACATTCTTCATCAGCTGGTTTGTCAAATTTGCTAGCCTTCAGGAAAGGAAATTTTGCTGCTTATTTTCTATGGAAGTATCTATTAATACAGGAGTCTTATTAGAACAACACTTGCTTTTCAAAAGCATTAAAGTAACTTTCTTCCAAAAAATAGCTTCCTGGTAAGCGATACTGCTCCTCGAAGGAGAAATCTGTCAACTAATGTTTTGGTTCTGTTGCCCTGGCTGTTGTTAAGATACCACCACCATGTGGATATTGCAGCATCCAGGACATGTAGTCATGAACTCCCATAATTTTTTCTGTTGAACTTCTAGATGTTCCTCAGCCAGGAGGAACTTTTGGGTGATAATACCCAAAACAGAGTTTCCAAAGCATGGAGGTACTTTGATTTTCCTAGGAATTCTGTTTCACACTTAAATTTTCTTTCCAGTTTATTTTTCAGAATGAGTATTGCAGTGGAGGTTCTCACTTGGCTGGGGAGAGTGCATTACTGCTTTTATCAGTTACCTGTGGATGTTTACTGTTACTGAAAGCTTAATCACCTTTTCAGACTGTAATTGTCCTTTGCAGAAATTAAATACTTAAGTATTCCTGTCTGTTTCTATACCTAACAGATGATGTATGCCACTGCATTTATTAGTGTAAAATCTTCTCTTGCTGCCTACTGCATGAATGTTTCTGAATCAGTTTGTTGATTTCTCTTTATCCTGCTCTCTTTGGCTCCCTCTCTGGTCTTGATATTCTCTATTTCTTTCTGCAAAGGAAATCTTAAAATAAGGCAATGCGGTGTGCCTGTAGAACACCAAGCTGTGCATGTTTTATTTTGGATTTAATTGGTGAAAACTTGTAACTTGAGGTTGAGTTGAAATGACCCTCAACTGCTTGTTCCAATACTTCAGATTTATAAATTTTGTGAAAGTTGATGCATAAGAGACCAGGAGTGGCTGTCAAGCCAACTGCTTGGAGGTGTAGAGAATTCTGCCTATAATTTATAACAATTTGAAGGACTCTGTTGTATTGTTTTTGAAAGGTCAACCTATATTTGCCAATTCAAGGAGAAAAAACATTGGCTAAATGAAATTTGTAAATAACTTCACAAACACTACAAATTGCTGCAATATAGAAATGGCAAAATGCTAAAACCAAAATACCTTATTCTCATAGATAACAGAATTTCACTTTTACAGGGCCTTGTTTTTATTTTGTTTTCTTTATTTTTGCACTTTTCTCAGCATTTGGCGTTACAGTTGGCACTGTTGAATTCAAAACTGGTAGTTTCATTCTTACAACTATGCAGTTTAGATTATGATTTTTGCAAGTCAGGGCATGTTTAAATGCTACTCATGCTTGAATATTATTTTGGAAAAAATCTTTCAAAAATGTTTTATCTGTGGTTTCTTACGACAGTCTTAAAAGAAGTAGCTTGTGTAAATTTGTGTGTTGCTTTAAAAGGTTCGTATAGACATGATTGTAAGAAATAATTGAAAATATATATTTTCTTGCAAAAGTGTATTAAAGTAGGAAATTTTTAAAAAGAGTCATTTTAAGAAATGTGACTGAAGCAAATACTGTATTATCATGAGAAGATAAAATGCTTCAGGCATATGAACATCCCGAGGCAAAGCTGAAGGTATTTTAACTTATTGATAGCATCTACTCCTTAGGGCTAAAAATGACTATCATAAATTTTTCATTTCAGCATATAATATAAATTAACTAAACTTTATCGTTTAGATTGAACTAGAAGTATACGGAAAAGTGAAAGACAAATGAAATGAGTATCTGTGCAGTCTCAAGTGTCTGGAATGCAAAGTGGCAGGGAATAAACAAAGATTTCACAGCAAGCATTATATAAGCAGTGCTGCATTTCTCTTGGCATTAGAGGTATGGTGGGTTTCTTCATGCCAGAGGAATATCAGTGTGGGAGGGTAAGACCTATATAGGAACAGTGAGGCAAGTTGGCTGGATGTATACTAAATATCGAGATGCTGAATAAATGCTCTGAAGCTTGAACAGCTCAAGGACAATGACAGTTTAAAAACAGAGTTCTGCATGCAGATTTCTTTTTATCACAGATAATGTCATTAGCTTGGTTAAACTCTTCTGCTCGAAATATCTGAGCGATTAGGATTTTTATTTACTTCTAACATTTTATACTGTGAAAATGAATTAACAGTGTTTTATTTTCAGGTTAGTGGCACAGTGTTTGCATGTCAAGCACATCCAGGAATATTTCTTTAAACAATTTTGTTATTAATGTTTGAGGGCTTTAGTTGCTGTTAATAGAGGTGTATTTTGACAACATTTACCTTGGTGAGACTTTGCTACAAATCAAACTAGCAGGAAGGTCAGAGAAATTACTGAAACACACATCAAATACTCAGTCACAGAAAATAGGAGTAATGTGTGACTTTATAGGGATTCTCAATTTAAAAATCATGTCTCTCACTTTAATTTCTACAGTTTTTTAGGAAAAATTGAGATTAAGTAGTAATGTTTGTTGTGCATGTTTTTATTGAAATAGTTTAAGCTATGTTGAGAAAAGCCTGAGATCAGGTACTTAATATTCTCGCTACTTGCATGCAGTGTTTTAAGGTTTGCTAATGGAAAAAGGCGTAATACATGCTGGAGTAGAAATTAACATTGTAACAATTATAATAGTTTAGAGGAAGGGAAGGTGATGTCATTTTAAAAGCAAAATTATTTTGCTCAGTCTCTCTCTCAAGCATGCATACTTGCATGCACCAAGACAACTGAGATGTGTGTCCAAAGTGATTTGTCTAGCGTGTGGTCTCACCATCCTGTGCCGCCTGTCCTTCATCTCCTAATCCGCGTGTCGTGAGAAACTGCACATACATATATTCAAGGATCTTGATGACCTGCTAATCTGACTTACACCAATACACCCTGCTCTACCAGCCCTTGTATTGCCATTTGTTCTTTCTCGTGCTTCTAGACCTGTATGTACCCATTTGTTCTCCAGTCATACCAATCTTAACACTTTTATTACAATTATCTCTACTAGATGCTGCTGCTGTTGTGTAACACAGCAGTCCTGAAAGGAAAAGGATCACCGTGAATATAAAAATACCTGAATGTGACCTTAAGAATTACATTAAAATGTAATTCCTCAAACCACTGGATTAAATACAAGACTGTAACTGCAAGACAGGTTGAGATTATGAAGTTCTTTGCTGAGTTTGTGTGAGTAGTCATATAGATAGAACTACAGTAAGAAAGAGAAGACTCAAGATCGTAGAAGTAAGATGAGGAAGAATGAAATCCAAGTGGTTTTTTTTACATTATTCTTGTCTGGTGGCAGGCTCTGGAAAGCAGGACACCTGAGTAGCTTGAAATACTGATTCTAGGAGGGATCTACCAAGGAAGGCTAGACAAATGGGGCAATGTTATTTCTGTCAAGTAATGGATTTGGATGCTAGCATAAGGTAACACTGCATGAGAAAGTGCTAAAGAAAAAAAAAAATCTATCCAGCCCTATGTTGTTCATAAATGGAAGTTGCTTCCCCACTCCCCACTTTTGGACACCAGATTCAGTGGTTTATATGTCAATGACTACAAAATGAGTAACTAAGATTTTCATTGAAAATCTTTTTGGTAAAATCAGCATGATTAAAACCTGTTGGGATAGTTGTACTAAAGGTAAGTAGCTATTTGTTTAGGACGGGTGAGTAGATGAGAGAGAACTGGACTGTGATCCTTGCTTGTTGTAGAGTTTTCAGTAACTCTGAACCATGGGATATCGAGTAAGTGAGGATAATTATGCTAACAGTGAAGTGTAGGCTTTGGATCCATTGCAGTTCCGTTAGAAACCACTGGAGCAGATGTGATGCGTTCAGTACCTGCATAAGCATATATTTAAAGGTATTTTGAGAATTTTGTTTGGGAGATCTTACGCAACCAGTTCTGACATGAAGATTGCTGTTTCTTGTACCTTGATATTTTAATTTTGGATCATCTTTGGCTCATGGGATATGCTTACGATACAGACATGAATTACAAGATTGGAAGTTGTTAATAGACTAAGTGATGCCATGATCATGATGGGTTTAACATCCGCATGGGCAAATGGTGTCCTAACTGCTAATAGAAATATTTGGTGTTTCAGAAGGATTTCACTAGGACTAACTTACTTCCCTGAAGCTGAAGTGGGGTGAAATGAGCAGCAGTTCTTGAGAGCAGGAGAAGGTGACGGAAAATGAGATTGCTTTTTTCATTAAAAAAACCACTAACCCAACACACCCCCCCACCCCCCCTCCAAAAAAAAGAAACCCCAACCAACCAAAAAAAAAAATCCCACCCCAAAAAAACCCAAAACAAAACTCAAAAAAACAACCAAAAAAAAAAAGCCTGAAATGCTGTAGTCTAGAATGAGGATAAATATAGAAAGAAAGGCCCAATCCATTGTCTAGCAAAATAAATGTACATGTTCACATTATTCTAGCTTTAGTCAAATTTCATAACAAACATGAAGGGATGAAGGGAAATCACTTCAGAAATTGTGCGTATAAAATATTGATAATAAAAGCAAAGCTAAAGGGATGGATGACTGTGCAGAAAGGAGGAGAGACTAAAAACAGGAACCAGTCAGTCCTCACTGATTAAAGGACAGGTATGTGAAGAAATGTTGATTTGGGTAGAAGGTGCTTTTTTTGGATTTGTTTATTTTCACATGAGCTAAGTCATAGCCAGGCATCCAGTGTCTGTTAAGTTTCAGAAGTATGAAGGCCATGCTACGTTTGTTCTGAAACCATGAGAACCCATTTTCTACCTTGCCATGTGGCTTTGGAGATCCATGTAAGAAGACGTTAGCAAAAACCTCTGTCCTGAGCAGCCTGTTAAGTGCAACAAAGATTGGGGTGTCTTAATCATTCAGAGAACTCTGCAGTTCTGCCTAATGTTCTCTGCCCTGTGCTGGTTGGTGATTTCCTCAAATTCCTCCACTTTCTGTTCATCACTTCAGGCCTGTCAGCTCATTCTTGTACTCTGCTGCATGTCCCTTATTTCCCTTACCTTTCTGTTTAATGTCTCCTAAATAAGCTTTTCCAAAAAGGCAGCAAAGCCATTAAGTGCAATTCTCACTGCTGTTGCTGTGCTTGCTCTGCTTGTGTGTTTCAAGTGTAACGAATTTAAATAAAATGTTATGAGGAGAACAACTCCTCAAGCTGGTAAGCCTGGAGTTCTCCAAGTCTAGGGGGTTAACGGAGTGTTTCCCTGACCTGGTAGTATATAATAGTCCTAGAACGAGAAAAGCGTTGATCTGTACCAATATTTGTAATAGCCAAGCTCTGTTAGATTATATGGCAGTTAACCTAACATCCATTATTGTAATGGAGTAATTCATTAAATATTTATCTGTTAGCAAATTAAAAGCTGGAGGTATAAGTGGCGATTGACAACATTTTATGGAAAATATCACCATTCAAACAAATGTTATAATTTGTTGTTGAAAGAAGCTGTGTGAATGTATTGTTAAAGCACTCATTAAATAGAGGAATTGGGTAATTGGTAATCAGCAATGAATCCATATGTATCTACTCTAATTTCCAGGGGACTTCCATCCTGTGTTTCTCCATGGCAGTGTTGAACTCTATTGCTAGTCTAAAATAGCAGTTAATGTTTTAATACCTGATGTTAATTGTTGTGAACGGTCATGTTACTTCAGCTCTGACACTCCCATAAGAAGGCTTACCAGTCTAGGCAAATTCTCTGTATCCAGTATGAAAACAGCAAAGAAGTGCTTGGTGTTTGATTAAACTCTGATTTTACAGGCTAAAATAGATTCTAAAGAGAGACTGCTGTTAGACAAAAATAGTGGAAGAGTAGATTTGAAGGCCATACTTGGCAGAACCCCTGTGGCTCTGGGGCTTATGTCTCCCCTTTCATGTCTCAGACCCTCTCTTTGTTTCTGTTTGCATAGGCTCATAGAAATGTTGGATGTTAGGGACCTCTGAAGGTGGTCTACTCCAAGCTCCCACTTGAAGTGCCAGTGTTCCCAACGCTAGATCAGGTCAGTCAAGGTTTTGGGTGACTCTTGGAAACCTTCAGGGATGGAGATGCCACCCTGGAATCTCCTTTCTGCTCCATATTGCATGGGACCTGCATAATCAAACTAAGGCCACATAATGTGCAAGATGAAAGGAATACAGAAAGGTGATGATGAATGACAAGTATGACTTGAGTGAGTAATGAAAAAATAAGGAAAGGAGAAGGTTTGAAAACTTGGATCTTGAAAGACAGACTCAGGTCCTGTCCTACTGTTAGTGTCTGAGGAATGCATCCCTGAACGTGTCTGCTTTTAAGACCAGCAGCCATTTCATCCTAAATTTCAGCAGGAGCAAAGTCTTGGGAAGGCCAATACATGTTTAGTTGTAGCAATAGGAGTTTTTGTGCAAGCAGAAGCCTCATGTCTCTCTGGCATTTCTATTGTATCAGTTAAACCCAAGAAGTAATACTAACTTTGCAGTGAAAGTGTCAGAACCTAAAGCTGCTTTGTCTACGTGAAGGTTTTTGTAGGATAGAACTGGTAATAGAGCATATCAGAATATTTATTATGAGAAACTAATTCATGCTCTCTCACAAGTATTTCATTTTTCTGGGAAGTAACAAGGGGAACTCATTGCAGCCCATAGGGTAGGAACTTAGTTTTTTTACTGAAAAAACTATTAAAATAAAGTACAACAATTATGGCAAACATTGGGGTTTTCTTCCCTGTTAAGAAGAAGAAGAAGCCTAGAGATTGATTTACAGTTTGAAGGTTATCATTGCAATAAAATTGGACAAAAGCTTATGTGTTTTTAATTAAAGCTTGGATTAGATATATTAGAGCTTGAATTTCTGACACAGTATCCCTGATAGAACGTGTAATTCATGCAGAGACCATCAGAGTTTCTAAATTTGGATATTTTGTCTTCTAACGTATTAAATTTTTATAATTTCAATTAAAGTCATGTGAAATAGTCCTTAGGACTCTCTGTGTTCTAGAACAGCTATGAAGTGTTGATTTTGACTTGTTTGTTAATGAAAGGAATGAGATGTTTTTCTTAGAAGTCTTAAAATACTTCTCCTGAATATTTCATCCATTTAAAAGTATTTGTTTAACCTCATTTTTACATTTGCAGATTTTTCTAAGATAGAGAAATATGAAATTATTGGTGGAAACTTGCAGGCCGTTGTCAAAATTGGCTTTGAGGATTGTTTAAAAGCATTTCAAACATTATCTGTGTTGTACTCTGCTCCGTTGTCTCAGAGTAAACGGCAAGAATGAAGCATGTTCCAACTTTCTAAACTGAAACAGAGTTTTCAAGACTAATGTTAATTTAATAAAAAGCTCTCTCTATACTGTTCTCACCCCCAGTGATTCTTTTGCAATTTGTTTTCAAGCTAAAGTTGTTTTTTAAAACTCCTTTAGTGACATTAGCCTTCTTATGCCATGTACAGCATTATATAGCCTTCTTAAAATGTAGTCAAATATTCCTTTGTACAAAACATTGTATAATATCTAGGTTATGTACAGTATCAAGTTAACATTGATGAAACAGTCTTGACTCTCAGGCTACCTTTGGTTTTGTAATATTGCTTTCTAATGCAACACCTAATTGGTTTGGTCTCTTCTGGATTGGTACAGATTTGATCCAGGAGTAACTTCTTCAGAGTGATTATAATTAATTTTCTTTAACCTAACCAATGTTTTCTGTTAGTTAACTGAGGTGATGTAGGAACTGTGGTCTGTAGCCTTTTCGTTGTTGGAAGGAACTATTTCCTGGTTTACATGCTTAAGGTTTTGACAGTATTCAGACTTTGACCTGAAAGTATGTTTATTTTTCACTTAAAATGTGGGTTTTTTACAGGTTCTTGAAAGTTTGTGGCTCTGAACTAGTACGTCTTGAGTTGTCTTGTGGCCATTTCCTCAATGAAACATGCTTGGAGGTCATTACTGAAATGTGTCCACATCTTCAGGAATTAAATCTCTCATCATGTGATAAAATACCACCTCAGGCTTTCAACCACATAGCCAAAGTGGGCAGCCTAAAGCGTCTCATTCTCTACCGAACAAAAGTGGAGGTAGGAACAAGTATTTTTAACCTTTGCAAGAAATACTTTCAATCCTGGTAAATTTGTATTTTTTTCTGCATTAATGAAGTGAATTAGAATTTTGCATGTAAATTCAAAGGTGAATTCAGGAAACTCAAAGGTAGTTTCAGAAACCATAGATACTTTTTTTATTATTTTCAAAATAGCTTCTAGATTTAACAAAAATAAATAGAAAGCCTGCATGTTTTAACTTGCATGGAAGATTGGTGACTTTTCGCCAGCTGTTTTAAGCAATGTAGTGAAATCACAATTGTGAAAGCTTTTCTCTTATTTTGAAGTGTACTCCAGACAGACTGTATTTATCAATATGATTTGGAAATTACTATGTTTAGTAACTTACTGTAATTCTCAGCATTCTCTCCTTTTGAATGACTT
This sequence comes from Strix uralensis, assembly GCF_047716275.1. NCBI lineage: Eukaryota > Metazoa > Chordata > Aves > Strigiformes > Strigidae > Strix > Strix uralensis. The sequence continues at coordinate 46,264,153 of NC_133974.1, read as the reverse complement.
ACTAATTACTAGATTCCTACTGTCTTTGTACGTTAGCAGTATTTGAGATGTGGAACACAAATTTTTGAAAATACTTTTCATTTACAGTGTAAAAATTACTTCTTTATACAATTACTCAGCTTCCCAAATCAGGGTTGTTATTGTTTGCTGCAACACATTTCGAATTTTAAATGGAATGGTTTTACATGCTACAGTTGAGAAGACTGTTGTAGCTTACTACGTTTTACAAATATTGTATCCAGTAAATGCAGCAGTTTGAATCAGAAGCGATTTCATTCTTTCTCACTAGCTACATTACTCAGGTAACGTCTAAAGTTTGAGACTTCATGCTTGTAATAGTGCAGCAGCTGAGGTATACTCTGAAAATTATTGGTAACTGTCATTTCTCAGCTATCACTTTGCTGAACAGAGCTTGAAATTAGATTGAATGTAAGTGGTAAAGATTTTCTGACTTTGAAGTCCTTAAATTGGGAAGATTCATTTGTGCCTTTCATGTGTATGGACATGCATCTGCTTGTAGCTGACAAGAACATTCATTCATAATCAAGCTTACTTAAGATTGTGCTTCCACTTTATATGTAAGTATAAAGAAAAGGCACTGTTCCTAACAAACCATGGAAGAGAAATTTCTAGAAATTTAAATAGGTAAATTGGAGAGGATGCCTTTGTGTTACTTGTTAATACGAAGTCACTTAATATACGTTGTGCATCACAGGTGGAAAAGTAAAAGGGGAAGAGTGAAGATGTAGCACAGGATTTGAATTAGAATATTAGTTACAAAAGTCACAGATTCGTAGAAATAACATTACCATTCTCAACGTTAGCTTCTCTTAATGCAAATCTTTGGTTTTCTGTACAAAATAGGCTGCCATTCCTTCTGTACTCTTCAGCTGGTATGGAGCTGCTAGGTAGTAACTGGTGTCTAGATGCAAAGACAGGCTAGATTGATCAAGCACGCTCTGAAGTGATTTAGACTTCTATAAAACTTGTCAAAGAACTGTAATAGTGTTCTTGATCTTTATGAAATTTCTGCTACTACTGTGTCTTCATTGTTGGAGCTTCTAAGGAGCAAACAACCGAACAATGCTAATGTTTAATCAAGAGTTTGGCATTGTATTGTTGACAACTGGACCTGCTTGGAGAAAAGAGTCTGAGGCTGTGAATCCACTAAGGAAAACTTCTAACTGATAACAAGTGTCTGACTGTTAAGAGAAAATAAGAAAGAAGGTGAGAAGAATAGAGCTGATGTGTGTGTTATGGTCCTCTGTAAAAGTTCTGTCTCAAAATCAAAAAGAAAGAATCCAAAAGAAAAATCTGTTCATTCCATTTAGTCCACCATTTTCCTAAATAAACCACTGGTTTGCTTTTTTTCTTTAAAAAAGCCCAGAGAACAAACAAAATAAAGCACCGAGTCACTTGATCTAAATTTTCTTCTCACATCCTGTTCTAGAATGGCAAAAGTACAGGTCCTATCATAATTATCGGTGTGTTGTCATTTTTTGTGACAGAAGGATGGCATCCCTGTTCATCTGTTGTTAACCACCTTGATGTAAAATTGGGGTGATATGCTTCTAATATTACTGGAGATTTTGATGTAATTGCCAAAATGTGAAGAGGGAATGAATATGCAGAGAACAAGTAGGTAAAAAGTTCACCAAAATGAGTTTCTCAATGGGATATCATAATTGTCTTTGTGTGTATCTTACAGCACAATTTGAGGCAGTCACTGGAATTGAAGCATAGTAGAATTAGGTCAAATGAGGAGGGAGACTGCCTTTTATGCTTGTAAACAGTCTGATGAATTCATTGTTAAAGCTGATCAAGGTAAACACTTAAGTTGAATAATTCAAGTGAAGTGATGTTTGTTTTTTTTAAAAAGGGGCAACACTAAAGAGAACAAGAAAAGCAAAATAGGACTTAATGCTCTAATTGACTTTTAGAGGAGGGCTTCTCTCTGCATATTATTTGTGATACCGGTGAAAAAGGGATCATTTTCCTACTCCACACTTGTCAATCTCTGTTGAAAATGCAGTATTGTGTTAGAGCACATCCGGGTAAATAGCATAACTTGTTCTTTTGGTTGTGAATTTGGGTGTGTGATTAAATAACAGGATATGGGATGAAGATTCTCCATTCTTTTTGTCAGTACGTGATAAAGCTGTTTCTGGTTTTGCATGATGCTTTATAAAAAGTACAATATAAACATTTTAATAAAAGAAATGGTATTTTGATTATATTAAAACAAACTCCCATGTACCTGCCCAGGTGTAGGATTTCCTTACTCAGACTGTGTATTGCAGTACTCATACCTTTTTGGTTTGGTTTTTAATGCTAAAAAAAGAGGAAAAATTGTTTTTAACATTTAAATTTAAAGTATTTGTGGTACTTTTTCTGTGTATATGATTACTGTGACACTAATGGATGAATTCTGAGAAAATGCACTGCAGAAAATTGACTACTGTTAATGATTTTTGTGTTAGGTACAGGGAAACAGATTTTGCAGAAAACAGAAACAATAAAATTGACAACATTATGTAATCATCTGAGCAATTGCTATGACAGTCTTGTTATTTTAGTTGTTTTCTTTGAATAGGTTTTGTATTTAAAAATATTCCTATTGTCTCTGTAATTAAAACTCCAATTTTTAAGTGTATGTTTTTAGTGAAATGGGCAGTTCTGATGTTCTGCTACTTACTGCACTGCATTGCTATTTTGGAAGATAGCTGTACTATCTGGAGGAGTTTATGGTCTTTGGTCCTAACCCTGCTGATTCTTAAGACCATATATAATGTTATTTCCTTGACTTTATTGAGCACAAGTTTCTGCATACAAAATTGGTTTCAAAACTCTGAATTGAAGCTTCCAACATCCTACAATTATTCCAACCTCTCTGTTACAAGAAGGAAAGTCCATTGGCTTTCAGTAACTTGTTTCAGGCCAAACAAGCGGAAAAAAAAAAAAAATTGTCCTGCATCACTGTACTCCTCCCCACTAAATGCAGCTCTCTTTTCTAGTGCTTTAAGTTCACTATTAAAGGTTTCATTCTTAAAGGTTGTTTGATTATGTATGTGCTTGAAATAATTTGTAACTTGTGTTGAGAAACTAACCTCAGCATTTTATACTTGTAACTTCTGCTTGCTCAAGACCCCTATTGTACCTGCGGGATTTTTGTGCTGGTCATTTTGTGTTTACTGATACATGACTCCTTAATATTTATTCATTGAGAGTGTGTTCACAGCATAATTTAAGTACTTGCTGGTCATGATACATTTGAGGAATACAATGAACAATAGAGGTATTATTGTATACAGTAATTGGCAATGCACATCTTTATGGTTTCAGTACGAATATTATCTTGATTTAGTGTGTATCATGAAGTATTTCATCCATATAAATAATGCTGCTAAAATTGTATTTTAAAGAAACCAAAGCCACAATTACAGTAGGAGAACTTGACAGTCTCTTTATTGCTGGGTGTAAATTTTAATGTAAGAATATATATTTCATGTTGCATGATATTCTGGATTCTTTGTAATGTGTGAAGAAGTTTTTAAGTTATAATACAAAATGAACTAAATTTAAATGGAATTACAATGGACAAAGGACTTTTTTTGCACACATTTTAAAGCAAGTGTTGTATTTATGTATTTTCCCTCTGATACCTTTGACCAAGAGCAAATTCGGAACTTGGGCAGCTGTAAGAGAGGACACTGGCAATTTTAGATGCAGAAGAATCTTAGCAGTAAATGTAACAGCTCATATTTTCTTATGCCATCAGCAATGAAAGAGTTAATGTTGCCGTAAAATTGTTCTACGGAGGTTTTAGAAATAAGTTGTTATGGGTCATGTTATACTTCTGAGAGCTATTGTCTGAGGTTTTTCAGCTTGGACGAAATTTCATTGGCTTGGGTACAAATCTTTAGGATTAAGAGTTGCAAACAAATAGTGGAAAAAAGTGAAAGCCTCTAGCTAGAAAGTTGGTTCTTGGAAGGAGGTTGAGCTGGAGACAAATAATCACGCAATACAGGGCCTTGATGGTGCCTTCTGATCCTGTGTCAGGCTCATAGGTCTGAATGTGGTCATTTGAGCCTGTAATGTGAAGAGTGGGGGTGAAGAATGAAGGTGTAAAACAGATTTGCAGACATAAGGGAGGGCATAATTTGACCAAATGAAGCAAAACCAAAGTACAGTAATTGAATTAGCTACAGAGACTATTACTTTCATTGAATTAATTCAGTAATTGCCGTGTTGCTGTGTCCCAGTCCCTGCTGTGTCCCTGGCACTGCCAAGTAGTTGTAGAGAACAAAAAGGTGCCCCTGTCCATCCTGAATCCCAGCTTGCAAATTACGTTGTGCCTGCTTGTAAGGAGGCAAGTGTTTTGATTTTTGAAAGGCTACATCTGCACTCAGTACTAAGGTTCATTCCACCTTCATTTCCATGTACTCTCATTCTTCTTTTACCTGATGCTCCTACACTGTTCATATTACATCTGTTTTTAAACACGTGTCTTAAAAGTTTTGGAGGCAAAAGCTTTATCACTGTCCAGTCCTTCATCTCAAAAATGGTCCAATAATCCACGTACATGGTGTGGGTGTGGTGGGGAAGTAAGGAGGGGGAAGCTGATGTTTAACAAATATATTCCAATTCTCACCCTTTTCATGATGTTTCTGTCAATGTTATATCTTCCAAGGTGATAGCTGATGGGTGCTCAAGGGAGAAGAGACTTTCTGTTCTAATGCCAGTTTATATTGTAGAGTAAATCGTTTTTGTTGCCATATTTGTTTTGAATCTGTCAGTGAAAATTGTCTGTGTTAATTTATCCAGAAGACATCACTTAAATACACTTGTGGTAATAAAGGGCAGAGTGGGGGTGCTATCCCCATCTGCAAAAGTCAGTTGAGAAAGTGTGAAGGGGTCTGGCTCCTACATCTGTTGACAGCTTTTTTCAGTCTGGTTGGAGAGGCCAGCTGAGCTGGAGCCAGGTGGGCTGGGCTAAACAGTCTCCAGAATTTCCTTCCAACACTCAGATCTTCTGTGAATCTGTGACTTGGTGCTGATGGCACTAATTGAGGACTTAACTCATGAGCTTTGTTCCCCTGATCTGTGACCAGGACAATGGCCAGTTGTGAGATGCACTGTTTCTGTATGCCACACTTTTCCCATCAGTAAAATTTGCATAATAGCAACTTTCTCATTTTGTAGCTGTGGTATGAGGATAGTTATACAGAAGACTTTGAGATTTGCTGGTACGTATGGTACTGTATAGGGTACTCTACAGAGGGGTGTGTATAAGGACTTGAAATACTGTACCTTGATGACATGCTTTTCTAAGTTGCAGGAAGTACAGTTAGTTAAAAGCTCAGCCTTTTTCCTCTGGGAAAAATGAGAAAAGAGTTGCTAAAGAAAGCTGGTTTAAGAGTATAAGTATTTCTGTGAAGTAAATGATCAGAGACTTTCAGTGGTCATCTCTGGGACTACATGGGTATCTTGTTCTTCCTAAAGGCCGCAAAAACTACCTTGTGAAGGATGAGGTGACCTCTTCTATTTGCTTCCTCACGAAATGGCACCGCTTAGCTCAGGAAACCAAAGGACTTAAGCGTAAAACAAGTTTGGCTACCATTTAGTTCTAATTTGGCATTTTCTGTAACTTTTCATTTAACTGAAAACTAACATACAGAGAAGTGAAAATGAATGAAACCAAAAGGTGAACTACTTGAACAGCTTTGTAGACCTCTAGATCCAATTTTAGTTTCCAAAACCAGTATGTTACGTATTTTGTGTGTTACTGAATGTTCGTGTATTATCCCAAGACATATTCTTTCTGTCAAAAATAAGATACTGAAGATGAGTATTTCTCCTTGAAACTCAAAATCTTAGCAGTAGTCTGAAAATTAGTGCTTTCTGGGAAGCCAATAGGTATGAAAACTTTCCCTGAAAACTAAAGCTAGCGCTGTATAAGTATCTAAAATTAATTTTGTGTTCTTTAACTGGTTAAACCAATAATTCTCATGTTTATAAGCACACATATCATCTAATCTCTCTAAACCTCCCAAATTCCCTTTTATCCTTAACATAGTTGTTTCAAAGTATCATAGTATCAACAAGTACATAACTGAAATTATCTTGATGCCTTAAAATATTGTTGGAGAAGGGGATATTAAAAAAAAAAAAAATATGACCAGAAGCATATTTTACAGTTTCTTTGCTGGAGCAGATTTAGATAATAATTGTATTTCACCATTACTATACCTTTTTTCCTGCATTATTATTGTATTATATTCTTTCTGTGAGAATAATTGCTTTTTTGGATTATTGTAGGTTGGTTTTTAGATGACAAAGTGCAATACCTTGAAATTCACGAAGTAGATTTTTTTGTTACCTTTTTATAGGCAATTGATTTGCCCGGTTGTACCTTTCAAAATGAACGGTTTAACAGAAGTTTACAAAATTCTGGCTTTACATCTGATGTGTTTTTTAATGATTGTATTAGAATAGCAGATGCCATGTAATTTCTGACATAGTTCTTTCACAGACTGTGCCAAAAAAAAAGCCCCACACCCAAACAGTTGATTTTTGGCTTTCGTCTTGTGCTACATAATGCCAAAGGGAAGAAAAATAAGTATTCTGAATTTATATAGATTTTTAATTACTTTTGACAATCGTAACAAGATTACCTTTTCCATTTGCATGAGGCGTTTGTAATTAAAAATACTTATAGCAATAGTAGCCGTCAGATTGAAATAAAATCGCCTGCTTTCATCTGAGGTTTTCCTTGTTTTTTTACCACAGGTAGTTCTAATATGGTAAAACTCTTTTCAGTGCAGTACCTATGAAATAGAACTTCACTGGCTTAAGATAAAGACTGTGATAAATTATAATTATATATTTTCAAATAGTTGATGGAAATCACCAATAACAATGTTTCTGCGGTATTTTTGCTACTAGAAGCCAAAATTGGAAGGAAGAACTTTCTGTTGCTGAGCTGTGTGATTGGGGAGAGGATTGTTGGTTTTTTTTAGTTTTCAAGGAGTCTTACTAGAACCTCCTTTTAGCCATTTTACATATGGAAATCAACTGTCATTCCAAAGGTACCTTAGTCACATATAGTAATACATGACATAGGAACACATAGCAGTTGCTATTCACTAAGGTTTTTCTGGAAGTGGTAAAGCAGAATTAACATTTAGTCAAGTGTCTCAGTTATTTTCCCTGAAATTAGATGTAATTTGGTTCATTTTCTGAAATATTTTGGCAAAAGTTGTATACGTCAATTTGTAGTAAAGAAAGGGGAAGCTGCCATATGAAAGAGAACAGTTCAGGATGTTTCCTTTGGCTGGCGTTTTGAGGAGGGGCTCTTTCTCCAGAGGCTCAGCAGTAGACCACAGCAGCCTTTTTCTGTCTGAAGGGTTTGTGTTGAGAGATGTGCGGCTTGGCAGGAAAACTCTTCCTGCCAGCTGTTGTGTGAGAGTGCCTGCCCGAGGGAGGTGAGTGGGCTTCAGGAAGGCTTGCTTTTTCTGGGTGGTGGGGTCATGCCCAGCTACAGCAGTGCTCTGCTGTCTGTCGCTTTTCTGGCTATTGCTTGAGCTCTGCTGCCAGTCACCTGATATTTTGCTTTGCTAGCCATCATTATTACCCTGTTTTTCCATCCTTCACCTTTGATTGATTTTTCTGACTTTGAGTAATCTGAGGAGGATAGTGATAATGATGGAGATGTAACTGCCCCGAAAGAGGCATCAAGGTTGTTCCCCTTAGGAGGTTTCTGTCAGGTGTTCAGTCTTGCAAATGAAGCACCTGAATTTGGTTGGTGATAAAGCAGTATTTCTTGTAAGAATTCAGAGTGGATGTGTGTGTAGGGACTTAACACACACCATTGAAATACCCAGTGACCACATATGACATAGATGATGTTTAAAAGCCAGTTTAAAAGCCATCGCATCTCTCGGGTGATGATCACATCATATGGGCGACCTGTCTGTATTAAACCAGCATGTATTTCTTAGGTCCCTGCATGTGCCCCTTCTGTTAATGTTAATTCTTATGGGGGAAAACTACTTTGCTGCCCACAGAATCACTAACCATTGCACTCTTCAGAAACGTGTCCTTGGTGAAAAGCAGGATACAGCTGCTAAGTAGGATGGATCTTACCAAAGGAGGTTTGAACTGTTGGTGTGAAAATGGGAAGGGGATAAATTTGTAGTCACTACTCTGCCATTCCAAAAAGTTTGACCTTAATTCTGTCAGTCCATTCTGTAAAAACTTCCCCTTTTGATTCAGATTATTTGATCCCAATAAACGACCTATGTGAGATGATTATCTCAATGTGAAGTGGTAAGTACCACACACGTAATTTCTCTTCTTGATTTGGCAAGAGCTTGTTTGTAGTTTTCTTAAAGGAAGTGGTGGTTTCCTTCCTCTCTGCTTTCCCATCGACTTGATAGTCAGCTTTTTGTTTCACCATGGGGTGGTTCTTGCATGTATGTTCAGCATTAAGAGGTTTGGCTTTACTTGTGATAACTTGGCAGATCTTTTTTATTATTATTTTAAGCAAGGAGTTCTTAACCTGTTTGGCATGTTAACTTAATTTCTGTATCATCTTTATGATTGCATGTAGAAAGGCGCGATGCAGACTTCTCATGTCTTTTTGTATGTGTGGTTTGTCTCACTTGGTTCTCCAACAGGATAATTCTAGTCTGGTGTGCTGCAGGCCTTGCATTACCTATAAGGAGAATTCCCAAAGTCATTTTGTACACAGTAATGTGTGTGCACGACAAGGCAGTTGTGCAGGGAGGGGTTTGTCTCTGTAGTGGTAGAAGTAGCACTCATGATGTGTGTGCTGAAGTTTGAGATGTTTTGATCTAATCTGTTCCCACAGTTGTGTGTTTGGCTGAGTCAGCTGGTCCCAACCCCCATTGCTGTAAATTTAAACCTTTTGGGAACAAAAGGGAAGCTCCTGCCCAGATCATGAACAGAGGAACCTTTCTGTGCAGTTCTGAGAATATTCTGACTTTTTTGCTGAAGGATCAGCTTCTGAAAATATGGATGTGATTGATGGGCCAACAGAGACATTGAAGGTTTCATTGGCCTGGCCTTAGTCTGTAGTTTTCCAGTTCTCCTTTCTGTCTGCTTCTCGGGTTCCAAGAATTTTAAGGAATTAATTCAGAAGTCATTGATTATGACCTTTATTAGGAGGACAGAATAGAGTACCCTGCAGAGTTACCACCTCATTGCCACATTTGTCCCTCATTCAGGCAAGGTTGAATTTTCTGTCTTGGGTTTTCACTCAGATTATTAGTTGTTACTAAATGGAATAATATTGTCAGGTGTTGTGTCAGATAAATAGGCTCCCAAAATATAACCGCATAGTATCAAATGTATACTGACTGTTTGATGTCCTATAATAATTGCCTAATTGCTGTATCAACTTTTAGCTAAATGTGTTGAGAAGCATAAATTTGATTTATGCACAAACACCATGTGACAGCTGGTGATTGGGTGCTGGATATTCAGGGTTCCACAATTCTTTACTAGCTGGCTGATCAAATCTTTTGATGCTTTTCCTATGTGTCTTATGAAAAGGTGATTGTTTGTGGAATAAGCTTGTCTAAATATGTTATCCAGTACACTTGGTTAATATAGTTCTAAAGATCCTGATTCTAGCGTAAAAGCAAATATTTCTTACAATATTTTAACATAGATCTGTGGAGTAAGATGAAAATGCTACCTAGAAGCATGGGTAAATACTGTGATAGAACCTGTTATTAAACGTAACAACCTCATAAAATTATATGCAAATGCAACTCACTGCAAAGACTCTTCAAGATGCATTTTTTGATGGAGAGATAAGTAACTGAAATGAAAAAGAAATTGTGGTCTTTAGGAATGTTGTTATATTAATTCTTTGATACTGTGGGAAAACGCAATATTCTTGTTGTGGCGAGCTTGCAAATGTAGGCATGTTATCTGATATCTGCCTGCAACTAATGTTATATAAGTATTTGAATGTAAGTGGAGACAACAGGGTTTGGCAGGAATAGGGCAGGGAGGGCTAGAGATGAGGTCGTCATTTGGAAATGATAAGAAAAAATAATACAACTTTGGTTGTCCTCTCATACAATGCAGTTGGGGGGGTCGGTGGGTATTAAAGGAATTTTTTTCTACCCTTAAATTTTATTTTTTTAGCTTTAAAAATTTAAGTCCTGCATAATTCAATTTTTTCTTGAACAAAGACATTGGAGAATTAATAACTGTGATTAAAAGCGCAGCAAGCAAAAAGGGAGGAAGCAGTTTTTAATGAGACTTTAAGATTACTTTTAGCATTGACTTCATTGAAAAATTTGAAGAAAAAATTGCAGGAGAATAAAAGTCGTGTAAAAGATTTAGGCTCTCAAGTTGTTTCATTGAGGGTCTGGAAGAATTCCCAACTTATGTCAGACACAGTTCTTCTGAGAAGGGTAAAAAACAGCCTGTTGTTTGTTCCCAGCATAAAAAGTAACAATTTAAAAGTAGTTTTTAAGATTTCTCTATAAAAAGAAAGTTTATGAAAAGGTGCGGACTGTTTCTTCCCTATCTCAACCCTAAAAGTAAAACTTTGCTGTTTTTCTTAAGCTCTTCCTTTAATCTTCCAGAGGCACACTGTGGGGCACTTATTTTCATGTCTTTTATTGTAGCACAGCCATTATGTGATAGCCATATTATAGTGCATCATTTGTATGTTTTTAAACCTTTTGTTGTTTTTTTTTTTTTTATCTTGAACTACTTGACAATGAAACTGCAATGAGTAAATGGTCAAATATTCAAAGTGCATCTTTCACAGGTAAGTGACATCTGCCACAGACAGAAGGTTTTTCTGTTTTTCCGTTTGAGCTCAGGCTATCTGTTGGATGCTTTCCTTATACTAACATCAGAAATGATTTGCACTTCCTGCTGGATCATGAATGAAAAAAATCCTGAAAAAAGTCAAGCAAGATGCAGTCTTGCCAAGTGTATTACCCTGGCACCAGTATTTGGTTTCTCCACTGATGGGTTGTCTGTTCAAACCAGCAACACTCTTGCAACATCTAAGTCAAAACAACGTAAGTGTGATGTCTTTACAAAGACATATAGGATACAGGTTAGTCCAGTATCAGCTATTTAGTTGAAGTATGCACAGCACATAAATGTCTTCCAGGCTGTCCTGTATTACAGTGGAGCACTTTCATGTTTGGGCAGACCTCTCACCTGTCTCATGTGGAGTAAGTTAGGATTTCAAGTGATAATCTCATCTCTTCTCTTGTCCAAGACAGGATCAGCTCTGTCCTTTCTGGCAGACATTTGTCTGACCTGCTCAAAAAGACTTCAGAGCTTCAGGCAGTCTGCTTCCTTTTTCTGAGGTGTAGGATTAACTGCCGTGCCCTAAGGTTGTGTTTAGTGGCAGTATCATATCCTTCTGATCAGTTTTATGTCAGAGACTTCTCTCTTAAAGCAACTCCTGCACTGTATGTTTTTCTCATCTGAAAACACCTTTCCTGGGAATGGAGGGATAGGGTAGACCATTCTATTTGGCCCGTTTGGACTCTTCCTGTTGTCTGTGCCATCTTATAAAAATTAATTATTTTGGTAGGTTTTGTTTTGGCATGGATGGCAGTAGAAATTTAGACCACTGAAGCCATGCCATACATTACTCTACAAAGGAAAAGTAATTCTTGTTTCCAGAGTATTTGTTTTGTTTTGTTGTTTTGTTTTTTTAATCATCCACTTTTTTCTTTTCTCAGTCTCTGTGAAGTGGAGCAGATGCTAAGCCAAACCTTGCCTTTGGTTCAGGGAAAACTCAAAAAATCTCCAAACTATACATGTCTTGGCTACTAGGCTCAAGAATGGTATTACATGGGTAGTCTTTCATTTGACTGTCTCTGCTTGGCTGGGAAAGTGAAATTAGACTCTCTCCAGGTTAAAGCTTGCTGATCCAGGATTTAGGTGGCCCCTTAGCTCCTCTTATAAAGCACTCTAACATCTGAAGTTTGGCCTGTGTTACAGCTTCAGGGTCGGGTGATTGCCTTGCTCTTCTCCTTTGCTTAAACAGGAGTGTTATCACTCATTTTGTATTGCAAGTCAGAGAGAGATGAGTTGTACAGACAGATGGTTTGAAACAGACAGGTTATTACAATGATAGTCCTTCTATATGTAGTGCATATGGATTCTGTGAGCTGCCATTCTCTCCTGCTATTTTCATGTCCTTTGCCACCTGGATTCTCAATTGACTGAGGCACAACTAGGCATGCACAAAGGGTTTTTTCTTCTTTCTTGACATATGCAAACCCCACCTCAGTTCCAGAAGAACAGACACTGCTTCTGAAAGAAATCTGATTTGGTGTGTGTGGGCATGTATGTGCCCCAGAAGAGGAATTAATATAGCTGGTATAATTAATGTTGAGTAAGTAGTTGTTTACTCTTGGGCTTGATTTGGCATGATTTGTGATTGTATGACATGGTGTTCTACCAAGCTCCCTTCTATTACCCCCATTCCTAGTGCTTTTTTAAAATGGTTTGGGTTTTTTAGATAATTGTTTGAAATAATAGTTTAGGTTTTATACGTTGTGAACTCTGCTCATCAATACAGGAAGGACTGTCTCAGATTAGAGAGGGACTAAAAAAGTGTTTTGAGAGATGCATCAAATTCCTGTTTAAGTTAACAAAAGTAGCTCAGTTTTCTAATCAAGATAACTATGAATATTAGTCTGTCTACCTATTTCACTCCTCTCTGAAGAAGTAGTAGTATGGAATTGATATCACATCCTACAAGCTGTTCAGAGTGACTGTTCACTTCTGCACTATTTGTGTCAGTTAAGGAAAGATATTTCTGCTTCTTGTCCTTTCAGGCCAGTGTTTAAATTCTAGTCTGGAAACCACTGCTAAAAAACATGGTGGAATGCAGCAAAGTATTCAGCTTCCCTGTGGAGTCACCTGAATACCTGCAGAAACCCTGTGTAGAACTCTGTGTGCAGTCAGACTGATTTATTTAGCTCTGATATGTAAGGTTTGTAGAGAGGGGTTTGGGATTTTGCTTTTAATTTGTGCACCTGAGTAGGTTCTAAAGCTCACAGCTTTCACTGTGTTAAATAGTAAAGATTATGGCTCATTCTCTTAAGAGTTATTTATTCAGGTTTAATGATCCAAATGAAGCATTTGCTTAATAAGTATGTTATTTAAAACGTATTGGATATTTACACGTTTACTAGCTTTAAAGTGTTCTTAAGTGTTACGTCTTTAATAATGACTTTTTAATGCTTTTGTGTTTAATTCCCTAGCTACCTTTTTCTTTAAAAACATGAATGAAAGTCAAGCAAGCAAGCAGACAGTGGCTTGTAAGACCTCTGCAAAGATATATGTGAGGAAGGCTTACTCATAGCATCTACTTTTAGGCTGCCTTTGGGAAATCAAATCTTGGAAGGCCAAGTTGGAAGCTGAGGTTCCATACATGTCAAGTGTTGGGTGTTTCTAATTGCTCCCTGGAGACACCTAAATTAGATGTCTGAAGTGGTCTCCATGAATACCCCATGCTATGTCCTTGTTCTGTGTCTGCCAGCCTTTCAGTGCAAGGGATCAAATATTTCTTCACGGTGCTATGACAAAGGATCATGTTCCTGCCAAGTTTCATTACACTAGAACAAACTGAGGAAACTAAGTAAAGCATTTCACTGTAAACTTTCTGAAAACATGTAAATTTATATTTTTAAAAAACTGTATAAATTATACTACCCATGTGTACAAATACTGTTGACTAGTATTCTTGTAGGAATTCTACTTATTAGCAGTAGATTATTTTGTCCCTTGTATATTGCTTGGGGTTTTTTTTGCTAGAAACTGTTGTATATCCTGTAGAAATCGAGACTTTTATCATTAATACGTTGTGAAACCTACTCCTGTTTTCAAGCTCACACAGATTACAAAGTCCTAACGAAGTGATGAATGTTTGAAGTATGATGCACAGCTATTTGCAATGTGAATCCTAGACTACGTTCTTTTCTGCACTGTGTGTATTTCTAACTGCAAAACAAAATATGGCTACACACAATGCAGAAGAGTCTTTTTTGTATCTTAGAAACAGAAATTCAAACCTGTGAAGTTTCCTGTGTTGTGGAACAGAACAGCCGCGTACTTTACATTTTGTAAGATGCATCTGATGTTCCAGTCCAATTTCAGGCTGAGCAATGTGCAGTACTTTCTGAAAAGAATGGCCATGTTAAATGGCAGGAACATGACTGTAAAATACACATTATATCTGTTTCAGTCTGCATGCTAGTAGTGACAGGTGCTCAATGGTTGTCAGCATCCTTGTCAGCATGGAGACTCCTTTGACATTAAAGTCACCAGCCCGGTCCTGATGCTGCACAGCTCTATTGGCAGTTCCATCAGGCTGCAGTTGATCAGAGAATGTCAGAGCCTCTGCTATTGTTCTGGTATGTCACCAGCCCTCTGTGTTTTCAGGCTGGCCTTCCCTGTTATTTGAACTTGCCACACTTCTTCAGCAGCTTTCCTGTGGGAAATGAGCGGATAGGTCGTGGGTATGTAGGTATCTTCAGGGCAATGCAAAACCACATCCAAAGTGACTTGTATAAAGGTTTGTAACGATTACCGTTGCTTTAAGCCAATCAATGGGTAGAGTACCCAGGGACTCATTAAGTGGCATTTGTGGTGTCTGTAACAGAGTTTTGAGCTGTATTTCAGGAAATGTGGTGACAGCCTTTAATGTCTAATTGACCTCTTCTCTTTGTCTCACTTTCCATATTTCCTTCTGATGTGTTCCCCTGTGGCAGCAAACAGCCCTGCTCAGTATTCTGAACTTCTGCTCGGAGCTGCAGCACCTCAGCCTGGGCAGCTGCGTCATGGTGAGTACGTACACCACTCGTTGGGGGTTGTATGTCTGTGTGCACATGCTTGCTTTGGAACTCAGTCCGGGTTTATGTTTCACAGAGATGTGTTAAATGCTAGGTTGATATTATACTATACTCTCTTGAAAGGTCCAAGATTAATGCAGCTTAGTCATACACTTAAGGGTTACGTACTAGTTTAGTAGGCCTAAAACATAGCTTGTAGGCTTTCTCATAGTTCTTCAGCCTCTTCCTAAATTTTTGGTCATTCTTTACATGTATGATCACTTTCTCTTTCCAAAACTAATGATCAAGACTTACTTAGTTTTATTCAGACCAAATCATTGTTCCTAGCAGATTAACGCTTGTCTGACCCTACAGTGATAACCATGGGAGAAATACTTTCAGCAAAAGCCATTTGAGTCATAGACTTGCTGGGTGCACCCATGGATTTAAAGAAAGTGAACACAGGGACAGCAGCAGGGCACTCACCTGAGCTGTATTGCATATGCGTGCCAGAGCTGTGTGTGGAGGGATCCTGGCTTGCTGCTGTCCCTGGTGGTAGACATGCCAGATCACTCATCAGGGAGACTTAACTGACCGTCCTTGTAGTTCAAGAAGCAAGTGACAAAGCAGAATTGGCTCAGCCTTCCCTGCTTTGACTCATGGGTAGAAGAGGAAGGCAGTGTGACTGTTTCTCCAACAGTCCTTGTCTTCCTGTGGTTTTTGACAGTCGATTTCATTCCTTCTGCCTGTATAGTGGGACCCTGTTTCAGTCCCTTTGGCTTGCCCAAGGTAACTAATAAGACCTCCATAAAGAGATGCAGCAACTGATCGAACTAGAATGGAAATAGGCACATTCTTCAATCTGCATGTGCTTATGGTTGCAGTGCCTATGGTCATAAAAACAGTTTTAGTAATCTTTTAAAGGAAAAACAACTCTGAAAAAAAAAAAGGCTTTTCAAAGAAAAGAAACTCACTGCATTTTCACTGATCCTTAGTATTAAGTGAATTTAAAGAGCACCTGTATCTGGGGGTTGATAGGAAATTTATTTTACTTTTGTCTTTTGTAAAAGTAGACCTCATTGTACTCTACAATGAATATTTTTCAGAGGTCTTTAGAAATGCCAAATGCTTAAGACAGATCTGTAGGTGTGTTAGCAAGCAAACCTTGAAACACCTATGTATGTCTGGAAAGATGGTATACATGACAAAGTGTTTGCTTTCCTTGCAGATTGAAGACTATGATCTTATAGCAAGCATGATGGGAGCAAAATGCAAAAAGCTTCGCAGTCTGGATTTGTGGAGATGCAAAAACATAACTGAAAGTGGAATAGCAGAACTGGCTTCAGGCTGCCAGCTTTTGGAAGAACTTGATCTTGGCTGGTGCCCTACGTTACAGAGCAGTACAGGCTGTTTCACAAACCTTGCACGTAAACTCCCAAACTTGCAAAAGCTCTTTCTTACAGCCAACAGGTCTGTGTGTGACACCGACATTGAGGAGCTTGCTGCTAACTGTACGCATTTACGGCAGCTGGATATATTGGGTAAGAAAATGCAGGAATATTGGTGTTTATTTTACTGTGTCTCAAACGTCTTATGGTTAAAAAGGAGTCCTTAAGACATAACTGTCTTATAGACATACTTTAAAATAAATATTTATTAAAATTATGATTTAGCATATAAAAAAACCATGGAGGGAAGTTTTACTCACTGCAGTGAGTTTCTGACTCAGGATTCAGTGGATTTATACCAACTGTGTAATTTGACTGCTTAGTAGGAGTTGCTTAAACTGAGATTTAAGTACAAGATTTTTCCAGTAACTCTTAGTTTCATGATCATTAGGGTTTTTTTAACTGAAATCTTTCTCTTTTGACTATCAGAAGATCCAATTTCTTATCCTTCTTTTGCCTTTGTTGTTTTATTTCTATGAAGTGTGACAGTATATTTATAGTGTGAGTCTGTGATCAATAAACAGATTCCTGCTTTTGTGCAATACACATACACCAAAAAATACTGAATTTCTTTGTCACTTTTACAAGGAAGTGAATTGGACTCTTTAAAGAGGAAAAGGTAATTAACAGCAAAAACTTAAAATGGACTTTCTAGTAAGGTGGGAAGGCAGTGATGAGGGGCAAAAAGCATAGCAAATCTTAAATTTCTAGTCCTCTGCAGCTTCTGTAGCTAAAAATATTTTTAGAAATCTAAAGTAAATATACTTTGGACTCTTGAGTAAGGACTTTGAAAAATGTAGTTTTGCATGATACTGAATTTACTCTTTTTATAGTGAAATATGAGGTTCTCTTTTTAAAATAATGTAGGACAGGAGGGATATTTGACATCAATGTGGGAGAAAATTCTTCATGCTTTTACTGACTTATTTTGACAGGGTTAGTTGAAAAAGGAAGATTTAAATGAAATGGAATAAAGTAGCTGCACTGTCTATTTTTAATATTTAATAATTTTAAGGAAAATACTACAATTAGGTTGAGAGAGATGCTGGAAAGAACTGAAAGCCCTCAACTCAAATAATGTTCCAAGCAAGTTTAAGGCTATCAGCACTTCTCATTACAAAAAATTTACCATATGGCTTCAGATTGTCACTCCAGTATAGCTAGTACACTCTTCTATCGTGAAATACTGTTTTACTCATCTCTGACTGAGAAAGTTGCCTCCTGACCAACACGGGAAAGGAGGATGGACAGATACAAACTTAACTCCACCTAGTACAAATTGTAGAGACTTGATGTATATGTCCATGGGAGGTAATGTGTTTTGTGTATCCTTAAAGGAATCTATTTTGTAGCTAGATTATCAAGGGCACATTTCCCTATTTGGACATGAAAAATTTCCAAATGGCATAGTGAATGAAGTCTTTCATAAGCTCGTATGGTCTCCTGACCACCCACTTCCATGCATTTCTATTACAATGGCATTGTGTCTGCCCACAAAGTGGTCTGACCTTTTCACTACACCAGAGGCTGCCCAATGAATACTTCAGCTGTGTTAAGCCTACAGATAGTCTGCTACTTCTGTTGCCCCTCTGCCAGCAGTAGAGGTTTGTTGCCACACTTCTTTAGCATTTGAATCTGTGTTTGAATTCAGTTTGAGATCTTATTGATGTGTTTGTGGAAAAATAACAGGTGAATGTGGAAAAGGAATCTGTCCTCTTCCCTGCGTGCTTAACAGTATTCCTGAGTCAAGTGGATTTGTAGTAAACCTTTCTTAGTGAGACTGCATGTTGGGTTTAGATAAATGCTCTCCAGGGGATATCCAGTTGAATTATCTGCAAGATGTTACCAAAAACCTTAATATCAACCTTCCAGACCTCGTTTTCTTCCTTCAGAGGAATACTTAGTAGGGTGGAAAAAAGGTTGTCGTCTGCTGTAAACAAGTCAGTATGAGGTGATATGATATATGTGAAGGAGTTACCCAGCTTTTTTGGCAACAGCAAGGAAACTGTTTATTTGTCTGACTATGGGAACCATTACAGTCTGTGGTTAAAAGAAAGAATAGTCAAGTAGAACCACATCAGGTCATCTGGAGGTAGAGTTGCCAGGTGTTCCCACATAAGTGCAGAAGTCTCTGTTGTCTGAACTAAAGAGCTAGTCTCTCACAGTGCAGGAGTACCAAGAAAGTCATAAATCTCTGTATGTGCTCTAACTTTTGGCAGCTGATGTAGGGCCATCCTGTTACTATAAGCTACATAAATGCTTAATATGTTTTTGTCCTTTTGAAGAAGTGTGACAACAGGTCTGAAGCTGTTAGAGGCCTGAGGTCAGTGCTCAGCTTTGCAAGAGTAACCTTGAACAGTGGGTCTTCTCTGTGATATGAATGAATGAGAGGTACTCTCATTATATCCTTTATCATCTCCCAAGTACAGAAATGTCTGGCTTGTACATGCATTGTGAAGGGTGTAGAAGTATTGCTGCTGGGTTAGCAGTGCATGCTGTAAGGGAACTTACTTTGCTTCAACAAAGCTGTGTAAAAGCTTGATGTTTTTTGCTGTAAATAGGCACTTACCTAAGTAGGGATCAGAATGTCTTGCACTGTAGGTACCAGCACTGACAATGCTGGTTTCTCTCTGCAATTGTTAGAACTTATAAACTTGTCAGGGAAAACTTCTTGTTTCAGTTATAAATTATTTATCATCGCAATAATTTCAGGACTGGAGGGTCCAAGCCTCTGAAAGAAATCTTGTTGAACTGTGTGTCATTCGTTTTAAGTATTACAAAATGAATGTTATATATACCCTGGATGCTGTCTTCAGGTGGTAGATCCTGCAACGTGATACCCATGTGTCCTTTACTTAACCTCTCCACTATCATTTGGCAATTCCCTCGTTACAGAATCAGAGGACTCCACAGAAGATGAAAATTGCCAGTTTTCAAGGGCTCCATAAACTTATTAGCCCATGTAAAGCATTGTTTGATGGGTAGCTGTGTTTGCAGTGTGTAAAACATACTTCAGAAAGTAAATTTATGTTTAAATACCGAAATCATGGGTTGGATCCATATCTGCTGTATTATAACACAATTTGGAAGAGGAAACATGATGTAAGTGTGTCACTGAGTATATGAGGGTGTGTTTCTTGAAGTTTGAGTTCTGAGATTTCTTTTACCCATTACATACTGAGCTGCCTGTTTACAAGTATCGTTTCCTTCTCTGCCCACATCTTTTCCACTGACTGACGTGGCAGGTTTCCACCCTGCAGTGGAATGATCCGGCTGTGATCATCTGACAGTTTTGTAATGGAGTACATCATCCAGTGCTATCAAAAAAGTGGACACCTCTAGACCTATAGTTAAAAACTAGTCTTCAAACTGAAATCTGCGTTGAGCAATGTGCCGAGTCAGATGATAACCTGAATTGGCAGTGCCAAAAGCTTTTCTTGTACATCATATCAGCTGCTTAGTTCTATTGCTGTGGGTCTACCAACTGCTGTCAAGGATGAAGAATAAATCATCTTAACCTCGCTTCCCAAAAGTCCTGACTGCCTCTGTCCTGCACAAAAAGAGTAATGAAAAGTAGACACCCTTGTTACCACAAAATTCATGTATTCCTATCTACATACCAACACCTCCCACACCTTCCTGAGCAACAGAAAACCCAACTGCCCCCTTGCCAGCTGTCAAAATTTTCAGCTTTATCTTGAGAGCATCAACACGTAGTTAGTCAATTCAAACATGAAAATGTGTAGCACGTTAAAATTCTGAATTTGAGTTGTGTGCAATAGATTGAATAAAATGTAAAGAATAAAAGGCTAATCTGTCTGGTCTAGGGGAGGGAAGGAAAAGTAAGAACATTTGAGGGAATAGTGATAGTTATTTTCAGGGTCTCTACTCTTAAATATTATTTGGTGTATAGTAGTATCTCTTGCCTTAGAAATCTGGGCTCTGGCAATTTATATAGCCATCATACACAGGTCTCCTGAACAGCTCTAGAATTTGAAGACTTGGATATATGATATAATTCAAATAATTTACAGCTGATAAACATGATTATTCTAACAAAGAAATCATTACTCAAAAGTGCCTTTTACAAAGGCGATACCAGAGAATAAACTGAACAAAAATTAAAGAGCAGATTTTAATATACTGGTTATGTATATATTCTGAGAAATGGCCGATTAGTTCATGTAGAAAAAGTTGCAGTAAATAACAAAGGTTCAAAAGCCTGCAAACTGTAGAATAATGCACTATATAGGTAACTAGCAGGATAAGTTGTCAGCCTTCCAAAAGCAAAGGAAATGTGCTGTATTACACTTCTGAAATGCTTTTGAATGTGCTTTTAAGAAAGATACATCACTAATTGTACATTGTATAAATGAAAGTAAGATGGTGGGTGATGTTTACTTATCCTGTGGTGTGAATAAGCAAACCCCAACCAGATTGCTGGCCCTTTTAGCTTTTAGGAAAAGGTATTTCCTAACACAAATTTTTAAGTCTGAGGAGGAAAAAGGAAACAGGTGTGGTAAAACATGCAATTTAAGATGGCCTACTTAGTTACAAATCCATTAAAAATCTTAGTCTTAGATGAAACGGTAGGAGAACTGTTGAAGTTCAGGTAGGAAGGAATGAAGAACATCCTACACAAAAAAATCTGTGGCTAGGCATCTAGATCTAGCATTTTTGTAGAAACACACATTTGGATCTTGAAGCGTAAAAGCTGTGATGCGTAAATGAGACTGGTTTTAAATGAAGGTGCTGATGCAGTAGCAATTTTAAGGCTTGGTGGAAAAAAAGATAGCATAATGTTTTGTTCCTAGAGTTTCGGTTGGAATGGTAGAGCAGATCATGATGGTAGGACAGTGGTACTCTGGTAAAATTTGTGGTCAAGTGAAGTGAATAACTAAAGCGTATTACAGAATTTCTGTGTCTGGCCATAGGGACTGTTACATCAACCACCAGATAGTTGTGGTGACAGTGATCATACAAGAATAATGGAGTTAAAAATCACAATAATAATGACAAGCTTCGATTACCTCTGAGTAGGTGAGGTAAGATCTGGGGGCATGATAGCAAAGACTGTTTTGGGGTGATGTTCGATGATGTCTCAAATCAACTAATCTGAGAGCATACCATGGAAGAAGTGAAGACCACGCTTGGATACACCCTTGCTTATGCAGAAGAGTACAGGAGACTGCTAAAAACAGAGGCATCTTTCTGGAAATGAATCCTGTTCACAGAAGGAAAATAGGAAGAGGAACTCCAGAAAGTAAAACAGAATCATAGTAAAGCAATATGTGATTTTAAGGAATCATTGGCTAAAGGTAAATGCTAAAACTGTTTTTCAGATATGTTAGAAGTTTACAGGAGAGCTAGTGAGATTGGTAG
This sequence comes from Strix uralensis, assembly GCF_047716275.1. Taxonomy (NCBI): domain Eukaryota; kingdom Metazoa; phylum Chordata; class Aves; order Strigiformes; family Strigidae; genus Strix; species Strix uralensis. Next base: position 46,242,471 of record NC_133974.1, on the reverse strand, counting down.
ATACTCCAGATGTAAAGGATCACTCAGATTCAAGAATGCCATTGCAGGACGACTGTTGTCTGGCCATTAGTGTTTGTGGCAAGAGGGATATCAAATAGGCTGCTACATCAGAGCCATTCTTTCCGGGAGATTAGCCTGGAAAGCTGCCTTAAATTGGAATGCCAATACAGAAAGCTTTTGAACAAATCAATACATTGAACTATAATAAATTGTTAGGACTAAATGGTATTTATGCAGCGGTTGTAAATGAGCTCAAATACAGGGCTGTGGAAATCCTATTTCTGCTGTTGTGATCTGTCACTTAAATCAGCCTCAGCACTAGAGGAATGAAGGGTTACAAACATGGCACAATTTTCTGTAGAGGGTGCAGGTTAGAAGTTACAAACCAGTACGATTGTCTTTTACTCTGTGTAAACCAGTTGCAACTGTAAGAAAGTCGGTCAGCATGAACGCCATTATGATATTTTGAAGGAGAACTGCATCCCTGTGAGGATAGTCTTTTAGAATTCGTTGGAGTTCTTGGTGAAGGTGAGCATTGATCTGGTCCATAGAGGCTTGGCTTTTCAAAAGCTTTAGCCAAGGAGGTTCTGCTTTTGTAATCTAGCTGTTGTCTTTCCGGATTATGAGTGTTTCAAAGACAACAGAGGACAAGAACGTATTGTCTCTTTTCACAATGAAGTTACGTCACTACTGTGGTCACCAAGAGTCTGTACTGATCTGTTTATGAGTAATCCAGGCAAAGGGGTGAATAATATTGTACCAGAGGATAATGCCCAGGTGTTCAGGGTAGAAGAATCTTAAGCTGAAGAATTTAACAGTGAAAAATCATAGAATGATCTTATGATACTTAGTAAACAGATGATAAAGCAGGAGGAAAACTGTACCATGAAGTGCTAAGTAATCTCATGAGGCAAAATAACATTAACTAAGCATATGGGGGTGGGGGTGGGGGGGTGGCTTTATATTAGTTACTATTTTGTAGGAGAGAGATCCTGTGGACAATTTTTGGAAAACATCAGCTCATTTCTCAACATCATTCTAATGGACAAAGAAGAAGTTAGGATTCCTTAGGAGAGAAATGGAGAAAACACCGTAAGACCTTGTTATACAGTTAATGACTTTGTCCTCAGTGTGCTGTAGAGTTATGGTCATCCAATTTCGAAGGTACTAAATTAGTGCAGAAGCAAGACAACAAGGATCATCTGAGATGCAGAAGAGTCTGCAAAACAGACAGTCTTGAGGGAACAGGAGAGATGTCCATAGGATTATGAATGATATGGAAATAGTGAACTGGGAATGATCTCTCACTGCTTCTTTATGATTCATTGCCCCTTAGTTATTGCAATTAATAGATAGTGGGTTTGAGGCTGGTTTTTTTCTTTTTTTTTAACATATATTTAAACTGTAGAAGTTCATGTGAATGGGCCATAAGTATAAAGAAGCTTGAAGAAGTAGTAGCATTCATGAAAGGTAGCTTCAGAAATCCCTAAACTGATAATTTTTGGCAGTTGAGAAGATCCACCAGTGAAAAGCTGCTTTAAAAATCTGGTCTTGCTTTTTTTTTTTGTTTTGGTAAGCATGACTGTCCCTGGCCATAGACAAAATCCTGGACTAGCTGACGTTTTGGGGTGCAGTTCAGCTCAAGATGGAACTGTGTAAGTTGAGGTGTCTACCAGGAGGTGTCTGCAGTCATGTTGGATGTATAAACTCTTTTTAGAGCCAGGAGAGCTTGATGAGCAATTTTAGCCCACTGTAGGCATCCAGGCTTGGTTCACGTGCCCAGAGTAACCTGTCTGGCTTCCAGCCATTCTAGTAAGGCATGGGTCTCCTCCTCTGGCTCCAGTGTCCTGTCTGCCAGCTCTGTGTGGATGTTCTACATGGTGGAAGGAACCCGAAGGGGCACTAGACACTTCAGGCAGCCCAGTCAGCTGAATCATGTGCTACACACCATTGACTATACTGACTAGATTTCAATCAGCTATAATGGGTCTGTGGATGCATGCTTATAAACACCTATTTATTTGATTTCTGACTGAATCCCATACTTGATCTGACCTTGTGTGACACTTAAGAGTTCAGTCACTGTGGTCACTTTTTTGGCAGGGATAAATAGTGTGTTTTCTGTTACTGTTAGCATATATATAGGTATGTTTCGTAGTCTCTTGAACAATTTCCCCTGCATGTGCATAATACCCATGCTCACTCTAAAGTCCTAGAAGCCTTGCTAATATGTTTGGAATTGGAGTAGCCCACAACAGCTTGTGTGCTGTGCTGGTCAGTGCAGTCAGCAGGAGTCATGAGAGCATGAGTGTAGCATATTGTATTGCTTGCTGCCAAAGCCCTGCATCTGGTCACTGGGAGGTCTGCTGGCTTTGGGTACTTGGCTTCTGTAGTTAGAGACTCACCTTGAAGTTGTAAAGTTGCCCCCCAGTAGAAAATGATGGAGTTATTTATGCACTTGAGTTAAGAAAATACAATAAGCACCTTAAAGGTAAAATTTTTGCACTGCCTCTGAGAAACTTTTAATTTGAAATCTAATTGAAATAATCTAAATAAAAAATGTATTATAGTAGCATTTTTCATGACAGTATTAGCAGTTTTAATAAAAAAATAAATACTGTTCTCAGTAACTTTACAATTTGTTTTTTTTGTTGTTTTTGAACAGGGACGAGGATGGTAAGCCCTGCATCTTTAAGAAAATTGCTGGAGTCTTGTAAAGATCTTTCTTTACTGGATGTGTCCTTCTGTTCACAGATTGATAATAGAGTTGTCCTAGAACTGAATGCCAACTTTCCTAATGTGTTCATAAAAAAGAGTTTCACCCAGTGACTCAGTACATATGCTGCTGTGGAATTTGTCTGACAGAGTTGTTTCCTGTGAATTTGTGCTGACTTTTTTGAAGAAGAATATAAATCTCCTATGAAATAGTGGAAAGTATTAATTACCTACACAAATGGGTAAAACACATTTAAATATATTATGCATTTCTTAAAGAGTTGATATTGTACCTAAGAATTGTTTTACTCTGTGTTAATTGGTCACACTGCATGTTTTCAGATACCAGCCATATGTGTGGCTTTAATGAGAAGAAAATGAATAATGTCTTCTTAAATGCCCTTTTATAGGGTGTTACAGACAATAAACTATGTTAATATCCAGGTGAAAGCAGAAGTTCAATATTTAGCAGTAAGGAAAAGATGGGTGCTTCCTTTTTATGTCTATGTATGTATATATAAATGTATACAGATATATTTGTATATACATACACAGATACTGTAGCATTCTAGTTCGGCCTGCAGGCATAAGCTGTTATGATCTGGCCTATAATTAGTTGTTTGAAAACCTGTTTAAGCTTGTATAAGAATGAATTGAAAAGACACTTTGTTGTCTTCATTTTTTTGGCAATGAATTGTCTGATACATTTTTCACCCTTCCTCCACCTGAAATAGATGTAGTGATATTTTACAGTCCAGCCTAAGCAACAAATAAATGCAAGAACCTTCCGCCTGAACTTAGAGCAGAAACAAAAGAGAAAATTGCCAGCTGCTTCTTGATATTAAAGTTTGAGACAGGTACTTAGTGTCGTAACTGGTAATGTGTAGAAAACTCCAGAGCAGTTTTCTTTTCAAATTTCTGACATGGCCAAGATGACATGATAACATCTGGTTATCATGCAGAGTACCATAAAGAATGGTAATGCATTAGCAACTGTACCTTACACTGGCATCAAATCTACTGTCAAGTGTACAAACATCTTTGTTCAGTAAAACATCAAGGAAAATACAGTGGATTTAAAACAAGGGCAATATGATTTGGTGATTTAATAGTCACCAAACCTTAGTTTTGGATTGGTTTTGGTTTTGCGGGTTTTTTTTTGTTTTTCCCAGAGGTGATTGCTCAAACTACTATTGCACTCTCTCTCTTTAACACTGTTTAGCCTCTGGAGAAGAAAAACTGTGTCAATGGACAAATTCTAGAGGTTTATTTCTTTTGCACTTCCTTGGATGAAGTTGTTCTTTTTTCTTTTTCCTTGAATAGCACTGCTAGTGTATGTTGCTAGTACAGCTTGAGTTTAGAATGTTACCTTTTTAGCCATTGTTGATGAGTATGGACCATGAAATATAGCCTGTCATTTGATATTGGTTCCACTATTCTTGTACTGATGGCACTTACTACCTACTGGAATAAGAAGAAAAATATTTTGTCTGGCAGAAGTACATTATTGCACTGAAGATCACTGGCAAGGAATACTTCAGTTTATGTAGTAAATAACCAACTGCTACTAGAGGACTGCTACGAATCATTAAAAATTTGACGATCTCTGTGACTCCTGAATGAACGCTTTGAACTCTTTGTGCTGGTGCCAATACTTTATAAACTGTGTCATGAAACAGCTACAGAACATTTATCTGATTTTATAGAAAGACCTTTTACTTCAGATTTTAAAATTTTACAGAATCTTTTGGGAATTCCAGATCCAAAGATGTGTATGCACAGTTGGCTTTTTGATTTTTCCTCGACACAGGTGGCACTATGGGATTTCCAAATAGATTATGCCATTCCATTTTTAATTTTTTTTTCCTCCAGAAAACTGGACAATCTAGATTGATTTACTTTATTTTTCCACACTGACAGATGTCAGCTATGGTGTGATTCTGTGTGAGACCTCATTTCTTTCAATTGGGTTTGGGTTGATTTATTTTTTTGGGAACTTTTAAGTTTTTAATCTACAAGTAATAATTTTTCATTGTAATTGAGTATTAAACACTATTGTTCTAGTTATAGGAGAACACAGGTTCAGATAATGGGAGTTTACAAAGAACAGTATTTCAAAACATGTTTTTTGTTATGAAATTTCACTTCTCAGGGTGCATCTGTGTTTATCTCCTTTTTTTTCTTAGAGATCCTTGTTTATTTTTCACTGTAAATAGAATGGGATGTGGATGAAGTGATAGCCATTGTGCCTTCAAACTGGTAAACTCGGTAAATAATACAGTTTCACTTATACAACATCAGCGAATCAAATAAGTGTTTTTGTAATCATGTATGTGTAAAGGATTTCATTCTCTATTGTTTTTTAGGTAGTATAAAGGAGGTTTAAATTGACATTTTGTTCATACTAAAGGATTTATTTTTCTTATGTTGTGCATTCTGTTTGAAATTGTTTTTGTCAGGAATTCTGTATTGTCACTTGAAAGATAAATTGAAGTCTACTTTTTATTTGGACTATTTAAAACTTAGCTGTTGCTAACACATAATTCATATAGCTGAGATAATTGGGAAGGACTTCCATCTAGAGTTGTAAACTTTAACCTTCAATCAGTGTGTAAGAAGCTCTGTTAGCTATGGGTTTTTATGTCCAAGAAGTCTTCCAGCAAAGAGAGGATAGATCAGACTTGACATTTCTAGTATTTCCAGGATAAAGAAAACTACATGCTTTTAGACCTTCCTTATACATCACAAAGAAGCAAGAATAGGTCACTGGTTTTTTAGTTCCGCTATTTTATACATATGTGTGTATATCTATTTATACATATGTATGTATAAATTATATATATGCACGTGTCTTTGTGTGTATATATGAAAATTCTTTGTATGTGTGTACATACTTATATGTATAAATCTCAAAGTTTTTCATGTAGGAATTACTTTTGTGAAGAGAATGTAATAGCAAAAGATGTTTCATAGCAGTTCTGTTTTCAGCTGTTGTTCTACTGTAACTGGAGACTGAGTGCGACAGGAAAAGCCTGGGCAGGAGTTGTGCTGATTTCCTGTGTTGCTCTGCCGAAGTGCCTTCTGGTCTGTCTACACGTGAACGGTATTACAGGGTATGGTAGAGTGTGACTGCAAAGTCCGATAACTACTGTGGACTGTCTCCTTGTGAAGCAGTCATATAGAGGGAAACTTATTCTCATTTCATTTAATCCAAAATGAACAATAGCAATTCCTCAGTTAGAGGAATTTAATTATTCTGGAATTGGTCATTATTTCCAACACTAAACCATCCCTCAGTCATGTTATCTAAATTCTGCTTTTAAGGATATTCCATTTTTTTATCTTGTCCTTTGATCTTGTCTGTCATAGGCATTGTAAAAGATGTGCTTTGGCAACAGATGTTAAAAAAACATTGCTAACGTGCAAAAAAAATAGACTTGCTCTGAAGTGTTCCTGTTTTTAAATTAAAGGAGGGCTTCTGTACTATCTGTATGAAATTGGTGTGGGGTGGTGTGTAGGTAGATATGTCATTCTTTTGGTCATTCAAAAAAATTGCTATGATAACTTCACCATTTAAAGCATCTTCCCAACTCTTGAAGGCTTCAATAGTGTGCTTAACTTGTATTCATAATTCTGAGCTGTCTGGCTAGATAGCTCTATGGAAATGGATGGGGTTTCTGTTTAAATTATGCACATGGTTAAGTACATTAGTGAGCAGGACATACATGGAAGAACAGTCTTGCATAGGATTTTGGACCTTATAATCCCCACGTACGTGGAGGTCCAAATTTCAGACCGAAAAAAAAGAAGAACCATGACCCTTGTATTTACTGCCTGATTCTTTCCTTGGAGCTCTCATGCCAACATTTCCAGATACAAGATGTCCAGTAATCATGGTACACAGTGAGTAGAATTCATCTCACTGAATGTTAGCTCTCTGAAAGTTAGACATCTAGTTTAAGGGAGGAACCTGGGCACCTCTAGAGAGCTATTAATCTCCTCCTAAGATAGATATTTAAGGAAGGTGGAATGAATCATATTTTGGAGAGCCTCTCTGGAGACTGTGGAAGCTGTGATTTAGCCCAGGTCAGATACTTGGCTTTAGAATACTAAACTGAGATTAATTCCATCCAGCGCTGTACTACCTGTCTTGGAATAGCAAACAAGAAGACCAGAACAACATCCATCCCCAAACCTCAAAACCCTCCAAAATTCATCCAGAAAGAAGCAAATTAAAGAGATGCTGACAACTTGAAAAATCAGTGTTTTAAATGCCAGGATCTACTTCTGCCCCTGAGTCCCATGCCAGTAGCCAATGCCTGTGGGTTTTTTTTTTTTTTTAGTGGAAATGCATCCCCTTTCCCTGTTCTGAAATCTCATGTGGCTATATGTGTAGTTGTGTAAATGCATGAAATTAATGGGCAGATGTAATTAATGTATTGCAGCTATTCTGATAATCTTTCATATTGCTATAATTAAGACTATGACTAGTTTAACTGCTCTCCTGTCATCAGAAATGTTACCCACTGTGCTTTTGCAAAAATCGTGTGTTTAGTCCTGGTTCTTACCGTGTGTACTTACTCCATCTGATGGGATATGTTTCCCACGTCACATCTGCAGGACTACTAAATTTACAAAAACTAGATGAAATGTAGCATTTTATTATATGGAGTACAGGGGTGACTTTATATATTGATTTACATGTTCATTATTACTCTTTTGCAATGATTTCAGAAGTTGTAGCTTTTGAAATTACTAGGCTAGAAATTTCTGGTTAATGCATCTGTACATGCTGTGTTAGACACAGTTAACATTTTTCCCAAATGAAGGCATTTGTCCTTCACCGAGATGATTTTTGTGATTTTAGATTTCTGACTTAATAATGAAATCCAAGAAGGGCTCTTTATTAAATATTACCAGGCATGGGACAGGTTGTGATAACTGACATTAGGAAGGGCTGAGGCACAAGTCTTGTGTGTTTTAGATCCTCACGATATTCAAAGAAGGCCCTCAGCAAGATTCAGCCCCAGTAATAGCAGGTAGTGGCAAGATTTTCCTTTTTAGCACGGGACTAAGTACTGTTATTTTAGTTTGACTTACGTAGCTCTAGTCTCTCCCTGTCTCATTTTCATTTAAGAATGATAAGTGGCACAGTTAGGACAGACATCCTAAATTGGAGGGGATCCTTTGTGAGGAATGAGGATTTTCTCTTGCATGTTTTGTTCCCCTTTTCCAAAAACAGGCAAATAAAAAACGCCTCAACTATTTGAAAGCTCTCCCTTTTTCCTTGGATACTGAAGAAATGCAAATGTAAAGAAAGTTGAGAAAAGAAAGAAAGGGCACTTACCCAGATTTATCTGGAAACTCATGAAAGGGTAGCCAGAGCTATTTATAGACATGAGGAAAGTAAGTGCATTGTTCTAGATCAGCTGTTATCTTTCCCAGAAATTTAGTTTACCATACAATTTCACATGCTCATACTTCTAAGTCAAGATTTAGCATTTAGATGCTCTTAATATTGACCTTTCGTATACAAGCTTGTGCAGTAATTCCTGATGTCTCTTTGTTTCACTTTTATGAACTACATAGAAATATTTTTTTCTTCACCTATCACTGCCCAGCTGCATTTTTTGTTAAACTCTGAAACGATTTTGTACATGCACACACAGATTCATGTGAGACTTAATTACTTAGGATTTTTGCAATTGGTCCTTTTTTGAGGACAAACTGCAGTTTTGGGGGTTAAAACATTAAAGAGAAGGCTCTGGAGAAGAGAAGGCTCAGGGGAAGTCTTATCAATGTATAGGAATACCTGATGGAGGCAGGGAATGAAGAAGAGTGAGACAGATTCTCTTCTCAGTGATGCCCATGGACAAGGACAGGAGGCAGGGGGCACAAACTGAAACACAGGAGACTCCATCTGAACATGCGATGACACATTTTATGGTAAGGGTAACGAAGCCCTAGCACAGTTTGTTCACAGAGGCTGTGGAGTTTCCATCCTTGGAGATATTCAAAAGCTGTCTGGACATGGTTGTGGGCAACAAGCTCTAGGTGACCCTGCTTGAGCAATGGAGGGCTGGAGTAGATGACCTCCAGAGGTCCCTTCCAACCTCAACCATGCTGTGGTTCTGTGATCTGAGGCTTGCCCTTTGGTTCTGTTTGCCTCAGTGTACTGATTGAAGAGGATAGTAGGGAGGGAAGAAGAAATAATACCTATTTTAAGAAATGTGCAGTGCTGAGAACAGTAACAACAATCTTGTTCATTTGCTTTTTTTATCTTAAGAGGATTAAAATTTTTCTTGGCTTAGGTTAGTAGGAGAATCTAAATGTAACTTATTAAAATTAAATTTTGGTAGTGTTTTTGACATACAGTTCTGTAATGTACAAAACACACAATTAGTTTACAGGAGTATTATTGTCACTCTGAAGCCTGAAAGCTAGACCAAAGACTAAGACAAATACCCCCATTTTTGGGTACTGACAATAGTTTCTGTTTAGAAATTGAGTTCTCAGTAATACATTAGGAACGGGTTAGTTTGCATATTTTTAGTATTTGTTTACATAGATTTTAATTGGGATTACCCTGGTTTAGGTGCCAGTTTTTTCTGCTTACTCTATTGGAAACCAAGTATAGTGGTCAACTGTTCATAGTGTAAAAACATGAAAATTTGAATTCAGGTGAAAAAGAGGACAAAGTTTATGAAACACTGAATTGTCTGAGCATTTTGGGGAGATACTGTGTATACTTGTGCTGAATTCCCATCTTTTGTGTATTATTTACTATACCATTGTCAGGAGCTGTTGGATAGTACAGTCCTCTGTTTACCGTCAGGGGATGGGTTCTCTCCATCAGACCTTGGTCTCTTTAGATTTGTTTTCTTCAGGGCGGTGCCACAGATTTCTGCACATACACACTGTTCTGAAATTAATAGAGGCAAATGAAAAACAGCTGTTTTGGTTGTGATTTGGAAACTAATGGTTAGTCTATATTGGAGTTATTTTGGAGTAGTTACTGAAAGTGAATTAAAACAACCAGGAATTGGTGTGTTCTCAGGGGGACCTTGCACTTTCTGATTTAACTTTCACATACAGACAAGTCCTAATTACCAGCTGTCCCTTGAGCCATCTTAGTGAAATCGATGTGACGGTCTCATTCTGGCTCTTCCTAGTGAGCATAAAGCCACTACAGCTCTTTAGCATCTTGTGGCGTTTTGCATTCATCTCCTTACCAGGCAGATAGTGGAGTTGGGGTGTGTCGAGACTGGCCTGACCTCCGCAAGTGAGATGCGTGAATTGCCTGGAGAAATTTCCTGCTCACATTTATTCCTACGTGCAGATGAGAAGGAATGGCATCTCCAGGCCTTCAAATTTGAATAGCTGAACGCAGCACCTGGATTCCTTTAAAAATAATAGGTCTCTCCCTGCCCTCCCTCAAATAACCAGCAACAAAATACTTGTGCTGTATTTATGATTTAATAGTATGCTCCATCTTCTGTAATATTACAACAAACTCCTACTGCGTTACTTTTTAAAGGGACTAATTTCTGTGAAAGTTGGAAGAGCAGCAGTTGAGGGAACAGTTCCAGACACTACCTGTAAATAGCTCTGCTAGGCATGCTATGCCAGTAAGCACCAGAAGCGAGTTAGGCCTTTTTAGTAACAAGTTGAGAAGGGCAAAAGGGATAATTGCCTCTAAGCACATTGTCTATAGCTCAAGGTATTTGTATCATCTAATTTTAAATATCTAGGGTAGGTACTACAGTTAGGAAACTAGTCTCCTAGGATGCCTTCACTCTGGGTAGATAGGTTCTTCCACAGGATAATTCAGATCAGGAGATCAATCTTAAGTTTAGGTCTTGAATTGGGCTCTGGAGCAGCTGAGGTCCACGCAGACCACAGAAAACTTCTATTGGAAACTAGCTTCCTGAACTACATGTGCTATCCTCGCATGTGCGGATTCAGAGTAAGAGGTTGCTTACCCCTGGGTGCTCCCTACTAGTCCCCTAGCTTCTCTTGCTTCCGCCAGAGGCCACCACTTTCTTTGCTCTGTTGGTTGAACTGTATCTGATTGCTCCGTACAAAACATCTTGGCTAAAATGAGAAAACCTTTTGTTTTCTAGTAGTTGAGAATTTGAAGTTTGTTTATTTACTCTCCCAAGTTGGGCATTAAAGCCAGCAGAAGGAAGGGGGCATTTAACTTCAGTGAAAAGAATTAACAAGTAGCAGGTGGCAACATGCTGGTTGTGCAAATGTTTTAATTCAAATTAGCATAAACGAGGATAGCCACTCTTGATTGTGTTCCAGGGCTCCTTAACTTTTAGATACTTCATCGCAGTACTGTGTTGCAAGATGTCCAAACCAAGGTTGTTTATTTTCACCTCATAATAGTGGTTCAAGCCCTAGAGTATAGAATGCTACTGTGAACATACAAGAACATGCAAGTCCTAACTGGCTTCAACAAATTTCCTAAGGTCCTTTGAGAATTGGACATTGGAAGATTTAGATTAGAAAGTCTAATAAGAGCATATTTAAAGCATGGTGAAGGCAGTGGTTAGCAAAACCAAAACTGGGCGGTGGGGCCAGCAGTTCATGGATGCGTTTTTCAGGACTGTCTCGTGATGTTAAGCTACATGGGCCCATGAAGCTAACATCCACTACTTTGCACAGTTGCAGTCCTAAACAGAGTCAGTATTCCAAGAGCTGTGTCTGTATGTACAATCTTAGATCCGAAATCTGTTCTCTGTGTGGTCATTTCAATGCCATACACATTCAGCATTAACCCCATTTTTTGTTTTGTGCTCCTCTTAGTATACTAGCAGTGTTTACCTTAGCATCTTCTGTGTATTTGTTTTTAATATTCCCCTCAGAGGCTTGTGCACTTTTTTTTAATACTTATGCAAGTACTTGATTACATTTCAAAATTATGGGATATACCTTTCGGTATTCTGCTTGACCAGTAGAAACAGGAGGTATGTTAGTAGTGTATAACTTCTGTTCAGATTTGACTACCATCTTCTCTCTCTGTGTAAACCCAAAGGTCTCTGCATATGCAGACACAGCTCAGGCATGGATACCTGGCTCCTTCTCGTTTGAATACCTTTGACTCATACCACTTAATGTGTTTTTGTGGTACAAGGTAAGGGTTTCCTTGAACACACACAAAACAGAGATATTAGCCCTATATTTATAAACGATTGAATTTATTATGGAGGAATCATCTAATGCCTTATATTGCTAACTCAAAGGTAGTTTCTTTTTATCTTAAAAAGTTAATTACATATTTACACACCAAATATTTCTATTTAGTAAAATAAGCCTGTTTTATTCTGACACATTGGATCACTTAAAATGTCATCATAATGTGTTGTACAGTTTTATTCTGTTACTGCCAGTATAAAGAAGTTGAAATTAATGTTCTCACTGAGTTGTCAGTGTCTGCTAATTCAGAGATGACAGAAATGTGTTAAAATATATTCAACCTATAATATTTATCTTGCTTTGTACTTAATTTGTTTCCCCTTGACTATGTTGCAAAATACCAAGTGTACATAAAATAATGAATAAATAAAACAAAAATAAATGATTTGTCTACATTCATTGACCTTTTGTGCATTCATTTTAAAAACCAGTGATATAAAACACAAAATATGGTGCATTCAGAGGAATGATTTGATCATATTTTTATCACTGTTCATTTTGAAATAAGCCACCCTGGATGTTTTTAGATACAAATTTGTGAGCTAACTTTTCTTTTTTTAGAAAAGTGTATTATTGTTTAATATTTAGCTTACTGTAGCTCTGTGAAAGCATATGGAACTAGGTGCATTACACAAAATAGATGCTTCACTGCCTGAAATGGTTTGTGATCTATGTACAGAGCAAGAGACAACAGATGTGTATACACAGACAGGATATAAAGTGGAATATGGAGATTACAATGTCCCAAGAGAGACCTCCAAGAAAAAAATAATTGTTGAATTTCTTTTGAAAATAATTTCTTACTCTAGCACAAATTATGTTACCATAACATATTTATTAATCCCTTTAATTATATAGGTAGCAATATAGATGTGTTTAAATGTTGTGGAATTTAAGTAATAAACTCTAAATCTAGCAAAGATGTTACGGAGTGCTGCAGCTTTCAAAATGGAAACCAGAAGGGGACAGGTGATCGGTTGGACTCAACTTGTCCAGAACAACCCAGTATTGAATTGGAAATGCCAGACTTTGTCCTCCTTTTTTGTGAATTATTTTAAAAGTGTTTACTGGTTCAGAAGTTGGTGTTAGCCTGATCAGTGCCCATTTTCTTCTAGACAAAGTTTATTAAGTATAGATTTGCCTGATACTGTTAATTGTTCAAGACAACACTCCTGAAACAAATACAAAGCTTTGAGTTGTTCTCTTGCATCTCTAAGGAAACTTTTATTAAGACTTTTAATCTTCAGCACCTACCTAAGTGTTCAGCTTTTGTATCACAACTTTGCCTCAGGCCAGTATCATTTCAAACGTGCTAAAACTACCTTCTAGCACCAATTTACAGCTGCTGGTGCTTCTGATTATGGAGAAGCATAAGGACAAGACTGGACCTGGCTTCTGAGCATCTTGGACAAAACGCAGCTGACTTTCGACGTGTGCTGAGTACAGTTTCAGACGTCGCTTCTGACTGCCCTGTTTCTGACAGATAACTGTTTCTCAGTGCTGCTTTCACAGTATTGAAAATTCACACATATAACTGAAAATTGTCAGGTATCTCTGTTCCTCTGTGTGACACTTCTGATCATGCAAACAGTTTAAAAAAACACACAGATAAAGCCAGATTTCAAAATATTTCTGATTTCCAGACTTTAATGTCTGAGAGCCTCTAATACACTTTATTACATTATTATTTGGCAGGAGTGCATTATTATTTGGGGAAGTGAAAGCAGTTACATGTTTTCCATACTCCCATAATTTTACGTCTTATATGTCCAGAGGGAGGGAGGGAAGTTTAGTGTTCTGTGAGAGCGTTCAGAAATGTGAACTTGTCTCTTACTTTAAGATGCGATTGGCAATCTGAATTGAATTTAAACAGAACACTGTAGATCTGATACCATGCATGCTGCAATTGTTTATTCACTGGTAAAATCAAATGTCATTATATAGAATGCAGCTATTTATTATTACAAACATTTTAAAGTAATACTTTCCCTCACAGTTTTAAAGAGCTAGAAATAATGCTCTGACACAGTTACCGTGCATTTTTGAACTGCCAATTGTCTTTAGGAGTTAAAATAAGTGCAGCAGCGTTTTTGTAGCAAGGTCATGTCCATCTCTCTGGATGTAAATACACAAACAATTTAAGTTCAAGCTTCAGACCAGTAGGTCTCCAAGTACTTTTGGAGACCAGTGGTACACTCCACACAGTTCCTTTGTAAAAAGGATAAATTATGTTTAGAATTAGCTTTGTTAACTGGCTACAAGCTCAGGGCTTGAACAAAATAGTCTGTTTAAATAAACTACACTGAATGCCACAGATGCGATTGACAATTCCACTTAGGTTATTTTTTCTAATACTTGTATCTGATAGTAAACATAACAATTTGGGCAGCTCTTAGTTTAGCACAGGAGGCCTCTCATAGAAGGATCAAGAGCACCTTACCTAAATTAGTCATTTTAACAGTTGCTAAAAATTATCAAAAGCAGCTTGGAGCTAATGAAAACTGGAATGGGAATTAAAATAGAAAGTTGCATTACATCTAAGAAAGTGTGATTGATGTAAGCAATTCTCATCCTTGCTTCAAGATACTGCTGAAGATGGTTGGGTCTGGTGCCTGCTATCACTTCCCAACACCTGTTCCTGGGATGCTGCTGCTGCTGGGAGCAGCTGTTCCCTTGCAGTGACTACAGCAAAATGTCAGCGTGCTAAACTGCTTAATTGGGCATTTTGAAAATACGTAAAATGAGTGCGCTTTGGGATGAACTTTAGAGACCTTACTATCTCTGTTCAGAGAAATCTTTGCTGCGTTTTTGCAGTCACTTCTGTTTAGTAATTGCAAAGGGTTTGTGTGCAAATTATCTGACCCATATGGAGAGTTCATTGAAGGTGATGATGTGCTATTTTCAGCATTTGTATATTTATTTTTTTCCATGCAATGCATTGATAGACTTGATAGGATACTTTGCAGTAACTTTCATTCCTCTGGCAAACATCTTTTCTTTAAGGTCTGCAACCACTACCTAGTGCTGAGCATAAGATACTCATCTTTTTTAAGTGATTGGGGAAGGGAAAAAAAGTGGTGGGTAGGTACGGAGCCTTTAGTTAGGCACCCTGAACTGTTGTTGTCAGTGCTGTCCCTGCCAATTGACCTGGGGACGAGTTACTAAACTTGTAACTCACTTTCCATCTGTGTATGATCCGGTTATATTTACTGTATGTCATACTAATAAGATTCATGGAGAACTTAAATGTTATGCAAGAGTAAATCTTTATCTTTGAATTGACTAAGCGAAAGGATTTGTAAGAGAAAAGTACAATGGGTACTGATCAAACCTAGAGATCTACAATGCTGCTCTAATTTTTTTTTTATTTGCTTTTAAATAATTCAGTCTTTTCAGAGAATGACAGCAGCTTTCAAGTTAAAGTATTGATCCATGGGTGTTCTGCTGCTCTCCAAAATGTGCAGAGGCTTTCACATCTGTGCCTCCACTGCTCAAAGTGGCAGATCTTCAGAAAGGAGGCGCAGATCAAGAGTAATGATCTCCAGCTAATGATCAGGTGCTATATGTCACCTGATAGCAAGAAGTCAGTTGCAAGGGGGTGGGGTGACAACCCACCTTTTTGCCTTTTCCTAAATATACAGTCCTTAAGCAGTTTTTACATCTTTCAGTTGGCAGGAACTAAACCTGAACTCTGTCAGCTAGAGCTGCGGTATTCAACTGTAGCTCCAGACTGGAGGAGTTTAGTTGGAGGAGTTTAGTGCCATGCACCAGCAGATGGATCACCTTCATGCATGCACTTGATCTGTGGCAAGTATCATACCATACTTTCAGTGTTACTGCAATTTATCATCTAAAAATGTTGAACACAGTTTTATCAATAAAGAGGTTTTTTTCCTAAACGCTGTAAGAGACTAAGTGACCACATGCACACTCTCCTCTTTGGAAGAAAGCAAACATACTACCTTGCTCCCTACCGGGTTTTTTTGGGGTTTTTTTGTTTTTTTTTTCACTCAGAATAACATTGTCTTCTTATAAAAACTCTTCTTCCTGGATGTCTCCTACAGATTGATGAGTTTAAATTTGAAAGAGTGGGGGAACCACAGCTCCTTCTTGCCATCTTTCTGTCTGCTGGACAGTTAGTGCCTGTCATGGCCCCGCTCTCACAGAACAGCAGAATCTGTCCAGGGAAGGCAGAGGGGCTGTTCCGTCTGGTTGAGAAATAGCAGTGCTAGATTTTGCCTCAGAACTAACAGAAATAAGAAAAGGGCTCATATTCACTCAGGATGCTTTTTTGTATTAGGTAACAGGTTGGGATTGTGACATTTCGATAAGGCTGTTACTCATGTTTTAAAATGCCTGCTGCTGTCACAGCCGCTGCCTCTAAGGACTCCTGCAAACTCCACAGCATGTGCTTCTTACCCCAGACTCTCTGGACACTGCTAAACTTAATCTTGAATAGAAAATGTTTGGGACATCTAAATGACAGGGCTTCCCACTGCCTGTAACAGCCTGTGGCCACGTGTTTGGGCCATGTGTTTAGGACTAGTAGGTGCTGAACATCTACTGCAGCTAACCTTATTTGACCTGTAAGTGCTAGGTCCGAGTCTGGTGGTAGAGCATCACTAGGATGTGGGAAGCCTTGGATTCAAGCCGAGGGGGATGATTGAAGGTGCAGTTGAGGCTTAGCCACTGGGTTATGCGTTGGTACCCTGGGTGATCCCCCTTCGGCCCTTTCACTGTGGAGGAGTCACAGTGCTGGGCTAGGCAGGGGAGAGGGAGATTGTTTTCAGCCTTGTGGGTAGAGTCTGTGGGAAGTGAAGGGAGGTGAAATCTAAACACCTCTAGACAGGTGACTTAAAGTGGCCTGGCCCCTGCTGCAGGTGGGCCAGTATTTCTGACTAGTCAGCTGGAGGTGTGGCAGCACCGAAGCCGAATGGACCAGCTGCCCCTCCATGGGTCCTCTGAAACACCCTCCTCAGTCGGCTACACAAGGCATGCGGGCAGGCTGGGTTGTCCATCCTCTTCCTTGCCCAATTCAAGGGGCCAGACGTGCACAATTTTAATAAGGGACTACTTAAGAGCCTAGATTCCACCCAAAATTAAAACTGTCTGGTTTGGGATATGATTTATACACTGAGGCTGTTTAGCAAAATTAGTATGCAAAAGGTCGATGTTATCCCGCTCCCCAGACCTATTAGCAAATAAATCAATCCTTACTTATCTGCGGGTTTAGGAAGGGTTCCTGAAACAAAGCCAGCTTTTCCCTTTAGAGGCTGAACCTTCATTGTGGCTTTCTGCCCACTGTGAACAGAGCTACCCCCACAGTTAGGACTGACGCAGGCTCGGGCTGTAGTGGAAGGTTGTAGCCACTGCTTACCTTTCCAGTTGCAGCCGTACACATAGCATCTTATTTCCGTTATCTGAGCAGGTCCACAATTGATGTTCAGCTGGAAAACAGGTTATTTTCTCCCATGTCTGCCCAGTGCTACAGTACTGGCTGGCTGTAGTGTGATTAGCTCTGTGCAGAACGCTCATTTCCTTCTAAAACTTAATCTTTCTTGGGTTTTTTGTTTTGTTTTGTTTTGTTTCAGCTCAATTTGCTTGTTGAGTTAGCAAGAGACTCTGAGATCGTGATATGTCACTTATCTGTTTTCAGTGCACTAAAGTCTGCTGTAGCAGAATGCCTGAATGGTTTGGCTTCTTGATATTCACAATATTTTAACATTTTCAGCACCTACTTACACAGCGTGGCAAGCGGTAGTTACGAAACCTGTAGCACTGAAATAAACACAAGATGTAAACCTGTATGGTTTAACAGGCAGTGCTGCTGCTGGGGTCTGGGTCCCGTAAAGATCTGAACCCCCAACAGCTGTCAGGCGGTTTGGGGAGGGAGTTGTAGCGTTGGGTGAAAAAAGAGAGAGCACCCAGCCAGCACCAAACGGCCTCGCGGGAGACTGGGGCTGTCTCCGGGTCTCTATTCCTGGGAAATGGGGGTTTCACCGAAAGGGGAAGGGGTTTTGGGATGGGTGGTTTTGTTTTGTTTGCTGCTCTTTTTCTTTTGGAGGCCTTTGGTGATGGTCTGGCATCTGGGATGATTTGCCTTCAGCAAGAACAGAAGCCATTTGGTGAAATGGTGGGATTAGAGACCCGCCCCCCCCGCCCCCCCCTCCAGAAGAAGGGAGCCGGGTGGGGAAGGCGCTGACAGAGGTGTGCAGCCCTCGTCCCTTTGCCGAGCGGGATGGAGCGCGGGTGGGTGCGCGGGGGGGGCTCCCACGGGCCGCGGTGTGCCTGGCCCTGCGCTTAGACCTCGCAGCAAACTTGAGGGCAGCAGAAGGAGTGACACCGCCCCCACGCACCGCGGTCGGAACAGCCGAGCCCCACGGGTGTCCCCCTCCACGGGTGGCGGGGCGGAGCGAGGCTCCGCGGGCGCGGGCACCACGCGGGGCCCCTTCCACGCTGCGGAGGGGACGGGGCACGGGTTTGTCCTGTTATCCAGCACGGCACTGCGGAGCTGGAAGAGGGGGAACAGGACATCTCCCCAGCCCGGCGCCTGCGGGGGGGAGGCGAATCGCATCCTCCCGCCCAGCCTTCGGGAGCTTGCGAATGAACCAGGGTTTTCCGCTGGTTTTGTTGGTTATTTTTTGTTGGTTTTGTTGTTTTTTTTTTTTTAATCCCAGACAGACGGCGGGAGAAGCAGCACGTTTAACGCGGGATTTTGATGCTGCTGTGTGTATATTAAAAAAAAAAAAAAAAAAACAAACACAACAAACAAACAAACCCCAAAACAACCACCAAAAAACCAGGAAAAACCGAAGGGAAGACAACAAGCCTGCTCGGGACTTTCTTCCCCCCGCGGAGGCACCGCGACCTCTCCGCCGGGTGCCCCGGAGCCCAGCCCCGTCGTCCTTGCGGCCAAGGAGAGGCGAGGGGTCTCGGAGCGGGGCGGGGGGGTTGGGGGGGTGTGTAGTGCTCCCCTGCCCTTCCCCGGGGTGTCCCCGCCGCGGCGGCGGCGGCCGCTGGGGGGCGCCCGCACTCCACGCGTGGCCCCGGCTCCGGCTCCGGTCCCGGTCCCGGTTCCCGGCGGGGGGCGGGGGGGGACACGCCAGGGCCGGGACCGGGGCTGGAGCCGGAGCAGGAGCCGGAGCTGGAAGCGTCTTCCCTGGGCCTCAGCGCTGCGGGCGCTGAGGCCGATCCACGCAGCGAGGCGAGACGAAGCTTTGCGGGAAGGAGAAACAGGACACCCCCCACCCCTCCCCCCCAAAAAACCGCACCCTTGCAAATCCCACTGCTGTCCCCGTCTGGCCCCCACCCCCTCCCACCTCGGCCCTGGGGGAAACTCTGTCCCCAGCCACACCAGTCGTTTGTCAGAGGCCATGGGAAGCCGTCTCGCCCCTTTGTGCACCTTGCGGGATCTCTCCTTGCATAGGCAATTGGCAAAGGTTAGGAAGGCGTCTTTAGATCCCCTATAATCCCAGTTTAAATATTAAAAGTATAAGCAGCCTAGGCCCAGTATTTACCTATGTAACTCCATAGATTTCCCTCCAGACGTGGACTTCTAAGAATTTACGGGACGGTTTGCGTTTCTTTTTTCGTTTTCTTTTTTTTTTCTTTCCTTTTTTTTTTTTTTTTTTCCCCCCAGCCCTTCCTATTTATTTAACAAACTAGCGGGAAGAGAAAGGGGGAGACACCAACAATAAAAGCAGTGTTTTTATGACCGAGAAGTAGCCAGTCTCCCTGTCTGTAACGTGAGAGGAAGGCGAGATTCCGTCCCCGCCGCCTGCTTTGTCACCGGCTGGGTTTAAGTGGCCGGCACATCAACACAAAAGGCAAAACACACACACACACACACACATCCCAAAACTCGACACAAAACCTCTATTGGCTCAATAGTGAAGATGGGTATTTTGATAACGAAATAACCTCTCTGCTCTGGTGGGGTCTGGAAGCCGCTTCGTACCTCCGCCGTGCTTAAAACGGCAACCGCCACGGAAAAGGGAAAAAAAAAAATCCCTCAAGAAACTGTTTAAGAAAAAAAATAAGTCTCAAACGGGATTAAGGTTTTAATTACAATTCCCTATCGAAGTAACATATTTGATGAACCGATCTTATCCATTAATAGTAACCTTAATTTAAAACTTATGAAATAGATTCGCACCAAGTATGTCTCAGACTTCTTTTTTTTAAAAAAAAGGGAAAAAAAAAAAGGTAAATGCTACACCCATAAAGTACCAAAGCACTAGCAGAAGAAATTGTAAAGAAGAAACGTGCTGCTTTGGCTAGAAATAATTATTTGCGAACGCGGGGGGGGGGGGGGGGGGGGGCGGGGGGGGGAGGAATGTCTATCTGGTGGTGGGATCTATAAAAAATGGAAGCTCTTTTAAAAAGAGAAAATAGATGAATGTTTCTACCCGCCAACGGTATCATTTCATCATATTTTTGGCCTGCGCTATATTAAAGAGAAAAACAAGGTAATTGGAACATGCATCAACAGTTTTCCATGAAATAAGAGTTAAAAGAAGTAATAGAACTAATCACTGTCTCCTCAAATCAAGTAGAAAACATTTCAATGCACTAATTAGAGTAATTAGAATAATAAGACTGCCTATATGTGGTAAGACAATGTGTACAAACAACTTTATTTAATGTATACTGGTAATCAGCGATGCGTGCGTGCTTGAATGCTTAGTGCAATAAAATTCACCCCCGTCCGCCCAAACAATCAAATACAAATTAGTTTAATGATTGTGCCTGCTTGAACGTCTTAGAAATCCACAGGCAGAGGGAAATAAATAGCACCATCCTTGTTTGTACGTCTCCCCTACTGACCAAGGAGCTGATGCCTCCATGGACTTGGCAATGAATGACTGTAGACATGAATGAATCAAGGAGGGAAAGGGAATTAATGAATGAGTCAGGCTGGCTAAAAACAAGTCCTAACTTTTAGACGAGCGCCTCTTACAACTCCGTGGACGGGAGGGGACGGGACGGGGAAGAGGAGGGGGAGAGCGGTCTCGCCATCACTTTTACGAGCTGCCTCTGCCCGGGTTTTCCTGCCAGGATTTACCGCCCTTCGAGGAGGAGGGGAAGAAAAACCGGCCGCCAACTTCCTACCGGCCTACTCTCTCTTTAATCCTTAAAAGTGACATCTGTGCGGACATGCCCGGGGGTGCACGGAGCGGCACAGCTGAGCCCGGCCGGGCTGGATGTTACGGGGCCGCCGGCAGAGCCGCAGCCTGGCCGGAGCCGGAGCCCGGCGCCGGGGCCGGGGACGCCTCCCTTCCCCGGCGGCTGCTCGGGCCAGCCCGTACCGCCCCGGCCCCGCCGTGGGAGCCGTGGGGTCCCCCGGGCCGGCCCCGCCGCCCCCCGCGGGGGGGAGGCAGCCCGCCCGTCCCGGCCCGGCAGCGGCTCTGCCCCGGCGCAGGCACTGACCCTGTGCGCGGACGGGGCCAGCCGCACACCCGCCAAACTCGCCCCCTTCCCCGGGGCGAAGGGATCCGGCGCCCCCGGTCCCAGCCGCCCGCCCCCCCGGGCAAGGGAGCAGCGCCCGCCGCCGCCCCGCCGCGCCTCCCGGCAGCACCGGCAAAGACTTTCGGCCGCCGCCCTCGGCGCATCCTTCGCCCGCCGACGGGAGGGCGGGATCCGACCCCTGCGCCCCGCGGGGGGGTCCGGGCCTCGCGGCGCCGGCGGAGGGAGGGGGTGCGAGGGGAAGGGGCTCCGCGCCGGCACAGGCGGCCTCCCTGGCCCCGTGAAACCCCGGCACACCCGGGACGCTTGGCGGAGTTTCGGAGGTATAGACACGGACTTTTCAGGGAGGGATTTGCGGTTCGAGGAAAGAGACCTGCAGCGTGGGGTCAGGCCACGGGCTGAGGCCGGGTGCGGCGTGGAAATCCACGCGCTGCGGCTCGGACTCGCCTGCCGGAAAGCCCACTTATTTATTTTATAATTTGATGAGAAGTTGGGTCTGAGAAGGAGCTCTTGCTTCTCGTTTTACCGTTCCTGCTAAAGCACGCTTTGGTTTTGCTGTAACTAATTTCCCCCGGAAAGGTACCCGCTCCTCCACGTGCCCCGACCGCCCGGCCGAGCCAGGGTGAAACTCGCCCTCTCCGGAGCATCTTCCTGCATCCCCGACGACAACCTGGCCATGCCCCGAGCGCAAAGTACCAACTTAGAGCACGCAACTCTGAAAAAAAAAAATGCGTTTTTTAAAAATCTTTTCCGTCTCGAGGTAAAAGCCGGAGCAGCAGCCCAGACCCCCGTCCCTTCCGAAACACGAAATAAACAGACAACCCCCGCAGGAGCAGAGGGAGCGGCAGAGCCACGTTTTCCAGGGGGGACCACAACGCCCAGCCTCCGTTTTGGAGGCGGCAGAAGGCCGCCGCTGCCCTGTCCGCCCGCCGAGAAGCCGCAGACAGTTTCCCCCCAGCTCCCACGCCCCGGCCCCGCAAGGCGCTGCTCGGCTCGGGCTGGGGGGGACCCACGCCCCGTCTACGCGACCCTCCCCGTGGCTTTGAACACAGAGGTTTAAGCCGGACTAAGCCCCAGGCCGCCCGCCCGCCGGTGGCCGCTTTCCCCGCCGCCGCCGAGGCCCAGCGCCCACCGGGGGCCGTCGTCCCCCTGGCCGGGTGGGGTCACTCCGGCCTCTTCCTCCCGCACCGGAGAAACCCCGCACCGACGGCACCGGAACAAAGAGCCATCAAACCCTCAACCACGCGGCTCGGGACAGCTTCGGGGCCCGGGGCCGCCCCGGCGGACAGGGTCAGGCAGCCGGGTGAGGGCGGTTTCCTCCGGTGCAGCAGCCGGAGGAGGAGGGGGGGCCCGGGCTCACGCTGGGGGTCGGGGCCGAGGGGGGGGGGGGGTCGAGGGGGGGCAGGAGGCCGGGAAGGCGCAAGCAGCCGGGCCCGTCCCTCCGTACCCCCGCGGGCCGGAAGGTCGCCCGGGGGAGCGGGCTGTGGTCACGGAGGGGAGAACCCCGATCTCCCGCCAACAACACCCGAGGGAGAGGGAGAGAGACGACGAGGCGGAGCAGCGGGCGAGCGGGGCCTCTGCCCCCGTCGGGGCTCTCGCAAGTTGCCCTGCCCGAGAACATCACGCGGCGAGGTCCTGCACCCCGGCCTGCCCCGCAGCCTGCGGCGTTTGCCGCATTATTTCCCCTTTCCGCCGCTCCTCTCTGTCCGAGCCTCGGCGGCCCTTGCCCGCCCTCGGAAGAGCTGGCGGGGCTGGGCGGCGGCGGGAGCTGCCCGGGCCTCTCACCCCCGCGGAGCCGGGGACACGGGGGAAGCAATCACGACTCAAGGGCCCCGGGATACGCAGTGTCCTCCCGCCTTCCAGTTTCGGCCTCCATCAGAGGGACCGAGCAGAGGAAATAGAGCTTTTGTTGTTGACATCTGATCTACGACAGGGACTCCCTGCTGGGAGTCAGGGTGGGGGACCCCATGGAGCTGCCGCGCACCCCGACAGCCACCTGCAGAAAGCGCACCCTACGGATGCTCCTTTCCCCCCGCCTCTTTCTCTTAAAAAAGAGATAGAAGGAAAGAGGGAAAACGACGCCCCAGCCGGCCGGCCTCCCCGCCACCGACCGGGGAGGAGGAGCGAAGTGTCTCCTCTCCGGTCAGCCTCTCGCTGGGCGAAGAGCCCCGGGGGAGCAGCCCCGGGGGCCTCCGCAGCGGGCGGCCCAGCCCCGAGCAGCGGCGGGGAGCGCCGCCCCGCCACCGGTTCCCGGCGGCCATCCCCGCGGTGCCGGGCCTGCCCCGCCGCCGAGCAAGACACCGGCCACCCGAGTCACCTCCTGTCCACCCGACAACGGGAGCGCTCGCCGATAGCAGGGCCCTGTCGCCAAAGGCGCGATATTCCCCCGGCGCCCACCCGAGTGTCCTGCAGAGGGCAGAGGCTGCCCGCTTTCCGCAGCCGGCTCCGCGGGCTATTGACCAAGGACTTTTAAATCCATACCCGGCTTCAACATTTTACCCGTCAGCACGTCTGCGGTCACAAAACACTTCTTCTTTCTGTCACTTCTCTTCGAAACTATTGATAAGATCATTTAGCTGAATCTGTTCGGGATGAGTGTAATATTGACTAGGAGTTAGAAAAGATGATTAAATCTAATAAGCCTAGAAACTATGGTGAAGGAGGAGGTGGGGGGTGGGGGGGTGTGTGGGAGAAGAGCAGGACATTGCACTTAGGAAACGGAGCCAGCCGGAAAGGACTCGAGCACACCGCCGCATCTGCGAGCACCGCTCAGTCTGATGGCGCTCGCCAGCGCGCCAGCCCCGCTGATCCCCAGCCGGGACCCCCTCTGGGTAAAACCGATCGGGTCCTTCTACACACGGAGCCGCAGACGCCCAACGTGAAAGCCCCGGCCCTGCCGGTTGGGTGCCGCCGCCGCGGGCCCGGGGCCCGGCCCGGCCCGGGGAGCCCCCGCCCGCCCCAGGGGTGCGCACCCCGCGGAGCAGCCGGATCCTTCCTCCCTATTTTTAACAGTACTCCCCATAATTAAGCCCCGCCTTTTTGTTTTCTTTCTTTTTTTTTTTTTTTTTTTAGAAGTCAGACCTTAAATTATCAAAAGGGAACGAGGAGAGGGAGAGTCTCCTCTCCCCCATGCCTTCCGCCAGAACATGCAACTAACTTGAGGAGCAGATCTCCCCACCAGTATCAAAAGCAGGACACCCCTACCCGCACAGAAATCAATGCTTCAAAACACACGGCTGCGGTTCATCTGCGGAGAGACACAATGAACGCAGCTCCTGAGGCTCCCCTTCAAGACCCTGGAAGTTATGAGCGTGGAACCTCTCGGTATAGGCATCAAATTTATTCCAAAAATTCAATGAAATATAAAGGAATGGCGGTGCTTTTACACAGAACTCAACTCAGTATAAGTACTGGGGTGTTCTCCCTCCAAATCTCAAGAACTATGCAAATCTGTGCTATCTTTAAAAATAAAATAAAGATATTTCAATAATTAGAACAAACTATGAAGGTATTGTGCATTTCTGTTTTATGTAGATAATAAAATATTACTTTAACATAAATATATAAGGATCTCTGCGTTTTTATTTTTCCCCACAAGCACATCCAAATGTACCAAAACAAAGTATTTTTAAAGAGACTGAACCAAAAAAAAATTACATCCCATATAGATTTTGTTCACCTACTCATTTAAAGCTACAGAAAAACAGTTTCCAGAACCTGTTTGCTTTAAAAGAAATAAATATACATTGAGGCAGGCCACTTAAAAATGATATGAAAATATTTCCCTGGGTAGCATTAAAAAAAAAAAAAAAAAAAGAAAAATAGACAAAGAAAACATTGAAACTATTTCTGCATTTCAAAGGACAAATATTAAACATATATACATAGTGGTAAGGTTTGCGTGGTAACTTTTTTTTTTTTTTTTTAGTAAACCTATTTGGAGTTTGAGGCTTTTCTCAAACATCCTCTCGACTCCGTTTTCTGACCTTACGCACGTATTAATAAGTGTCTGAAAGTTCATTTCCTCCCTTTACCACTGGATCTGCCCTGATCTGATTCACTTCACTAGGCGCTAGTCCTCAACACTTTAAATAACAAGCAGCTCAATACATCAAAAAAAAAAAAAAAAAAAAAAAAAAGAAAAGAGAAAAGCTTGGTGCCCGTATCTTTGTAACAATTGTTGGAAAACTAGGAAAAAGGCTAATGCATGTGCCTCTTAGAAATCATCATCTGTCTTACCAAGAAGAAAGAGAGAAAGAAAGAAAGGGAGAGAGAAAGAAAGAAGGAAAGAAAACCCAATGTCACAGGCGCTTTAAAAGACAATGAGAAACATACTCTAAAGCCTTAGCTACTGAATGCAATATTTATAGGAGAGTTCTGCGAGAGAATGCTTCACTGTTTTTTCTCCATAATTGTCCAACACTCAACTAAGTAAACTTTTAGATTATAAAAATGCTTTGTCTATAGCACCCCTTTGTGCTGACTAAATGATCCCTTTATGAATTTATAACTATCATAGTTTAAAGTTCCTCTAATGTATATGCATAGCTGTGTGTGTGCATAAGTACACAAACACACGCACGCAGACACACGCACATACATGCGCTGCTCCGAGGTCCCGCTCCTCTGCTTCCCTTTAGAGCTTTTTGTTTTGCTTTTTTTTTCTTTTTTTTTTTTGTCCCCGTGGGTTTTTCTCTTTTTTTTTTTTTGGAAAGTTAACCGTTTCCCATCAAGATAATGTCACGAAATGCACTTTAAAACTATTAACAAAGGGGGGAAAAAAGACGGATTGAAAAATGGCATATTTTTTTTCCCACTTCATTTCATTCCCCAGTGAAAGACACAAGGCTGCCCAAGTTAAAACTGGTCCTTTCCTTCAATAAATTATACCGCAGTCTGACCAAAGGGGTGGAGGGCGGGGGGGGGGGGGGGGGGGGGGGGGGGGGCTAGATACGAATAGAAAAATAATAAATACGAAAAGTAAAAGCGAAAAACAAACGCACACGGTCTCTGCGGAGAGGAGGGGGCAGCGTGGGTTTACACGCAGGTGTAGGCGCCCGGGCACCCCCCCCCTCGGGCCCAGCAGCTCCTCGGGCTCTCCCTGGCTCTGCCTTGACGCGAAACTGCTCAATGAAAGAAAGTTTTGGGGGCTGACATCGGCACGGGCTGCCCGGGCAGTGGAACCGGGGATGCCAAAGGCACGCACGGGGAGCCTCGGGGGGAGGAGGGGAAGGGAAGGGGGCTGGGAGGGTTGTGGGGGGGTGGGTGAAGCTAAATAATCCCCTTTCCCTCTCAAGGAAGTGCCACTTTCTCCGGGAAATCTGTTGTTTCGTCTCCGCCTTTCCCACACTGGGCCTTGCTCGCCCGCACTGACACAATCTGGAAGGGCTGCACATATTTTTTTCCTCCCCCTCTGGCTGCGCCTCGGCCCCCGGACACACTGCCTGAAAATGAAGTTTACTTTGTCGATTTGCATTATTCTCCCTTCTCCAAACTCGACTCTTGCCGTTGAAGGCGTATATTAAGCAATTACGAGAGTCACGTCTCTGGAGAATGGAAGCTGGTGGTGCATATATATGTGTATATATAGAGATTATATATATGTGTATATATGTACGTCTATGCACGCATGCATATGTATACATACATACAGATATACGCATCCTTTTTGCTACGGTAAAAGGAGAAAATAAGCGTTACACATATTTAAGAAGACTCGTTTATAACAAAAGTTCACATATACACATAAAGCAAAGGCTAAAACACAGTAACATATTGTAGACCGGTCACTGGTTGACTAACGCTCACCGTGGAAAATGCAAGTCATTTGCAAAATTAAGGTCGGAAAGGAAGGAAAAAAAAAAAGAATTTGTTTATGTAAACTTCGATTTTCTTGCAGTGCAAATTGGTACGGTTAAATACTGTCTACATCAAAAGGGATAGCTTTTCCTTTCTCTTCTTTTTTTTTTTTTTTTTCTTTTTTCATATATTCCTACAGGGGATCCACAGAAAATAAACACAGCAGCATGTGCCAACACCGAGCGACATTCCACAATGCAATCTGCCTTTGTGTGGCGGGAGGGGGCTGCGGAGGGGACCCGAAGTGGCTGCGGCCCCCCCACCTCCCCCCACCTCCCCTCCCGCCCCCTCTCCGGCCGGGCAGCGCCGTATTTTTTCGCCAGCGAGGAAGGGAGTTTTGTGCGAACCGCTTCGCCCTGCGCCTGCCCTGCCGGTGCCTGCCTGCCCGCCTGCCTGCCTGCCTGCGCGCCGTACTCACTCCACTCCGGTGCAGGGGCACTCGCCTGTAAGGGTCAAAATACAGCATCGCACCTGCTACCGTCTAAGGGACAGTCCGGTGCAGGTGCTTTGTCTGTCTGTCTGTCTGCTGTGATTCGCGCTCGCCCTCTCGCTCGCTCGCTTTTTGTTTTGTTTTCTTTTTTTTTTTTTTTGCGCGGTTTTTTTGTTTTTTGTTTTTTTGTCTTTTTTTTTTTTAAAGATAGGAGAAAATTAAAAAAAAAAGAAAAACAAAAAAGAAAAAAAGGAGGACAATCAAAAGTTGGGGGAAGGAGAGGAGGAGGAGGAGGAGGAGGAAGAGGAGGAGGAGGAGGAGGGGCCGGGCGCCCCCGCCGCGAGTTCACTGCACGGGGGTCTGCACCCCGTGGTGCGGCGGCGTGTCCCTGCTGGCCCCGTACACGTCCTCGGCGCCCGGCAGCGTCCCTCCCGGGGGAGTCATGCGCTTCTCTTTCTGTCTCCTGTTACAAAACCACACTCTCACCACCTCCTTCTCCAGCTGTAGGCTGTCCGCGAGCGAGGTGATCTCCTGGGCGGAGGGCTTGGGGCACTTGAGGAAGTGGCTCTCCAGCGCGCCCTTGACGCTCACCTCGATGGAGGTGCGCTTTTTCCGCTTGCGGCCCTGCGCCGCGATCTTGTCTATGCTGGTGGGGCTGCCCGAGGAGGAGTCCGCCTCCTCCAACCACTTGTTCAACAAAGGCTTCAGCTTGCACATGTTCTTGAAGCTGAGCTGCAGGGCCTCGAAGCGGCAGATGGTGGTCTGCGAGAAGACGTTGCCGTAGAGGGTGCCCAGCGCCAGCCCCACGTCCGCTTGGGTAAATCCCAGTTTGATGCGCCGCTGCTTGAACTGCTTGGCGAACTGCTCCAGGTCGTCCGAGGTCGGCGTGTCCTCGTCCGAGTGCGGGTCGTGGTGCGGCGGCGGCCCGGGGGGCGCGGCGGCGGCGGCGGCGGGGGGCGCCGGCCCGGCCGCCCCGGGGTGGGGGCCGTGGGGCGGCGGCGGGTGCTCGGGGCCGTGGTGCGGCGGCCCGGGCGGCCCCGGCGGCGGCTCCTCGTGGGCGTCGCGCAGGCCGTGGTGGTGCAGCGCCGGCTGCGCGGCGCCCAGCATCCCGTTGACGGTGAAGCCGGGCGGCTGGGAGTAGAGCAGCCCCGCCTGCGCGCCGTTGGCCGCGGCCATGCCGGGCGGCAGGTGCGCCGCGCCGCCCGCCCGCCACGCCGCCGCCGCCGCCGCCGCCGCCGCCGCCGCCGCGTGGTGCCCGCCGCCGCCGCCGTGGTGCACCAGGTGCGGCGCCCGCCCCGGCGGCGGGTGCTGCGGCGGCGGCGGCGGCGGCGGCGGCGGCAGCTCGTCGCCGCGCCCGCCCGCCTGCACCACCGCCGGCTTGATGTCGGGCTGGCCCAGCGCGCCCGCCGACCAGGGCGCCTCGCCGCCGCCGCCGCCGCCCCCGCCGCCGCCGCCGCCGCCGCCGCCGCCGCCGGGGCCGCCGTGGGACAGCGCCGCGATCCACTGGTGAGCGTGGCTCAGCGGGTGCCCGTTGCTCTGCAGCGCGTAGTCCGCCTGCACCAGGGCGCCGGCGTCGCGGTAGCCGCCGCCGGGCTGCATGCCGCCGGGCGGCTCGGCGTGCACCATGGGGGAGCCGGAGGCGAGCAGGCTGTAGTGGTTGGAGGCTGCGGTCGCCATGACTCGCCGAGCCGCACTGATCGCGCCGGTTAAAGGCGCCGCGCATTTGACAGCTACTTTTTCGCCTCGGGCGCCGCGCGGCGCCCGCGCCCCCCCGGCCCGCGCGGCGGGGCCCACTGCGAAGGCACGCGCGGCCGCCCCGCCCCGCCGCCGCACACCATTGGCTCCCCGCGCCCTGACGGACGCGGGCGCCCCTGGCGACCGCCGCCGCCGCCGCCCACTATTGGCGCGCCCCGCCGGCGGCGCCCCGCCCCCCGCCCCGCCCCCGACCGCCCTCTGGAACCCAACTCCGAGGGGGAACAGGGCGCGGGGGAGCGGCGGTCGCGGGGCGGGGGGCGGTGGCGGCGGCGGCAGGGGAGGGGAGGGGAGGGGAGGGGAAGGGAGGTGTGGAGCGGGGGGGGGGGGGGGGGGGGCTCCGCCGCCGGCCCCGCCCCGCCCCGCCCCGCCCCGCCGGCGGGAGGCCGCCTCCGCCGCCGCTCTGCCCGCCGGCTCCTGTTGCTCGCGGCCCGCCGCGGGTCTCTGCGCGGAGCCCAGCCGTGCTGCCCCGGGGCGGCCGCCGCGGGGCGGGGGAGGCCCCTCCGCTCGCCCGCCCCCAACTTTCTCAACCGGGCCGAGCGCAGGCAGCGCCGCCCCGCAGCCAGCCCCGCCTGAGGGGCCGGGGAGCGCCGCGCCCCCGGGGGCGGGGAGCGGGCCGCCCCCTCCCTGCCCGCCAGCCCCCGGGGCTCCCCGGAGCATGCCGCTCCGCCGGGAGTGTCGGGGCTTCGCACCTCGGCACTGCGGGGTGGGGGGCGGGTAGTGCTCGGCTTGTCCCGTCCCAAGGGTTCGGGGTGCCTGCGGGTCCGCCCCGGCGGCGCTGGCGGGTCTGCATGGGTACGGAAGATTTGGGGGGCCGGGAGGGGGGCGGATGGAGAAGGACTAAAAATTAGAAAAAAAAGGGGGATAGGGGAAAAAACAAACAAAAAAAAGAAGTTGCGGCCCGGACAGGAAGGAAAGAGACCCTGGAAGTGGATCCGGATTTCCTAGGAGTGAGCAGCGCCCGGGCTGGCCGCCGCGAAAAGAGTTCACTGCCCGTTTTTGAGCTGGAAGCCATAGCTTTGTCTCGAAAATAAACTGCTCACGGGGGTAGGTGCGCGTCGCAGGCTCCCGCTATCTTCATCGAAATAATACAATAGGGCGGACCGGGGAATTTATTACTACTAACAAGAAACAGCTTTCTTCTGCGAGTTGTTTATAAATCATCGTATTTAACGTGAGCGCTGGAAAGGCTCCTTGCCTGGAAATATTCCTCTGCGTGGGGGTGTGGAGGAGCGGGGGGATGGGCTCCTGCACATAAACATATACACAGAAGCAGCATAAACAGGATATCCAGTGCCCTGAGACAAGGGGCGCAGCAGGAGTTACCTCGTTTCGTTAGTTTAGCGGCGTATCAAGAGCTCCTTCTGTCGGGGGTGGGGAGGGAGGGAGGGAGGGAGGGAGGAGGAGGAGGGGGGGGGGAAACCAAACTTTGTCCATGAAAGAGTGGAGACTCTTCTTAAGAAGAATTTTTTCCCCCTTTCTTCGAGGTGCAGGCGAAGGGAAGAACAATACTGCCTGTTCTGCGGGCGTCGCGGGGAGGGAAGTCAGTGCCTCTGAAGTGAACCTCTGCCTTTTGTTTCCCATGTGGAAGCAACTGGGCACCCAGGAATTTTAGAGTTTGATGCTCATTTTCTCGTCTCTCTCCCGATTCGGTGTAGACCAGTGAGTTAAAACAAGAGGGCAAGTCCGCAGCAGGCTTCTGCCAGAGCATCGCGGGGACCGTCCTGGGAGAGCCGCCCTGCTCCCCTCGCCCGGGCCAGCCCTCCCACCCCGCTCCCGGGGCCGTCGGGGTTCTGCCGGGGGCGGCTTCCCCTCCAGCCCGCCCCCAGGTCCGCTGCCAAAAGTTCATGCGTGGACGCGACGCGAGGGGCCACGCCACGCGTCATTATCGGGGCTAGATGTTCCCGCGGGTGCCTCCAGCCCGCGGTGCTCGTCCAGCACGGACCTACCCCCGTGACCGGCCGTGGGAACTCCCTTGTGCCCCGGCCCCACGGCGTGCGCGCGTCCCACGGACAGCCTGTCCCCGGGGGGTGCCGGCAGCACCGCGCTCCCCGCCGCTCGCCACGACTAGGAGACGGGACGCGGCGGGGGTCAGCGAGCTCCAGCCATCGCTTTTTTGGGGGGGGGGAACTCCCCATCTCTGCCCCGGTCGTGCAACTGCCCCCCCCCCCCCCCCCCCCCGTCCCCCCCCCCCTCAGCCCTCGGTCCTGCCCGGCCGCCTGGCAGGTGATGCCTGCGGTCTCTATCCTGCGTGCCTCTTACCCCTGCCGCCCCAGCGGCAGATCTCAAAGGCTAACGGTAATCACACAATTACCGAAGTAGCAGCACGGCGTTAGGAGGCGGACAAAACCCGAGCCCGGCAGCAGAGCCCCTTGCCGTCCCTCCCGCCCCCTCCCCGGCTGAGCGCACGCCTGTGGAGGCGCAGCTGGGAGCGGCGAGGAGCGCGGCCGGTGCATTCAGAGCCGCCGCAGACTCCACCTCCTCGTCCTCCCCATCATTGTTAGCCCTGTCATTAATACCGCTCCTTAAGCGTCCTTCGCTCCCGTCCGCCCCCGTGGAGGGGAGCGCCGGGGAGCGGGGAGCGAGCGCCCGGCCGCCGCGCTCCGCCGCTGCCCCGCGGGCTCCGGCTCCGGCTCCGGCCGCCGCTCGGGTCCGAGGCGCTCGGGATGTGAAAGAGACAGTCATGTGGCCCCTTTCTGGCGGAGCTGACCCCGCGGGATTAGAGGTCTCACCAGCCTTTCTTTCCTTTTCTCTGCTCGTATAAAAGCAGGTTGAAGGTGATGCGGTGTCTTGGGCAGACACTGCGGTGTTTTGATTCAGCTCAGCCCTTTTCACTGTTCAAAGCAGCTGTTCAAATACTAGGGCTGCTTACTTTGACGTGAAGAAGATTTTCAAACAACCCCAAAAGCTTTGAACTGACAGGCCTCCTTGATATCTCCTTCATTGCAGTGCAGCTACTCGAGAATATTCCCTATAAAATACATAGAGCGCCACTTAACTGGAGCTCTCTCCTGGCTGGGAGGCGAGGTGCTGCATACACATCAGGTGCATGCAGAGGGACGCTGGCGGGCCCCGGGAGCCCTCCGGCCGCCCCACGCCCCGTCACCCCCTCTCCCGGGGGTTCCCTGCCCGCCACCCGCCTCGGGCTGCTGCAGCGGGCTCCGGCTTGCGAGATGTCGGGTTCCCTTGGCGGTTCAACTCCGTGCGTGCCGGAGAGGAAAGCTGCATTTCCAGCAGCAAAACACGAGCACGGCTCGTTTCGGCTCCCAGGCGCAGCTCAGCAGCCTCCCCGGCTCTGGGGGCCGGGGGAGCGCTCTCCAAACAGGCGCTCTTGCCTGCCTTCGGGTGCGAGCCTTGGCGGGGCGGGTAACACATACTGCATATGCCCCTTCTGTCTAGGGGTGACAAGCTTAGTTTAAACTCTGGTCTCGAAGCCTTGAGATAGACTCACGCAGCTAAAAGGAAAGGGGAGGGGGTGTGTGGGGGAAACCCCCGCGCCTCCTTTCTGCTTCGCTATTATCTTCCCATTAGATGTTGTTTTAGGAGGAAATGCGCCAGGAGTGCAAAGACGCGGCGAGTTGCTCAGAGAATTGCTGGGTGCAATAAACGTGAGGCTCCTGGTGCTCCCTTTAAAGGCCAACTTGGAAGATTTGTGCTTATTGCTGGGGCGCATTTAATGCACCTTTTGTGAGATGGGATTGTTTTGATCTCTGCTTCCTTTTTAACCTTTCTCTATGAGGTATTCAAGCCTGCACTTTCGTGTGGCTCTTTCCAGTGTTGCTCCAAGGAGTCTGATTCGGTGGAGAGACCCAAGACATGAATGAAACTTCAACTTTAAGGGCCTGCGGAGAGACAAAACTGAGGCCGGGGCTTCACAAGTGATTGCTTTAAAAAAATCCAATCTACACAAAGAGGCAGCTGGCTGCTTTAATGAAAACTGCTTAAAGCTGCAAGAACCGCAGCCTCAGGGATGTATTTATAAGATGACTCAAAAGCTACACTTTCAAGTTGCTTCTCCTCGGGGTAGATATAACAAACACATTTAACTAAGAAATCTAAACAAAAAGGACAGAAATTGATAACTTTGATTGCACAAGCTCACATTACCCATTGAAATTAAAATCCGCCATCTAAATAGATTTCTCCACCTATCTCTAGGGGAAAGAAAACCTCTCTCTCTGCATATATAGATATACACACACGTATGTGTAATATCATATACATTTTTGCCCTGCTAGAATACTGATTATCCCAGAAGATAGAAACGTGTAGAATTAAAAAAAAAAAAAAAAAAGTTCCTGTAAAGTTTGTATTAATGTTCATTTCCAACATTCCCCACAACTCTATTCTTCCGGCCCCTTCATTCATTTGAGACTGCTATTTTATCTGCATCACTGTTTAAACTAGTCGGATATAATGTTCTAAGTTCAGTATTTGAAATTAAATTATTTGAATTCACGGATATTAATCTTTTCCCTTCATCCTCCAGTTCTGAATCTTGTCATTAAAAATGATCCACCCTTTGTAGTCCGCAAGTGAATATTTTATAGACAGATACCGCTATGAAGACTTCTAACACAACGTCAACCAGTCAGACTTAGCTGTTGCAGGGATTACTTTGAGTAATTTATCAAAGGCAGGCTGCTAAATTTTGAGTGGTGAATATGAGGCCTTGGGGGGAAAAGAAGCAGAAGAAGCAGAAGAAAAAAAGACAAATTCCATCAGTCTACGAGATAAATTCTGTTTGGAGTTAATACAGCTTGTTTATTGAATTCTCGGAGACAGACCCAGATGCAATTGGTGCTGCGGAGTTTGCAATTTAGTGTTCAAAAGCCTGGCTGGGAACTGACCGCCCCGCGACGGAGCTGGAAGGGCGTTTCTTCTGGCGTGAAAAGCAGGTGAATTGGTAGGAGAGGGGCGGCGAGCCAGCCTCTCAGGCACGGGAAAGCGGTTTCAGCCGGGACTTTCCAAAGCCTGCGCTGGCCGAAGAATTGTGCAGGACGAAACACAGCAACAGATTTAAAAAAAAAAAAAAAAAAAGAAAGAAAGAAAAAAGTAAGAAAAAAAAATAAAGGGGGAAAAGAAAAGAAGAGAGAGGGAAAAGAGCCCAGTCTTCTCCGACAAACCTAACAGTTGCTTTTTTATTTGTTTCGTTCAGTGATCGCGTCTGATGAAGACGAGCAGACACCCCGGGAAGAGTTCAGAGAAATCGTGTCTCTGCTTCACCGGGGGACGTGATCCTCCCTCCCCCCCTCCAGCTTTTGGGTACAACTCCCGCTCCCCTCCCGAGGCGCCGTCTCAGAGGGCTCTCAGCCGCCGCTGCCCCTCTCCGTCCCTCGCGGGGCGAAGCAAGGGCCGTTCCGGGCTGGGGCTGCGATTTTTCGCCACCGAAGAGGCGAGCCCGGGAGCCGGGAGCCGGCCGGGGGCTGAGGCCCGCCGGGGCTGCGGGTGGCGCCGCTCCGGCCCCCGCCGCGCAGGGCCGCCCCGCACACCGACACGGGGCTGGGGGCGGCCCAGGGGCGTCCTGCTGGCCCCCCCGCCCCGGCATCGCCCCCCCAAACCCCTGCAGCCCAACGCAACGGGAGGCAGCCCCTCTCCCCCCCCTCCCCCCTCCCTCGGCAGGGCAGAAATCGGCGTCCCGCTGGCGGGGCGGCTGGGGCAAGCGGGGTCCCCGGCTGGGGGGCGACTTGTGTGTGTGTGTGTCCCCGGCTCCCACGTGGGGTCGGCCCGGTCCCGGCGGGGCTCAGCGCGTCTCGGGATTTGCGCAGGAGCCTGCCCCGGGGGACAGAGGCGAGAAGGGGCGGGGGGGTGGGGGGCGGGCTGGAAACTTTCTTTCGCTCGGCGAGGAAGAAGAGGAGCGAGGCGAGCAGGAAGGCTGGGCCATTGTCCACAGAGGGTGCATTTTTGTCAGGCTGGCGTTGGTTGCTATAGTGAGGAGGGAAGGGGAGAGAGAGAGAGGAGGGAAAGGGAAAGAAAAAAACACCCAACCCCAAACCAAACAGAGAAGCACAGTTCGCCTCCCTCCGCTCTCCCGGCTGCAGCCGGCAGCGCTGCCCGCTCCCAACCAAAATAAGAGCGCGCCGCGGGCCGTCCCGGGCTCCCGGCGGGGCGAGGAGCCTCGGCAGCCCCAGCCCCGGCCCCGGCCCCGGCCCCGGCCCCGGCCCCGCGGAGCGGCCGTGCGCGCCCCCCGCCCCGCCCCCGCGCCCGCGCATCCTCCGCCGACTGCCCGCGGGTAGCGGAGCGGTGGGACCGGCCCGGCGGAACCCGGGCGCTTCTGGCGGCGAAGCAGCGAAGCCGCAGCGCTGCGGGATGCCCCGAGTCCCACAGCCCCACGCACACCTGAGCCAGCGCCCGCTCCCTTGGTCACGGTGGCTTCGCACCCTGCAGAGCATCCGTGACACTGGTCCTGACACGAGCTGCGTGGGGGTTTGGGGGTTGTTTGGGGCTGTTTTCTTTTTTTTTCTTTTTTTTTCTTTTTTTTTTTGTCCCTAAATAATTTAGAGGGGGGGGGGGGGAAATAACTTTTTCCGATGCAAATGATCAGCTCTTTAATGTTAAAAGAGACTCTTATTTTGCAGCAGTGTTTTCTGTTGGCTTGCTATTGAACTTTGAAAATAGTGTGGCGGGGGAAGGCTGTAATGAAGGGTCTCGAAGGCTTAAGATTTAGTTAAGTGAGTGACTCAAGATGGCAAGAAGAAAGTTAGTTACTTAGTTAATTGAGAATTATTCACCTTCTGAGATCGGCGCAGCAGTTTGTTCAGATGACAGTGCGAACTTGGGGCGGGGGGAGGCAGGAGGCAGGCAGGCAGGCAGGGGAGGAGGCAGATTTCACTTTTTTTTTTTTTTTTTTTTTTTCCCCAGGACAAGTTAAATTGCAGCTGAAGGAGAGAGGTCAGTATCTTTTCAAATCAATCTCTCTGTCTGTCTGCCTATGTCCCCATCTATTCCCTGTAAAGGGAAAAGCTCCAACTTTGTTCCTCCATCTGTTCTGTATCATCTGCAATCGACAGTTCTTTAGATTGCATGCACTTTTGCTCCCGATGAAGTGAAACTTTAAAGGTGCACAGTCACTTATCTGAAATAGGGAAAAAAGGCAAGTCGTCTTTTCCAACCTTATAGGAGAATTGTTCTCTCCCCGTGCAACTGTTAATTTTCCCCCTCTCTCTCTTTTTTTGGTCTCATTTTCGAATTGTAGTTGACAAGTTTTATTTAAAAAAAACCACTTTACGAGCCACCACTTAATGCATTATTCACATTTTTAAAAAATGCTTGAAAGAAATCACGTTAATGAAGAGAACATTTGTAGTAATTTGGTGATAATTATCAGAATCACCAAATATTCGCAAAGGCTTTAACATTACGTGTTAGAAGAAAAGCAAAACACATTACTTTAATAGTCTGATATGCAAACTATGGACCATTCAATTACATGGCTTAATAATGCATACATGATGTGATCTTGTTATTGGGATAGGAAGGGCTGCAGTAATTCACTCCAAAGACCAAGTGTGCTCTTACATTCAGTAAAATCCATTGCCATGGATCAGGGGGCCCTGCCAAACTACATTTAAGAGAATAAAAATTAATGACTGAGAATTTGAGCGTTAAATTAACATTAATTATATGACCTGCCTGCTGGAAAGATTAAATTTCTTACGCCCTAATTAGATAACGTCTCCTCATACATCAAACAATTTCCATTTCCAGATTTCAGGATTAAAATGCAGGCTGGGGAGACCAGGCTCGCTCGGTCGTGGGTGCCCGCCGGCCCCACGGAAAACTCCCGGCCCCGTCTCGCTCCTCCCGGCCCCCGGGGCTCACCGGGGGCTGGAAGCGGGGCCGGGGAGCAGCTCCGGGTCAGCCTCTCCTGTAACTCGCCTTTCGCTCACCCAGCGCCCCGGTCGTGGCGGCGAGGCCGGTCGTGGCGGCAGAGCGCGGAGGGTGCGCGGGTGCGGGTGGGGATGCGGGAGCTGCTCTGAGGCGGGGCCCGGGCACCCACGCGGGCCCACGGGCTGCCTCCGCCGCTCGCCCCGAAGGGGTAGGGACGGAGAGACAGGGCTGTCTTCCCTCCGCGTGAGTGAAACTAATTTCTATTTAATCGCTTCTTTCAAGGATAAAACCTCAGCGGTTCCCCCTCCGTCCCTCCCCCACGCAGACACACGGGTTTCTGCCTTTTCCTGCCCGCGAGGGAATCGCTGAGAACCCCCCTCTCCCCTGCTCCGTCACTCCTCCAGCGCCGCGGTCACCCACGCGTAACCCACGGGCCACGGTCACCCCAGGCAGCCGCCTGCTGCTGGCGCTCGCCCGACCACCCCCCCACCTGCCCCTCCCGAATCCCGACGGCGCCACGGAGCGGACACGGGTGTGAGTGGCGGGGCCGTGCCACCGGCGGGGCCAAAGCAGCTCGGTTTCAGGGCTTCGGGTTTCAGGGTTTTAACCTCGACTTCTGCAGGGGGAAAATAAATAAATAAATATATTTTTTTTAAAAAA
Source organism: Strix uralensis (assembly GCF_047716275.1). Lineage (NCBI taxonomy): Eukaryota > Metazoa > Chordata > Aves > Strigiformes > Strigidae > Strix > Strix uralensis. Next base: position 46,204,559 of record NC_133974.1, on the reverse strand, counting down.
GAAGGAGAGGCGGGAGAGTGGGAGGGTGATGCGTGGGTGCGCACCCGCGGGGCGGAGGATGCTGGGGTCTGCCGGCCGCGGCAGCGGAGCGGGCATGGCCCCACTTGAGGCGGCCCCGGTGTCCCCATCCTGGGGGGAGGGGGGAAGCTGGCGGCACCTCGACGGTCCTTCCTCGGGTCTGAGTTTGTGCTGAGCCTTCAGAACAGCTCCCGAAGAAAAGTCCGAGGGAGCCAGGATTAAACCAAGTGTTACCATCCAGAGGCGTTTTGGGAGAGGAGGAGTGCAGCAGAGCTGGGGTGGCCTTTGGTGGCCTCAGGGTTAAAGGCAAAGGTCATGGTAACCCCCTCCCCACCTGAAGAAAGCTGTGAGAAAGAGGAATCATAATATCATAAAATTTTACCTTGTTCTCACTTCATTCCATAGTACCACATAATTGCTTTTTCAACTCAATTGAAACTCAGTTTCTGTTATTGCGATGTTACTGCTCCTCCATGAGCTTCAGCATTTGTCTAAAACATCCATGTCTTGTCTATTAGCGTCTCTTGCTCGCTTTCTGGACTGGATTGATAACCAATTATGTTTAATACTATGTTAAGTAACAGCTTCCAGAAACGGAGTAGGTGAGGAGGCTGTGAAGCAGATAAGAGGAAATTGTCTTGTTCCTGGGCTGCCTCCCTGAGCTCCAGAAGCACCTCACCTTCAGGTATGAAGCCTCGGCCATGCAGTCAGACCAATGCTAAAACCAGGTCACTATTCCCCAGGGAGCTAGTCTTTCTGATAAGCAACAAATAGCTTGTATTTTAAATAACCAATACCTTTTATTTTAAATTTGATGGCAAATAAAGTCTGGTTGACAGGAGGCAAGAGTGCCGAGGGCAGTGGAAGTTAGCAGCATGCAAGAAGTCTGTGAACTTGAATAGCATCTCCAGCAACACATCCGCGCTCCAGTAACAACAACCTCCAGCCAGAAACAGTTCAAAAACATATGTAAAGGAAGCAGATCCAGGAACAACACAAAAGAATATTGTAGCAAGCAACAAAAACCTGTAGCAGCCTGCAGAGCTCCCACTGCTCATCACTTCTTCCAGCTTTACAACCGTTTCTGTAGGAGGTTACTTTTTCCCCAGGTCAAATCAATGTCTGTCCCTCCATCTCCTCCCATTGGCTTTAGTGGCAGAAACGAAGGGGCTGAAAAATGTGTTGAAGTGGGCAGAAGTGAGTGGGCAATGTTGTGGTCTTCAACTAAAACACATCTGCACTTGTCTAGTTACCCAGTCATCAGACTGGGAGTGTAATAATCTATTCGTTATGATAAACTAATAAGCCTAGAAGTTTTATATTGCAAGGAGACTACAGCTGACATAACTGTTTCTTCCCTGAAAACGCAGACATGGATGTGGTGGGATGTCCCTTTCTCTTTGCTGTGGTGAGTGACAGCTCAAAGTTTAATTCTAAATATTTGTGGTCCATCACATTTTCTCACATCTGTGTAAATCTGGTGGTTTGAAACGAGCTAAACAACTCTCTTGTTTTGAGAGCAAGGTGGGCAGGGACTTTGGCTCGAGCACTGCTACAGGTGAAATGATAGTCACACTTCTGCAGCTATGCTTGACTGTCTGGGGGTGCTGACATCAGTTAGAACAGCAAGGATTTCTCTGCTGCTCCCACACACAGGCCAGGAAAGGCAATCAGTCTTTGCAGGGAACAGCTCAAATAATTCATGTACCATAATAATTGTATATTCCCACTAAAATGACACTGAACAGTCAGTTCTTCGAGAAAAAACTTTGCCCGTCACCCTAGATGATTGCTAAAGTGTTACATATCTAAAAAAATTCCCTAAAACCCCAAGATGGTATGTAAATATGGACAAATCAGTGATAATTCCTGAACCTAGAGCTCCCTGACTGAAATGTGAGGCTTTCTTCACGTGAGCTGGGTGGCAGAAATGAGCTTAGATCCCTCCTCTTTGCCTGCTAGACCCTTCATATCGTGAGGACTGCTTTGTACAACTCCCCTCCCTGCCCTGTTAACTGCTGCACAAACATATGGTTGGTGTTTCCTCAGTAGGGAGCCCCCAGCTGAGATTGCACCTGTGGTATAGTCAACAGTAAATATGACTAAAGAGAGTTAACCTACTTATGTGCACCGAGAGAGGTGAGTTTACCCACTTTTATTTACTGTTACACCACCGGACTGCGCTTCAGCATAAATTGGTTCAAGGTGCCTCGTTTCAGCAGTCGTACAGAGAACTGGCTTCTTAGTTATTCTGTAACTCAAAGGTGTGCAAAATGACTGCCTAACTGGGAATAAAATTATCATAAGCACAATTATGCCTGTGCTGAAAGGACAAGGTCAGAAGAGAGAATCCAAAATGTCAACAAGACTAGTTCATGATGGATTGTCCCAGACAAAGCTGTCTGATGTTATACATCACAAAAAGTTAAAAGATGATGTAATTTATACGTTAGACTCATTGTCAATTCACACCAGAACCTGAGGAATGGCAAAAATCAGTTGTAGTACTTTCTGCCATATGGCACATTTTGGGATGTGTGGTGAGGGTGGTTGGCAATACACAGTTTTTATCTTTGACGTGTCAGTAAGGCATTTTCTGAGCTGACAGTAGCTTTTGCATTTGTCGTTGATAATCCTGGGGGACCCTGTGACAGTCTGCTTTCCCTGCCATGGCTCCACTAACAACTCACTCTCCTCTTGAAAGAGAAGGTCTTTATACGGCCAAAAGGGTCTCTGAGTTAGTCCTTTTGCTCCAGAGTTTTGGCATTGCTGGTTCAAACGTCTTGGTCTGGTGCATCACAGTTAGGTTGGACTACTCAAGGGGAATTTGGTGGCTTTAGTGACTTCTATCAGCTCTCAAATATTTTTTGTGGGGCTTCTTGTGCTCCTCCCCCATTACTTCCTTTCTTCCTTTTTCTTATAGCCATCTTTTACACTAAACCAACATATTTATCCAGTGAACATCCAGAAAAGTCTGGTCAACATCCAGTGTTCATACATGATTTTGGAAGATGTCCATATTCATGGCTGCTGAAAAAATAAGTAAGTTTAAAAATCTGCATACTTTGATTTTAAGGGTAGGAGATGAAGACCTCGCCCTTTTCTTTGCCTCCTATCTGGATTCATCCTGGTCCTTACAGGTGGGAATGGGAGAGCTGCCTCTTGTTATAGTTGCCTGATACTTCCAGTTAAAAAATCTCAGTTATAATGTTGCTAGATTGTATCAACGAGGCCAACATTTCCTGTTGTCACCTGAGCTTTGGGAATCAGAACAAAGATCAGGGCATTCAAGTTCCAGGGTGCAAAGAAAAGCTGTTATGCTGATTTGGTCAAGTTAAAACGAGTTTGGAAAAAACAGCTTGTAGATATGCAGCAAAGCAGCAGCAGGCATCTTTGGAGGTTCTCTCCTCCCTGAAAAGCCTGGATTTGCTCACCTCTCTGCATGCATGCACGCACCCTCAGTAACTGAGTGCAACGCAAGGAGGTACACGCAGGCTGCATCTTCCCCTCCTGGCTGCTCTGCGCTGCTTCCTGAGAGACTCGTTATTGTCAGGCTCACGGGCCAGGTGTAAAGCCCCTGGCACAGAGCTGGAGGGGAAGGACGGGGTGAAAAAGAAGGGAGAAAAGAAGTTGGTGACACAGATTTGGGTTCACCTCTGAAGTTGGAAGGGGGAGAGAAACTATGACTCAGCCTTCAGGTTAGGAGTGAGAGCTGAAAATGAGAAAAGTGGGGTAGGAATGGTTTGACAAAGAAATTAGAGCTGGGTGAAGAAGGAACCTGTCTGAAAGACAAAAGGGAAGCTTACTGAGGGCACTCCGAGTAAGCAGAAAGCTGTGTGGAGAGCTGGAGTACCTAGGGCTGAGTGGGTAAAAGAGTCTCAGACTTCTTGAGCCATGCAGGGAGGACTGGGACACGATGTGGAAGCAGGCACAGGCAGAATTTTCATCTATGGTGGAGCAAAGAGAAAAGTCCAAGGAGTGGGGAACGGATTAAGAGGGACTGGCTTCAGATGGAGTAAGTACTTCAGATGGAGAACTAGCTCTTCCAGACATAGCTGAGGTCTTTCAGTATGACGCTATATGTCCTGCAGACATGCTGAGGGTAGAAATGGGGGCCATTGGGAAATTACATACCTTCAGATTGTAAGTGCGTTGTTAATGCAATGAATAGAAATGATTATTCCTCTTTTCTGGAAACATAACTCTCCTGGACCTCGCATTGGACCATATTTATTGTCTTAGGTTAGTACTACAAAAGACAAGACCATAGATAGGGCATTTTGATTTTAGTGTAACTTGCTATTATGTCCATAAAGAAAAAGACACATGATACATATATAAAAATATATATATTTATTTATTCAGAGACATGCAAATATGGTAGCTGCATGCCAGGGGTTAGATGTGGTGTGGTAAAAATACTAGTTAAATTGCCTAGGAGAGTGGATAGCCACAAACCCTCTTCTTTCCTTCATGTTTGCTGAACGTACAGAAAAAAGACTAGAAATGCAGTTTAGGCCAGATACCCAGAAGGGGGCTGAAGCTCAGTGTTGCAATGCCTGGTTTTTAGATACCCCACTTTCCAAGGGAATCCTCAGCTTGGAACTAGACTCCAGATTATCTATTTACAATCTGCTAAATGGGCACCTCAGAAGGAGCATGCTGGCTGGCCTCAAGCTGCTGATAGAAAATGGTAAGCAGAGGCAGTTGCTCTTCTCTTACCAAGAGTTGTTCTCTTCTCGTCTCTTCCCTGAGTAGTTTGTGAGAGAAGAGCACAGGCGGCGAGGGTGAGGATCATGTCACCTAACTTCACATGCAGGGGCCTTTTGCAGTCAACAGGAGGCACAGCTCATCTGCTGTGTTCATGTGTCTGCTCTGGGATGAAATGCAGTGCCTAGGGTAACTCAGATATAGCTGACTACACCATGGATGCTAAAGTTAAGCAAAATTAATGTGACACCCGGGTTAAAGAGCTAGGCATTTCCACTGATAAATAACAAGCTTTGAGGACGTAAATTTTGAATGTGGTTGTCTCCAGGGACAACTCAGTGCCCAGCCATGTGTATCTAAAAGTTGAGGCAGTGTGGTTTTCCTTCATATCTGGTTCTGTTGACATAAAAGATCAGAGCTCCTATTTGTGTTTTCATTGCGTTTCTGCATTTGCATTGGGGTTGGTAAGCAACCCTAGGCTGCTCTTTCAAAAATCTTGAAGCAGAAAGTTAGTCCAGTTATTTTTTATTTATTTAATTGAATTTTTGAATTCAAGCACCAGAGCAAAGTGGCAGTTTTCAATGGGTTCATCTTTGGTGAGGCAGGAGGAAACTACCTCTCTTGCTATTAACTTACTTGAATGGGATCTTGCGAAATGTCTGCTGAAAGGCAGTGTTCACATGATTGGGATAGTTAAAGTGGATTTTGATGAGAGGTAAATGAAGGAATATGTATGCATATACACAGGAATACGTGTCTCCCACACCTGAGATATTTTTCTCTATTAGTTATGGGTGAGATGTCTTTTCTGCTTGACATTGCTGTCACTTCAGAACATTTTTGGGCAATGGGTCTGTGAGGCATACGGATAAAAAAAAAAAGGCTTTTACAGCTAAATTAAGTGTTGGCATCTCTCACAGGACTTTCTCACAATTTTTTTTCTCCTTAAATCTCCTACTCCTGGATTTATGTAATTAAATGACAATCTCAGCTCTTGTGAAAAATAAAAAATACGGTTTCTATACATCATGATTCTAGAGGGAAGCTTTAAAAAGTGATTTGAAAGTACCCTGAATGTGCAGCAACCAACAGAGAAATAAAATGAAAACCACATTTATTATTAGGAAAAATCTTGAAACTTTTAACCGTACTTGTCATTTTTAAAGCTGACTTATGATTTAGATTAGACATTAAGAACAGCTTTCTAACTTTCAGTTGGAAAGCACAAGAATAGATTGCCTAGAGTGGCAGTGGGAGGATTTTGAAAATAGATTGGACAAATGTCTGCCGGGAATGGTTCAGCTACAGTCGATCCAGCCCAGTGCAAAAGGATGCGGGATGCACAACTGACCTCTAATTCTTCTGAGCTGCAGCGCGTTATGCTCTCTGAAAGCTGGCAGTGGTCCCCCTCCGCCGGCGCCAGCGCAGGAGCCTGGCTGGGTTATGCCGAGGTGCAGTGGTCGGCAGGCGCAGATGGCCAGGCTGCCGTCCTTCCCGGGACGCGCGTGGCGGCGGGGAGCGCCAGCGCTGATGGGAGGGCTGTCACGGCTGGGATTTGCCCCCCGCCCCGCCTAACCTTTCCGCTTGACTTCTCCAAGCATATTTTTGGTTATAAGCAGTTCCTCTGGGCAGCCAGGAGCGAGGTAGGGAGTCACCTTCTCTGCAAATGTTATACATGAATAAACACCTTCCTAGGATTACTTAACCCCAGTCCGCTGTGTGTCTGTTTCCCTGCTGACACACCATTAGCACCTGAAGCATCTATATTTCCTGAATTGCAACAGAGATAACTTATCATTCCAGCTGCTTATCTCAGACCTGCCCTGTGGATTTGGTGGAAAGATTTCCCCTTTAGCATGTAACAACAGGTGCCTGATACTTGCTTTGAAATGTTCCTCTTTTTTTAAAAAAGAAGTTTTGGGATTCTTGCCCTGTACATTTTGCATCTCTCTTTCCATCTCTATGCCCATATAGCTCAGTTTATTATTATCAGACCTCTGCCCTATATCCTGCTGGTAGTGATAGCAGGTCCATGCAATATACGCTCTGGGAAGTTTCAGATGCATTAGGAGCATCCTTGCATTGCTGTTGCCAAAGTTGGTGTGCCATTTAGAAAGTGGGCCAGGAGGGGATTAGGTACACACATTCAGGAAACTCTTCTGGAAGCTGCAGGAATATGGGAGTACAGGAACAAGTATCTGTCTAATTGTCTTTTTCATTAACAACTCCTCTGGATATAAAGTCAGCACATATTACGTTCACTTTCTGGGAAAAGAGTCAGCAGAGGCAAAAGTGCCCATAGCAGCTAGTGTGATGGCCCTGGAGAGCAAGAGTGTGGGACTGGAGGGGAACGTACCTGGGAGACATCCCTTTGTGACCTGTCTTCCAGGGAGTTTCACCCTGCTCCCTGGGGCAGCCAGGTGTGGCATTGCTGGAGGCAGCTCGTTGGCAAGCTCCTCAGCATCCTTTCTTGCAAACATGGTAGACAGTAGTGCACTTCTTGTCCCTGCTGCAGCCTGGAGCTGCCAGAGAGCCCCTGGTGTGCTCGGGCCTGCACATAGGTGCATTTGCTGCTGTTTGCATCTCCACGGAGCCTGGCCCCAAGAAGGTGTGACCCCTCCCAGTGGTTGCTCATGTAAGCTCCTGACTCAACCTTGATCCCTGTGTTTATGTGCACACTTACAAACTTCACTAGGACTTGTTAGGGGAGCTGCTTGTTTGGAAATGTTACAACTTTTTTATTATACCTTTAGGTAAGAAAATAAACACACTCCAAGGGAGGAAGAAGATCAGGGCAAGGAGCAGAACTTTATACTTGCTCTACTGAGTACTACTACCCCTAAATAGTGTGCTTTGTCATGCCATGAAATCTTATCTGAAGCAGTGGAAAGCAGCACATAACTTACCATGGAGTTGAGATTCATTGGCTGGAATTTTATTGTAAAAGATACAAGGAGCATGATAGACACACTGGTGCTATCACCTATAGATACGTTCCTTGATGCTTTTCATCATAAGATGCTGCTTCCTCTTGCTTATATCGTTTTGCCATCTGTCTTGATTTGAGTGTTTCAGTGCTTGATGTTTTCATCCAGATCAAGATCCAGGAGACAAGTGAAAATATAAGCAGCCCATCTTCCATTTCAAATGAAAGGCTTGTTGAGTTTGCAAAGTTGCAAAGTTTGCAAGTGAAACCTTGTAAATGCAGTAAGAAAGCTAAACCACCTCAACTGCAGGTGCCTGCTTTTACTGCTATTTGAAAAAAATGTGGTTTTACAGATAATCTATGAGGCTTTTTGTGCATGGCCTGATTTGTAGTTTCTTAATGCTCAGGACTGGCAGTACTGTTTATAGCTTTGCCAAACTTATAACAATGAAAGAGGTTTTTTTCTGGCTAGTCTCTGACTCAAGGCAAACTATCCTGGAAGCAGTCAGTTTCATGGTTCAATTATTCCAGTGAATGAAATTAAGGGAAAATGATATATTTGAACATCCTAAAGAATTATTGCAATTATTTCATTGGGAAGATCTAGCACAACATGCTTTGGTACAGAAACTCAAAATTTTGTAGGACAGGGAAGCGGCTTTAACCAAACTCTGATATTTCTGAAAATGTCAGTTTACAGCTGCCTGTTTAGCCCGGGCCAGATACAGTCCTTGCAGGCTCCATATGCATTTAACAGATTGTGGATGGAGAAAGAGATTGGGGTGGAGTGGGGTGGAGAAGGATTTCCCTGCAACTTCTCTTTGTGGTGACTTTATGTTACTGTGTTTCTGGGTAGGGGAACTGCGAGTAAGGGTCACTCTTTTGTGATCTTACATGTTACATCTCATGGGATGAGGACGGAGTACAGAGAGGGGAAAACTACTAGCAGTGTGGAAGGATGGAGGGAGGATGGGGCTTCGGACAACGGAAAAGAGGAGAAAGGGAAAAGCAGAGCAGGAACAAGGTGAGATTAAGGGGACAAGGGAAGCATCAGGGCCCAAAGTAGGATGGAATATGAGGTTGAAAGGGGATAAAGGGAGAGAGGCCAAAGGGCTTGTAGCTCCTTAAGGGACCCAGGGCAGGATCCGAGAGTGCCACCTCTCAGCTTTCGTGCTCTGACTTGCAAGTAACAGTGGACGTGCTAGCCTTGCATGTGCTCCCATAAGCCTCTGGTGAGCACCACATAAAAGACAACAGCCTCTTACTGCCATTATTTCAAACAAGGAATGGTGCCACAGAGCTAATTGTGAGTGGAGGACGTAATTCTCCTACCCAGTGATACATTTATTTTAAAACAAGTAATAAAGTTTTCCTCCTCCTGAATTCCATCTGTCTGAGGGGTATGAAGGTTGAATAATGGAGCCTTCAAAAGTTACAGCATGCCAGAATTAAGTTTCTTCTGTTGTGCATCTAAATTAAAATGTGCTTGTGTGATCACATATCTGGCTTCAGTTGACTAAGACTGGACATCCAAAGTTGAGTGATCCCACGCGCAGGGTTTGATCAAATGACCAAATGCTTTTAAAAAGGTTTTAATTGCATATGGCAATGATAGATAATAACCACATTGTGTGTGCATTATTTTCATCCCAAAGCCTCCCTCATAATGTGGGTGGAACACTTCATTCGTCATTGAAAATTAGCCCTCACCAGGGTAGGAAATCTGTCCTGTTATTTGCTGGAACACAAGTTTATTACCCTCAGTCTTCTGGTTGGAAGTGAAAGAAACCATTACCTTTTTATTTTGTGGGAGAGAATAGAGAACAGCATTGTGCAATGCAATGCTGAGTTTTCCTCACTGGGTGCCCCAAAACTTCTCAGTGTAGATGAGCCATGGACACCAGTTAGTGTTATATTTTTCCCTGTCATGATGGCTGGTGCTCATCCTGACCTTCCTGGCTCTCTGAGACATGAGGTTGCTGGAATAGGTTGGAGAAGTTTCTGGTGGCCCAATTTTTCACAATGAGAATCAGCTATTGGAATAATCTCCAGGGAAGTGGCAGATTCCCCAGCATTGGACACTTTTAAGATTCAGCTGCACAGAGTGCTGGGCCATATTGTCTAGACCCTGCTTTTGTCAAGAAAGGTCAGACCAGATGATCTTTGAGGTCCCTTCCAGTCTGGTATTCTATGATTCTATGATTGTCCGTGTAAATGGGCACAATGCAGCTGCAGCAGCCTTATAGCCAGGGCCCTGGTTTGGCTGCTGTTTTCCTCCTCCTTCTCAATCGCTTTCCAATAAAGATGCAAAATGACAATTTGAGGTGGGTAGAGTGAGTGCAACTCTTGGGAACAGAGTTTTATTATTTTTCTGGCCTTATAAGCTTCATAATTTTCAGTGAGGGCAAGCAAAGGCAGAAGTGTTTGTTGCATACTGAATATTCAACAGACTGTTCTGCATCTACTAATTCTTAAGTAGAGACAAACCATTGCTGCACCGAGGAAAATTAGGTTTGTCAGTTCATTCACATTTTAAAAATAATCTTATAAATCTGCATTCTCTCCATCCTACTTATAGCTTCTTTATCTCCATCTTTGCACAGCATAAGCCCCATGTTACCCAGGTTCTTGCAGTACATGCAAAATGCACGGCAATCCGTTCAATTTTAATGAAGAGCATTTCCCAAATTAATTACCTAGAAACAAATATTAAATGACTGTTCTGTATAACATAGGAGGAAGAATTATTGCGGAGGAATGAAGGCTGTTATGAATGTTGCCGTTGTGCTCCGGAATGCAGCCCCCACGTCCTCCCCCGGCACCCTGCTCCAGTGGAAATGTAATAGCAACGAATGCTACGCTCCTCTCAAGATTTAGATATGTGCCTAATTTCCAGCAGGTGGATGATGCCGGTGATCTGATGTGCCCTGAATTAAGCACGTCTGTAAGGGTTTTTTTTGCTGAATTGAGACCTCCAGTTGTGTTATACTGAGGCTGGCAGTGACTTCAATTAGCTCTGGATGTGACTGCAGGACCTGAATCTCCCCAGCTCTCCGGCCCCGTGCTCCCTCACAGGCTTTGCAGAACTGCTGCCTGAATCTGATTGCTCTCGGGCTGGAAGAGCTCTTGTTCCTCTCCAGTAATTCTTCAGCATGCTGTTTAGGATTTGAAGTTATAAAAAGCTAAATAGTAAGTCAGTGTTAAACATAACATTTTAACTGTTTCCAATGTTTTTTCTTTTAGTAAAAAGATACCCCTATAAGAATCAGTTCACTTTGAAATGCTTATACAGGCAAAACAAGTTTATTATCTTTTACCCTGATGTTTTATACATCAGTTAGGGTGGGGATTGTATGTGTGAATCTAAAAAAAAAAAAAAGAACGAAAGAAATGACAAGAAAAGAAAAATCAAAAGCTGTATGCTGACAGGTGTAGATGGGCTTAGATAGCAAGGATTATATTACAAAATCTAATATGAAGATGGGTTACATCTAGCCCTTGCCAAAATTAAAAAAAGGAAATCTGATCAGCATGGTAGGCAGCTGAGTTAGACCCAAAGACTCATGAAATAAATGCCATTTGCATCCTTTTTCTTTTCTGCAGTCTCAAACCAGTAATAAATAGTGCAATAGAAAAGAAGTGGCAGTGGAATGCCTCATTTTAAAACTTTTTTATATTAATCTCTTTCGAAAGGAATAAAATAAGAAACTGAAGGTAACCAGTTCTGTTTAATATATAAAAAGCATATAAAATGAGCTTTAAGATTTATGTTTTTATGTATACATGTTTATACTTCTTTGATGACAGTAAAAAATATGAGAATGAAAAAGAGATCTTCATTTTTTTCTCCTACGCATTTTCTATGCATCTTTTTTTCTAAGGTATCCTGGTGTCAAAAATCACTTGCAATATACATGATACAGGGTTTTACTGTGATACACAGTTTTACCAAATAACAGAGTAAATAGGAGATTGTACCTACAGTAAATGGAACCTAAGTATAATATTATGTAGTAGAAGGAAAAAAGACAGTCTGTCTCCTTCTGGCTTGTGGTGTTTGCCTTCCACAGCAGAACACCTGGTTGCTGTTCTGCCTGCTGCACAGACCGCACTGAGTGGTGGGCGTCTGGGCTGACCGTGCCATGCCGGCTCCACCTGCTCCAGCACCCAGCACAGCCACCGAGGCCAGCAGTTCAGAAGGGTTTGGCCAACCTCTTGGAACAGATGTTTTAAAAGAGTTTGACTTTTATGTATATACCTCATCCAGGGACTGGATTTTCAGAAGAGTTTAGGCTGGGCTGATTGGAAATGCAGATGTTTCCTTTGGGTGCCTATGCAGGAACAGACAGGGGCAGGGCTATGGAGAGCTGCAGTCCATGAAGTGGTCTCCAGCTCTGGGGGACACTTCCAAAGCAGCAGTCCCACCAGCATGGTAGACACACATGGAAGGGGCTGCATGTCCTGCTGGCTGAGCCTCCTTTGGGCACCGCTTCAGGAATGCCAGAGGTTGTCGGAAAGAAGCAGAGCACTAAAAATACACATATGGTGGAAGACCCACCCTTAGTGAAGGCCATGGGATTTTTACTGCTAATTTGAAGGAAGGAGAGGCTTCTGACCAGAAGAGTCAACACTCATTACTGAAGCCTTTAAATAAATTTTTGAATGAAGCCTAATATTTCCACAGCTATGAGCTAGTACATCCATCTACATACCATACTTCCGTTCATACGTAAAATGATGAAAAAAGCGTGTTCTTAAGGACACTCGTAGGCTGTACAATGCTGTGCTGAAGCTTTTATTACATTGATTCAACTACTTTCTGCAGGTTATGTAAAGTAATCTTTCTGTATCTCATGGAATTTGCATCCTGGGAGTGATTGATATTCTATGTGTGATGAAGCTGACTTCCATTCCCTGCCACACAGGTGTGTGATGAATCCCAGTTTGAGGTCTGCTATTATTTACTGCCAAGGTTATTTCATAAATTCAGTTTCACACTTCTAATTCAGACCTGCATGCTTTCTGTGAGGAGGGCTCTTATTAAGTCATCATTTCTTGAGCAAACTAAACCAAACTAAAAGGTACCAGTAATAGATTGATTTTATTCCACTCCATAAATGTGTGAAGTATTGTTTTATTATACATTAAAAGTGTGATTATGTGTGATGGCGTCTTTGGATCATGTCAATGGATGAGTGCCACTTTTCATTGCTAGCTTTAATCGGAGTGTAGATCACTTTTAGTTTTCTAGGATATTTGTTAATGGGATTGTGAAAACTAACACACAAACTGGAAAGAGGAAAAAAATCTCTAAAACTGCCCAAGAGGTTAGTATTAATTTTCAGACTATCTGAATATTGGCATATATATCACTTGTCATTAAAAATCCAACCCTCCCATGCAGCAATTGTTTTCCATTCCAGGGACAGGGAAATGACGCAGCTTTTTGGAAAGCATGCACTATTACTGCTGGCTATTCAACAGCAAACACTGGATCCCCTGCCTTTGCTTTACAGCAGAAGGATTTGCAATTGGTCAGGTAGTTGCAGAATTCAGCCTTTCTAACCTCTGCCAAGCACCGAAAACAGGGCAGAACTTCCAGAAGCAGGAAGGGTGGCTGGTCTGTTTTTAGTCTAGAAGCAGGTTAGAAAGGACGAGAACATGCTTGTTGGGTAGATTCAGTCATGAAACAGCTCTTTTTGCACATTACCCTTCAAGCTCAGTTTGGAATAGCCTGCCTACTTATTTGTTCTTGATTGATTTGGAGTCTTTCAGGCATCTGAAGAGCAGAATCATCTCCACCTTTTTGTTCTCTGAGGTATAAATTATACAGTATAGTAACTTTTTCTTTTAAACCTTTATTTAGAGCACTCAGAATGGTTTGTGCCCTGAATCTGTGCTCTGTAACAATTTTGTTCCTGTGTTCTTGTTCCTTGTGTGTCTGTCTCTGTCTACATGGGAGACAGCTGGGCAGTTGCGTGGCTCCGCCTGTGCCATGTGAGCCAAGCAGGGACTGTATTGGCTGGATGCTCAACACAGGAATGGACACAAAGTTCATAGGTGCTTTTGTCCTTCCACTAAGTCTGGCCTCATCCAGCATATTTTACTCCTTGCTACGCTGTGTTACATGCACTGACTCCTAGGTATATCTGCCACACAGTTTATTTGGATGCTTAAGGCCCTTCCTTAAGTCACCGTCCCACAATTTTCCATGAAAAAAATTATTCTACTGCTTTAAAAGATAAGACCAATTAAAATTTCAGTTGATCTCCTCTCTCTTCCTCTTTCTCTACGCACTACTTCAGGTATACCTCCCTTTAAATGTGTCTCACCTGTTTTCCATACCACAATCACACTGGTTTCTTTCTGGATGAATATAGGAAATGTGTATTTCCAGCAGCTATGGCTCACTGGGCGTCTCTTCTCCAGAGTCACTGTGTGGGTAACCTTTGTTATGAGTCTCTTTCTTTCAGCCTTAGCTCTATCCTGGCCCTCTTCAATTTGTCTTTTTTCTTGTCTTTTCCAATAAACTAGGTTAGCCATTTGTCCCCCACACTGCTTCCCCCTTCCTTCTCATAAAGCTAACAGCCAGATGAGACATCTCTATACTCTTCTTGATGTGAACCTCCGTGGCCCAATTCTGTTGTTATACTTGGCTGCTTTAGAAAATGCTACCCATGGAGCTTGGAGCCTGGTCTGCATTGACTCACATGAAGAACATGAGTACCATACACAATGGTCCTTTGTGTCCAAAGGAGAAGCTGTAACAGGATGTAAGACAGGCCAAACAAGGAATTTGTGGGGAGGAAAAAATATCATGAATGCATAGGTGGGATAACGCTGCTACTTCTCCTCCTCTTCTGTGGTGTCCTCCTCCTTTATAGCCTCAGGTGCACACTTGCTTTTGCTGTTTTCATGAAACGCTGCCGTGTTTCGTAGTCTCCCTTGCATGCCACCTTGTTCCACAGAGAGGTAACCCAGAAAGTGAAATGGCCAGATACACAAAGGCACATCTTACCTGGAGCTCGTAACAGGTCATCTGAAATGTGCTGGGGGATGCCCCCAAGTGCTCTGCAACCAACACAACATTTTTTTTTTTTCTTTGGTTATACTTGGTTTGGAGGAGTGGTAGTGGTAGAGCAGGCAAAGTAAGAACTTGGCTGGTGCCGGGTGTGTAATCCACTGGCCACTGCTGCACAGAACTGGTGATAAGGTGTGAGAAGCAAGGAAGCCACAGAGAAGGGAACGAACTAAGCAGGAACTAATCTAAGCAGGATCTAATCAGCTCACCTCTGCCACTGTTTCTTTTCCACCAAGGGAAACAAAATGAAACTTCTAAAATGACTTTGCCATGGTCCTCTAAGACCTATATAATTAACTTTCCAGCTGATGTGTGAACCATATTTTCTTCTCTTGGCCTTTATTTTTGTAGGTTATTATCTTATGGTGTGCACATCTTAACTTTAGTTTCCGCCTTCTTGAGAAGGAATCTACCAGTGTCCAAATGCCCATTTGTCCTGATGGCAGGGACATTCAGTTCAGCTCTCCAAACTAATCTGCTTGCAGCACAGAAGCCTGCAGCGTGGAAGTGTTTGTGGTGTGAATCCAAACCAGCTTCTATTACAATAAAATATCATGTTCTACATAAGTAAGAAGTAGTTTATTTTTGTCCTGCTTTGATGCAGATCTTGAACAGTTCTTCCACATCTGTCTTCATAAAGGATAATTCACATGGGTGATGAAGTAAGAAGTAGGGTCAAATGCAGACATGCATTTTCTGTACAGATAGTGGGAAACCACATAGAAAAAATCAGTGAAAAGACCACTCATTTTGGAGATACGGATGTAGCTAATTTGCTGTGTATTTTACCCATTTTAAAAAGAGAGTATGTGTAGCAGTTGCTTAGAATGAATGCTTGGCATTGCTGTCAGAGTAAATCCATATACTTCCTTTATATTAGATCACTGTTTTATTTCAAGAGTTACATGCATACAGGATGACAGCAAGCTGATTTTCCAAATTGCTCTGCTTTGTCACTGTTAGCTTCTGGCATTAGGCCATCCAGATACGCTGTTTTTGAGATGTGCCTTGCCAGTTCCAGAGTTGTCCCTCCAACTCTATCACCTTTCCGAAGGTCAGTTATGCTCCTACAGTAAGTGGCACATTACATTTTTTTCTTTTTTTCTTTTTCATAGATAATAATTCTGTAGCAGTATAAAGAAATAAAACCACCCTCTCTCCCAACACAGTGGTCTATTGAGAAACCATTGAAAACAACCTATAAAGGACATGGGGCTTGTCATTGCTCTCCAGTTTCTTGACTCCTGTGAATATTCGCTACCACAAGGATCTTGTTAAATAAAAGGGATTTTTGAATAAAATACTCAGAATCTTTTACTTCTCAATGTGAGCTGCCTGGCATACCAGGAATCACCTATCAGGGTAAGTATTTTCCAAGCAACAAAGTGGAAGGATTGGAAGTGCTGAGGAAGCAGAAGTACCAGGGAGGGGAAAAATTGTCTTTCTGTTTTGCCAATGCTTTCTCAGCTGCCAATTTCC
Organism: Strix uralensis; assembly: GCF_047716275.1. Classification (NCBI taxonomy): domain Eukaryota; kingdom Metazoa; phylum Chordata; class Aves; order Strigiformes; family Strigidae; genus Strix; species Strix uralensis. The sequence goes on along the minus strand of NC_133974.1, from coordinate 46,188,345 downwards.
ACATAGAGCTGCAGATGCTACATGGGAGTGGAAACTTTCAGTTAGTGTCACACAACTCTTGAGACTCACTGCCACTGAAAATATAATTAGAGATCTGGTTATCCAGCTAGAGGTCAGGAAGCTAGAGTTAATTGCTAACCTGTTTATCCTACTCAAGGGATAAAGCACATAAATACAGTTAGAAACTGCTAAAAGCCTAAGAGACCTCTGCTGAAAGCCTGCTGCAGGCTTAAGGTAACAGTTTTGAAAGTGCCTGAGGGAATGAAAAACCTACAGTATGCCACCCGCACTGGTACAGTCAGCTCCGCACCAGCAGCCTGCAGAGGTCCTGCTTTGGCCACAGCCCCATTAGCAGATGGTGTCCCTCATCCCTCCCCCTGTTAGCCCAGGCAAAGTCTCTCTATTAACCAAGGCTCTGCTGGAAGGGGTAGATATATCCTAAGTCACTTAAGAGGGGAAGGTCCTTTAGAAAACCAGACTTAGATACTCTTGAAAAAGGTGCCCCAGACTTTTGTTCAAGCAGCTGCATTTACAAGCCCAGTCCTCCAAAGCCTTACTTGTGTGAATAGTCCTTACCCTTCAGCCTAGTGTGGCTGAAATCAATGCCTCTTCATGTGTCCCTTTCATGCTTAAATGGCAGGAACCACAAGTCATTTGTTTCCTATCCTTTCACCACCTGATTTCCTACATTAAAACCCCCACATCTATCTATTCTGAGTAGGCAATGAAATCCCTTATGCCTGTACAATGCAGCCCACTTTCAACCGGAAGATTTTTTGTTATTCCTTGTTCTTATTAAAATAACTCCTGTGCATATAAAGACTTTGATTATCAAACCTACATAATGCAGCCAAACCTGAACAGGACTTCCACGGGGCTGGGGAAAGTCACTCCACCACTCCCCAAAGACAATCTTCTTCCAAAGTCTCTTCTCTCTCCTCGGGAATATTTCTGGGCTACAGCACTTGAAAGAAGCCAGAAGAATTATTTTTATATCAGGGAAATGTCATTTTATTTTTACTCTCCTCACACTGGAAAAAACATCCTTTTTTTATCAAAGTTTTCAGAAATGTTTTCCTCCAGTGCAGGTGGAGCGTGGTGTTTCTCTCCCCCCATTTTCACCACTAAAAAGCCAGCAGCCCAGTTCAAGTTTCTCGCCTGGGCTTCCTCAGCAGCTATTAGGTATTCTCGGAGGAAAGTGCACTCTCTCCTGGGAGAAGTGTTAGAGAGGGGATGTGGGGGGCTCCCAGCACTCTGCTGCGTGGTGGATGACAGGTCAGCTGGTGAGATGAGTCTCACCCGAACCACGAGGATTAGGAGCAATTGCAAAGCTGAAAGGTTTTGATGGCTTAAATGGTGGCCCTCTGCTGGGGCAATGCTTCTGCCCCTGCATTCAGGGTAATACTTAGGTGTATGCCAAACTTTTAAGTATATGCTCATTGACTCCAAAGAAAATTAAGAATGTGCTTTGGCCTTGTCCTGTTACTGGCACACTCACCCTAATACACTATCAGGGAGCATATTATTGCCTGTTGCTTAATACAAACATGATGGAGTAGTTGATTCATATTATTTAATAAGAAAATGACTGACTGTTCTGCATTGTCTGTTTGCGTCTTAGGAGCAGTAAAATGAATCCATTAACTTATTAACTTTTATTTTGAAATCTTTCATGGAACTGTCATGTTATTTTGATTTGAATAAGCAATTCATCTTTTTTAACAACTATTTTTTTGGTCCAGGGAGACTCATGTACTTCTGTTAATAGGTCAGAATTATGAGACATATCACTCATGTTCAGAATCTTTTTGTAGTGTATAGCTTATTAATAATAGATTTGAATATCAAAAATAATGATATGCTGTTTCAGCATTTAATTTGGGGAAACATTCAGAAGATTTCCCCCTTGTACTGGCACAGTCAGTGATGAAGATAGAGGGAGACGAAATGTACTGTAGGTGGGAGCAGAGACACTGCAGCAGCTAATGTGAGGTTGAGCTTTAAATTTTTATGACAATTCATAAACTATTTTTCTAGCAGAGACCCTGGCTAATCGCAGCCTCTCCCTGACAATTTCCTTGTTCTGATTCTCATGGATTTAATAGTGTTCGTGGGGGGTGAGCTGGGTGAGATAGCTTGCTCTTGTAAGCTGCTTACACTTGTGTACATTTTTCTTCGGGAATGTCATGTCTTCAGCAAGCTGTTTGCAGACGAGTGATTTCTCTCCTCTTAATTCTTGTCTGTCTAATGGTTTTACTAGTGGAGGGTGGACATATGGATTCAAAGTGATGGCTCAGAAGCCTTTATTCTTGGTAAAATTATACTGGGTTGTTATCTTTTACATCAGCTATCTCTCCATGCCTCTTCCCTCATCTCCTTTCCACCCCCGGCCCCACCACCTTGGGGGTCTCTCCAACGCTTGCCATATCTTCCTTTTCAGATTTACTCTGTGGGCACTGCCAAAACTCATCTCCCATCTTGACTAATGCTGTCTTTTCCTGTGTACATCCACATAGCAACTCTCAACACCTGACATCCCCTCACCTTGCCCTCCGTCTAACTTTCTCACCACGCAGGGAGAAATATAAGACACAACAAATGTGCTTTAACTAGTCTGAAACTTTAATTTCCTCAGCTGTAAGCTTGCCAGCAATAGCTCTTCCACTGCAGGTGAGGACTCCTTTCCTAATGCCTTTATTGGCAGCCTCCTAAGTCACTGCTTTTCCCTTTGGAGGACAGAAGAGACCTTGCTCCTCACCACTGAAGCAGAGTCGGGTCACTCTTGTCTTCCAGTGTTAGGCAGTTTGCTTCATTGTTTTTGGCTTAATTTTTCCACTTTCAGCTCTGCTTTATCCTGTAACTGGTGCCCTGTGTGAGGGTGTTTGATATTGTACCCTTGGGGTTTGACGTTGCTTTCTATATTATATGCCAGGAAGATGAAGAAGATGGTGGAGCAGAACTTAATTTTATAATTAACATAGCTTTTCTCCCTTTTGTGGTGACAGTAACCTCTGCCTTTGGCAATGTATCCCAGTTACCCCTGTTAGGATCATCTTTCTGGCTGGTCGTTCACATTATGTTTCTCCCTTTTAGCTTGCAGCTTGAATCTTTCTGCCAAAGCCCCACTCTCCACCCTATTGAATACAACTTTCCTCTCTTCCCCAGTAAGGTATAGAGCAGTTCCAGTCTCTTCCTGATTTCTGTTGTACCTTACTGTAGCAACTCCTGCTTTGCCAGCATCAGCAGTCTGACGGTCCTGTCTCTGTGCATGGGCTGTCCTTTCTGAACCAGCTGGTTCACACATTACCACCTCACCCCTACAATTCTCTCTCAGTGTCATTTCAGCTGAATAACCTGCAAAAATTGCCACCTGCTCACAGCTAAGTACAGAACCAATACATACTTCAAAAACCTCTTTTCTTTGGATGTGCCTTTCAAAGATATTTGTATATATTCCTGGCTGACTCAGTACCATCCAGGAGAATATCTCCAGCCCCAGTTCCTGCTGCTCTTCCCTGCACCCTTCTCTCTGTCATCATTCAGGCTGCTTTCTTGCACCTGTTAGCTTCAACCTGCATGAAACTGGTGCATTTCCTCTCCACATCGGTGACATCCAATTACTTTATTCAAGCGGGTATGGACAATCTCTGGTGATTCATGGTGTGGCATGGAAAGGGAACATGCTCCTGCTGCCTCCTTCCAGTCATCTGCTCGCCAGAGGTTAGGATACACCTTCTCTTCAGCCAGCTCTATTATAGGGGCATTCAACAGTGGGAGATGGACTGGGAGAAATCCCTCTTAAGATGCCTCAGAGTGACATGGCCAGAGCATGTCTGCCAGCCCTCTCACCTTCTGCAGTGCCCGGGTGAGCAGCCTTGCAGAGGGAGAGCACATTCACCCCAGGCTGCTGGCATGGGCGGCCATCGAACTCACACAGCCAAATAATCGTGTCTCCAGTGAACGTTGGCAGTCCTGGGACTCCACTGCGCCCACTTTGGCAGGAGTCATCTGCAATTTAAAACACCTCTTGGAGCAAAGGATTTTGGTGTGGACAGGAGCTTAGTTAGGAGAAAACCACTTTAGTGTAGAGACTTTTCTTTTAGTGAATTTATGCTTGCTCCCACTGTGGAGCTTCAGGTTTGATTGCAGAGTCGACTACATAGTATAAAACACACAAGAACAAAAACTTGACGTATGTATAAAGCCCATATAATACATGCTGCTGCCCCTGAGGTAGCAAAGTGAATTTAAAGGCAGAGCAGAGCTTGTCCTTACAGCTTTTCCCTCACCCACTGCCCCTTTTTTCCCACTGAAATTCTGCCCTGTGCAGGCACTGGGCCCAAATATTCTCATTTCTTTCCCTCCCCATGTTTTACATATATTACATATATGTCTTACAGTAGTAAGCAGTTTTAAAATTTTTGTGTGGCTTACCTCACCCTCTCAACCAGGAATTTCATAAATAAATCACTGTCTTTCAAACCCTTTTTGCAGGTTGCATCTGTCTAAAGTGTGTGCGCTTCAATAAGTGTGCCTGACAGAGAAATTAAAAAGAAAAATCATCTCCCAAACAGAAACTATAAGAGGCATGTTGAGCTAAACACTCACTGCACATTATTACAAGGGGAATATGATTTGAGAAAGAGTGTTTAGAAAATAAAGGTGACACTTTGTTTCCCTGAGCTCAGTGGGCCAGAACTTCACCTGGGGTAAATTGATGTAGGTTCACTGAAATCAATAGCTGATTTGTTCTTGCTGGGACCAGTTCTGTTGAATTTTAGCCATCAGTTATTGAAAGGCTTATATTTTTCCTAAGGAACTAAATATTTCTTCATAGTATGTCTTGCTGTCGGGATTTATTCAGTTTTCTGTGAGTAATTCAAAGGGATTGTCCATTGAGACTGTTTTTCAGTAGAAATGTGGATTCTTAACTAAACAGATTTTTGGAAGCAAAACATATATGCTTTTCCTGAAAAAATTGTCATGTAAATAGATGCTCATAAAAAAAAGGTTTGTTTCTGTTAAAATTGAAAAAATTCAGCTGAAAGTGACCCCATATTTGATCCGGAAATGCTGTGCCACTGTCTGAAGGGAAGGGTAGTTTGGGGGACATAAAGCCTCTATTTCCCTCTGTAAAGGGGGATGTAAAGCCATATCTCCCTGCTTTGCAGCTGCACTGTGACTAGGACAGGAGCCTGTGAAGCTCCTTGAGAGATCAAGGTCTGTGGGGTCAGCCCTTGGTGAAGCATGGGTGCATGAGGCACTGCCATGCCCATCAAGCTTTGCAGTGATATGCTTACCTTGAAGATTTTGGCCATTTTCCGTTTAGCCACTGACTTGAGAAATCCCAGAAAAAAAAAATCCCACCCCATCTTCTTTTTCATCAACAGTTTTGATGCATGGGGAGTGATGGGAGGAAGAAGGAGGCAATCCCTTCCCCATCTCTCAGCCATTCTGAGAGGTATCCTCCTCACTCTTCTGTTGAGTGCTTTCTTCCTGAGAGCATTTGGGCAATGACTAAGCATCCTGGAGCAGACCCTGCTTCTTCACAGCCTCCAAATACCTCTCTGTTGGGGAGCTGGAGACATGCCATGTCCAGTGGGAAAATCCAAGGAGCTCCTGGGAGAGTCTTGTGGCTGTGGGAAGTGGGGGGCAGTGGTGGTGGTGCTAGAACACATCTCTTAGCCAGCCAGAGCTGCTCCCTCCCACCCGTGACAGCTGCCTTCCTTGACGGCAACATCTGTGCCTGGGTGAGGAGGGAGCCGAGCCTGAGCCCAGAGATGTTCAGCCTGCGCCTCCTCTGGAGGAGCTCTCTGCTTTTAGGGTCAGGCATTGCCATGGTGCCTGCTGCCCGCCTTTGTGTAAGGGGTAATGGGGAGGTCTTCTTCTCACTTCAAAGTTGCCAACTTTGGTTCATACAGCTGAGCAGCGTACATGAGCCAAAGGGCATGTTTCGTGTATCTTTTGGTGAATAATAAGCCTTTACACCATTCCTGTTTTCATTCAAAAGCACTGCGGATAATCTGAGTGGTGCTTATTTGCAGTATGACCACTTTACACCGGGCCCTTAAAGTGGCAAACACTAAATTCGCCTTCTTTTTAAGATCTTTGTTTATTGCCAGAAGGGGTTAAAGTTGCCCTTGTGGAAAGGAAAGGAGAGTTTATTTATTCCAAAGGCAGTTTTACTTAAATCCTGCAGGAAGGCTGATTTTTCTATACACAATTTTATGTTTGTATTGTGCTCAGAAGTAGCAGTATAAATACAAAAGGCATACCTAAAATGTACCTACAGCCTGCTGTCTGTTTTTCCAGTAGACACAACTCAGGATGGCCCTGCCCGCTTCCCGCTGGACTCAGCATCTCTCCCTGCCTCTCACCTTGCTTCAGCTGTGTGTGAAATACTATTCACTGCAATGGCCTCGGGATCACCAGAAAAACAGCATCATTTAAAGAGGACTTAATACTTAGATGGAGCTTTATTGCATTTTAATCTCTATATCCTTAAACCTATAAATACACTCTAACGTTAAAATCAATTTTGAACTTTTTAACTTGATTTTAAGGCCATCTTTTTTTTCCCTTTCCTTAACTGAATTGAGAAAAAAATACCCAAACAAAAGTCTGCACAGTGATTGTGCACTGTAAGTTGCTGTGCTCTTTTGCATAAAAGATTTTCCATATTACAGCAGGGGGCCTTCCTCTGGTATGTCAGGAAGAAGAAGAAAATTCATTTCTTACACCCGCCTGTCATTTGCCCTTTTATGATTGAACCATATACCGTCAGACAACCACAAAAATGACAAAAGCTTTTGCAACTGAATACATCTGATAATTGCAGTGTTTGGCTAAATTTAGGAATACAGCGGTTGATACTGCAGTGTCCGATAGAGGAAAAAAAAGAAGAAATGGTGTGTAATCCTATTTTACAGTCTGAGACACCTTAGTGATTACGTTACATTACCATCACCTTAATGTTTCTATTTTGTTAATCTAAATTTTATTTTAAGGATTTTTTTTTTTAAATACAAACCAAGCCTCTAAACACTTCAGAGAAGCAAGTACACATGGGGTTGCCTTTTCAGTTTATGAATTTTGAGGTTAAATTGATTCACCTTTGCAGAGTGCCTTCAAAGCATGTACAACCCCTGGGGTTCATGTGTGCCTTGGAGCATGAGGGCTATGAGATCTTCCCGAGAAGGAAATTTGTTGTATCGGTACTGTAGGAAGTTATGGGAAAGTCAGGGAGGTTTTGCAAATGGAACCCCCTCATCAGCATTTTTCCTTTATACAAGGGAGGCTGATTATGTGTTGCCTTGGGAAGTGTCCTGTGCAAGAGGGTTCCGGGTGTTTGTGTTAACCAAGAATATTGTATTTATTCAAACAAACCAGACCCAGCAATTGATGAGCTTTAAAATCAAGGTGGGAGCCATATGGTCTAGATGACCTTTAGGGGTCCCTTTCAACTCAGACAATTCTGTGATTCTATGGTTCTCTGGTCTGTTCCAAAGCTTATTGGTATCAATGAGAAGATTCAATCAAAACTCTTTTTTAAAGGGTACCAGTTAAAAGCAGGTTCTGATTTTGACTTTGGCCAAATTGTGTTGAAATTTGCATTCCTAAGAATACGAAAATAGTATGAGAAATAGAATTGTGGAATAGTTCAAGGAAACATGCTCAAGATTTTGATGTATCAGTAAAACTATTTCAACAGATCAAGGCAATTTGAAGCAATATAAACACTCCCTGTTAATCTATAGTAATAATTACATGACTTGATTAAACATAATCTGGTGAGATATACACCACTTGGGGGACCCTGCTCTGCACCTTGCCTAGGCAAAAGTTCCAGTGAGACGTTTTCATCAGTTGTGCAATGCCAAGGCTTTGAAAACTTCACCAGTCTATAGTCTAACACAAATCGATATAACTAATAGTATTAGACTGATATTACAAACAAATCATTTTCTTCCAGAGCAGAAAAATCTTTCCATCAGATCATGAGAGCATATTGAAGTGAGAAATAAATTTATATGAAGTTCTTTCCAATGGTTATCATTCGTACATGTAGCTATTTAGGGTTTTCCAAGAGTAGTCTGAAGTTCTTGTTATTGATTTGATGCTTTTTAATGTATTGTCATGACCTTTCAAAACACATTGTTAAAAATTCTGTATTTACTTTGTTGCTGTGTAAAGACATTCATATAAGTAATATTTAACCAGTGTACCTCCAGTATGAATTCTCCCTTCCTCATCCACATCGTATACATACCAGTCAGCATCACTGTACCCCTCCTTTCCTACTGAACTGGAGAGAAACACCACGATCAAAGAGGGGTACAGTAAATAAATAAATAAATAAAGGGGTGACAGAGGTGTCAGGCACCGGTCACATTGGAGGAAGGTGCTTAAAAAATATTTTTCAAGTTCCAGATGTATCTTAGTTTCATGGTTATTAATTTATCAGGAAACTTGGGTCTGAGGACAATGGAAAGATGTGTATATTTGTGTAGGATGGGGGAGAAGGAAATGAATCCAGATCCCAGTGGGTGAGTGATGGGATTTGTCTGGGCCTGATTCAGTAGCACCAAAAAGGGACCAGGGGCGGCTTCAGGGCATTTGTGCCAGTGGGACCCAGTGGGACATTGAGGTTTTCACGCCCCCTCTAGCACTTTCAGCTTTTAGTTCCCTATGAGAAGAAATGATGAAGTGGGCCAAAATGTTAACTGAAGAAAATAGAGATCTTCAGTGCATTTGTCAGGATAAAGCTATTAATGGGACTGTAACTGTGATGAAAACTCAAGTCTTTAACTTTAATAATGGCTGATGATAATATTATTAATACGGACATTTCACACTTCATTTTTATTTCAGATTATATTTTTAAATATTTAAAATGGGCTTTAAAATATGGCTATTATTAGGACTTATCTGATGTTATGCTAGATTGCTATGTCCTTTGGATATAGTACATACATAAGAGGAGCTGTGGCATACACTCCATCAAATATCCTCCCTGGAATTCAATATGCAAATTATGGGACACTAAGATTTGAAGTATAATGTTTTTAATCTAGAGTATATAAAAATTGTTTGGTCTGATACACAGCTTTAATGAAGGATGGACAATATTTACTATTCCTAGGTTAGGAATTTGCTGCCTCGGTACTGGAAGGCTAGGGTGCCTCTGGTTTCTAACAGGGCTTAGTCATCCTCCGCACACTGACAGTTCTCCTATGTGGTGTGTTATCGAGTGCAGCGCTGCAGCACAGGATGAGTCCCCATGACCAAATGCACAAGGGCTTTTCTGAACTGAAGTTTTAACCTTGCTAGAGGTGATATACATTATGGGGTGGATTGATTCTCTCCCTCGGTTGCAGTTACATGAAAGCATTTGTGTAAAGGAGCTATAGGCAAGGACTGAGCGTGCGGTCCCAGCAGCTGCAATGAATCTGTGGGCTGCAGCAGCTGGAGGGCTGGGCTGTGGAGCTGGGGAACGAGGTGTAACGGGGCCCAGGGGATCCCAGCTCATCCTTGCAGCAGTTGCACTATGGTTTTGCATTCCTTGTGTTCATGGGCTTGGGAAGCTGTTGGGAGCCTCACAGCCAGTTTGAATTTGTGGGAGGAGAAGGCCCAGCTATATGAACTGGCTGAAATGGGCCTTGACGTAGCTTGTCGGGATCAAAGGGGTGACCAGCTGCTGTGGCTTTGACAAGCTAAACTCAAATTCAGCATCTCTGCACTAGAGTCACTTCTGCTTGTCTCACAGCCAGCCTGAGCAGGGCAGATGGAGGGCACGTGTCTTGCTGGAGGTCAGACAGTAAGTCAATAGCTTTACCAAGCTGAGATACTGGACCTTTTATTTTCTCAAAACCATATGCTCCTCTCTTTTATATCTTCTGGGGGTGGCAGATGGATAGAAGACACTTTCTTTCAGAGCAAAAGTGGCTGGCGACAGGGTAAATGCCACTACACCTTCCCAGAGGGTGCTGTGCTGTCTGTACCACTTACATGATAGAGAGGGGTCTGGGGAATGTGATGGTTTAGCCCCTGCCGGGGTCTGAGACCACGTGGCCGCTGCCCCTCCCCCACAAAGGGAGTGAAATACAAAGCCCCGAGACTGAGATAAGGAAAGGTTTAATACAACAGTGCAACAGCAACACAACAAACAATAACAATAACAGTGATAACAATGAACAGAGCAAAGTATATACCGATACAGCAGTGAGAGAACCAGCTGCGCCAACCCACGTGATCACTGATTCTTCCCGCGCTTGTGCCAGGATGTGACGTCAGCATGATATATGAATAACCTGGCTAGAGCTTCCCCCCCAGTGCTGGGGAAACTTAACCCTATCCTGGCTAAACCAGGACAGGAAGATGAGTCATGGGAACATCCATTTAACTTCTCTTCTAGTCTTGCTGGCACTGCTGAGCCTAACACAATGCAAACTCCTACTTTTTACATGGTGAGGTTTTCTGGAGGGTTGGTTTAAGTTCATGGGTGAGTAAAACTAGTGGACACTAGCCACTCTTTTGGAGATCCTGGGACAGATTCAGTGAACAACCAGAAGATTTTTTTCTGTCAGATCAACAAATGTCATAAAAGTCTGGATGGACGTAGTCTCTGCCCTTCTCCGGCTGACACTTAGTCCCCTTGCTGCAGCCATGGGATGAGGCTGAACTGGCAGATATTTACCTAGAAGTTCTGCCTGACTGGCAGAGGAGTTTTCCCTTTTGAATGGAAACTTTGTGCCTCAGTGGGGCCAGCTCTCCCACCCCTTCCTCTCCTTCAGGATCCTGTCAGCTGCTCTGCTCCAGTTCCCTTCCCCAAATGCTGGCTCTGTTGCTACCACCCCTGTGTCCTCTGCAGCCTCTTCAGTGCTGCCACCATCCCTGGGCTTGAAAAGCCACTGGAGCCCTGTGGGCTTGATGGAGCTGGTGTAGTGACAGTGCCCAGCACAGTGTTTGGAGACATCCAAGGTGGCTGAAACAGGGCCTGGAGGGGGCCCTGGGTCTGCTCAGAAACTCTCTGCTGACGCATGGCCTCCTGGCATGCCCTGGCTCAGGTGGCAGGCATGAACTGTTTGCAGAGAGACCAGCAAGGGGAACTTTGTGTTGTCGCACACTGGGGTGTTGTGCCTCTGAAGAAGCAGGAACCCTCTTGCCTTCTGAAAGCTAACAGCAACATTCCCTGGGAGGCTTGTATTTTACAGGAGGCATGTCAACTTGCTGTCCTGATTATACAGCTGCTAGCCTAGTTCTGGGAAACGAGTGCATGAAAATGAGTGCAGAAAATGAGCCTTCTAATAAGGCTCAAAGACTTTGAACTTCCCCTATTGTCACCGTAGGTCTTCCCCTACTTGCTTAGCAGAGGGAGAACTATTCAGCTACAATCAAATAATGCAAATGACCTGAAGGAAATTCATCCTAGAGACACTTGCTGGATACACTGCTAATATGGTTTCCTCTCTTTCACTATTCAACCAGAATCTAGGATGACCTTTCCAATGAAACATAAAACCTACAATGTGCACCCTTACTAATGTATTCTAATGCAATTAGTTCATACAAAAGGCTTGTTAAATTTGCAGTATCTGCTTTCACCTTTACAATAATTGCTAGTGATCCCAAACCATAAGTGTGTGTCATTCTGCAAGGCTCCTGAACTGTAAATAAAATGGAAAGTTTATTTGATAATTCTCCTGCCTGTCTCCTCAACAGTCCTGCTTTTCTCACAGAGGTGTTTGTATGAAGCCTATCAGAGGCTTAAATCTGGCTCAAGAGAGAGGGTCAAAAGACATAAGCCACAGCAAGGTATTAGGGCAGGAGCAATACTGCCAGTCTACATCATTGTGCTTTTTGCAGGGCAGGAAAGGAAATGCTAAGGTTAATGAGAAATATGGAGGCTTACAACATTGCTGGGTAGTGACTCCATTCTGCTGGGGAAATAAAGGAGGACGCTCCTCCCTCAGTCATGCTGTGATCCCTTCTAAATAGCTTTGTCACACAGAGAACTCCATGAATAATTACCTCCTTATATCTCTTGAATCGTGCAGGAAAGTTGCCATCCCAAATAAATGTCCACTGTGCCATTAAACTGCCGTGTGACTGAGCTCTAAGGGCTTCTGGAGGTATGTGACACTTGGGTGGGTGGGATGGTGCCATAAGCAAGTCTTGTCCATTAACCAAGTCAACTCATCAAGCTCACCGGGATAAAGCCAGCATCCCTGAGTGAGGCAGCCCTGGCTGGCTTCTCCCTGGTGGCAGAAAATCCACCTGGAGTGGGATGACAGTACTGCAAAGTACCCTGAGCATCTGGGTGCTTCAGAAGGGTTTGAGACAATAATTTTTGCCCATAAAATGTATGAAAGTGACATTTGTTCAGTGATTCTGCTCCACAATTTCTCCTGGTGAATGTTCCCCAAAGAGATAGAAACAGGTATGATCTTGCACTTTTGCTCTGAATTGTTACTATTACATGAATTGCTGCTATTATTTTGGTAAACCTTACTTACCCTGAAGTCTTTTTTCTTCTCAAAATAACTTTGCTACAAGCAGAGATGCACTGCGATGCACTGAAACAATGCTGCATTTCCATTCCCCCACTCTGGCATGTAAAGTCACAGGAAATGAGCTTTTCTAAGGGACTGAGATGAGGTCAGGGAGAAATAATTATTTTTTCAATCTAGTAGCTTTATGTGTTCAAATAGGGTGAAACCAGGGTCTCCCACCGGCCTCCTGTGAGACCAAACTCGAGCATCCAAAAACCTGTCTGGGAAATTCTTTTGGCACTTTTTGGAGCTAGAAAATCTGAGAGGAGGTACCTAACTCCAGGAGAGAACTCCCACAAAGGACATAAGGCCACACAAAGATGGTTACTCTGTGGTTGGATCTCTTCCCCTACCTAGAAAACTTCTTAAGCAGGAATTTGGAGATTTTCTACATTTGCCTAGGATTTCCAGCCACCTGGCAGCCCTACCACTGCTAGGGCTACAATCAGGCTGTGGGCACATACATGTGTACATAAGCAACCTCAGTGGCACAGGCTTGGGGAGTCCAACACCAGACTGAGTGACGGCCCTGCAAAGTCTGAGTCCTGCCATGTGCACTGAAGACAGGCTTAGGTGCTTCTTGCTCAGCTGTTTTTTTCTCCAGGCACTGAAACTACCTCGTGCATGCCGCTGGCAGCAGGCATGCTCTGCAGCCAAAGATTCATCCCACACATAGCATGATGCCAGGAATTTGGCGATGCAGGGCTTGGTATTGCCACTGGTGTAGCCATAAAAGGATTCACCCATGGGGAATCACAGTCTCAAGTGAAGTCTGGGGCTGAACAAGGAGCTGAGCCGAAATACTGTTAGACCTGGGCAAGTGGTTTTGTTAGTGTTAGACTTGTCCTGCTGCAGCTGTAGGAGCTGAGAAGCAGTTTTGTTGAAAGAAGAGCTGACTCGGTGTGCCCATTGTGTAAATCTCGCCCCTTTCCTTTGTGTTCCAGTAGATTTGGTTGAAGAACTGGCAGGTATCAAGGCATCTGTTGGCTTTGTGTCCCATTTATTTGTATAGGTTCTTGGTTACAGAAAAATAAATGAATCCAGTAAGCACATAAAGAAGAGTTTATCCTTATTTATTATGAATTTCTTACTATTCACATTCTCCCATGTCTTGTGGTTTTTTATGCAAAGCCTTCTCCTTACTGTCTAAACAGGGAAGTGCTGGTATTTATTTACTTTTGAACACCAATATTTTAATGTGGGCAGCTCCTAATTATCTACTGCTAATTTAAAATGGGAAAATGAAGTTCTTGATTTGACAAACTGCCTTCTGAAACCAAGGGGAAATGCTGCTGTGCAGGAACGGTGACCTACACATGATAAGCAATAGGTTTTCTTTGCATTTTCCTTAAGTGTAGTATCTGCAGTGGCTGACTTCAAGATCCCTCCTCAAATATATTGTCAAACAGCAGTAACACCAAAGTATTTGACTTGGCTTTCTTTGGCTATTGTTATAAAAAGCAAGGGAGAATCAGGTTTTTGGCAGGTATAAATGGGTGAAATCAATGCAGCTACACAGCTGGGGATATGGTCCTTTGGTGTCTGATGAGGAAGAAACTAACTCTTTACTTTTTACCCTTGAGGCGGGTCAAGCGCTGCCTGTTGCTCCAACCTACATTGCTTTGATGAGTTGTGTAGTTAGTTCGGGCTCTACTTGCCCCAACCGTGTGTGCCTGTGCCGGTGGTGGGAACTGCGGGCACACTGTGCCCAGCCCTGGGCCTGAGCTTCCCCACTTGGCACTTCGATCAGCTCATCCTAAAGGAGAGCCGAAGGCGTTAGTCAAAATGCAAGCAACCCAAGAATTAGAGCTTGAATACAAGTCAGAGCTCGCAAGACCGTGTTGGTTGTGAAAGCATCTTTATTCTTGATCTGCAGAAAAGATTTCCTCGTGCTGTTTTTTGAGCAGAACTGATGGGATCGGGATTACTGTCTATCAGGCAACAAGGGAACCCGCCAGCTTGCAGAAGGTATGTGATTAGAGAGGACCCTAGGGTAAGGCGATTCCCAATGGGGCTTATAAGGGAGCGCATACTGCTGAAGCAGCACACATTACTGGCTTCCACTGCCGGAAAGCCAGGGCTGGCATCACTGCAGACACTCCCTACCAGTGGATGTTGCTGCAGGCACATCAGAATTTCTTAATGTAGTGAAGAAGAAAGGGGGAAGAGGACAGCAGGGAAGAGAAATCGGGGGAAAAATGTATAAAAAATTCACTACATAAATTAGCTGCGCTTCTTGCAGCAAAACTAACAGTTTCTTTTGAATGTGAATTCTGTTGCTTCTCTTAACTAAATGCCTAAAGGAATTGTATCACATAATATACAAGGGTAATTATTAAAAATGCATAAATAGTCTTGTAGGTACAAAAAGTTGCAACTTGTCTCCAGCAAAACATTAAAAGGTTTGCATATGTCAATGAATTACAGGCTGTTTGCTTTTAATCGCTGCTATTTTGGGAGTTCCTGTAAGGATGTTTTTAGAAGAAACACATTTGGTAATTGGAGGAGGCTGCCCCATTGTAATGGGCAGTTGAAACCCAAAGGAGGCCTAGTGAGGATTATTCAGGGTGTCTAACGGTTTTGGCTCTGGCTTTGGGTGTTAAGTATCGGCTAACATGTTTATGCCTGGCCTTCAGATGTCCAAACACAAAGGCTCCTTTCTTCTGCTCCTGGCACAAATCCAGGCCAATCTTAGAATATTTGCCCATCCTCCTCTTCTGTATCCGACCCATCATTGAGGACAGTGTTTCTCTTGGAGTTTCATCTGAAAAACACTACAGCAAAGGAATGCTCACTGACCCAGAAGCCCAGTGACAAGAAGAGGGAATTATATGTGTATGAATGTCTGCCTTTGGGAAAAAAAGAGCACGGAAAGAGAACTACAACAAATCCAAAGTTTCTTTCCAAATTGAGCCACCTGGATTTTTTCTTTTTAAAAGTCAGGTCTGGTGGGACATGCTTGGATAATTTTTTTAAGGCAAAGTATTATGTTAAGACAGCCTGCTTACTATTACAGCTCTGAGATTCAAGAAATAGAAAATGTACGTTTGTGTTCAAGAGCACAGGCATCAGTTCAGATTGATACTTGGAGATTATCCTGAGCTAGAATAATGTATTTATGACTAGGGTCAAAGGGATTACCCACATGAATAAGACCTAGCTGGATCAGGAGCTGCTGCTTACAGCCAGCCAGGAATGGATAATGTGATATGAAACCAGACCTTTTTGGATTGTTTTCTTCAAGCTTATACATCTAATTTCTGTCTCTGTGTTTGAAGCTATTAAAAACATTTGATGCAGTCCTTCATATTGGTCAATATTTTCTTTTAGAGTCTGTATTTTTGACCCCAGTCCTGTAGTTCCAGCTGATGGAAAAAGAGATGAGTGCTTCTTGCAAGCAGCTAAAAGCCAGTTTCTAAGGACTTGTGTTATTTGTAAGAGAAAGGATTACCAATATGAACATTGTGGGATCAGTCCCGGGGTTTGTCAGACGAGTGCTCCAATGTTTATATTAGAAAAGATCAGACAGAGAAAACCTGCATTCAGCTAGGTCCTCATGTTTCTCAGTTTCTGCAGATATGCACAGTATCTCTAACATCTTCTCAGTTTAAAGTCTGATGTGCTACAATGAATGGCAATGATAGAATACAATAAATGCATTTTACTGGCTAACAAGATGGGAAGGAAGAGGAAAGGTATTCTTAAGTCTTAATAATCGGCTTCTGTATTCTGGCTTTGTTTCAATAAGCACAATTCATCAACTGCTTACAAGAAGTATTTAGTATTGAGAGTATCTGCATGCTGCATTGATGTCATCCTAGCGTAGTTAAATGTTTTTGTTTTTATGACTCACAGAAGAACCCCGAACCTTTTGATGTTCATACAGCTCTGTCTCTGCTGAAAGAGCCTCTCCTTTCCTTAATTTGGATCACCAGTCAATGCACCTACCCCCAGATTTTCGGCAAGGAAGAGCAACAGAAGCGAAGTTAACTGACAGAAAAGAGCTGGAAGGCAGGTCGCTCTAATTATGCAGGTAGTGTTTCCAGCACTGTTGTGTCTGCCTTCTCCCATTAAAGAGTGATTTGGATGGAAAGACTGAAGAACCAGCCATCAGTAATGCCCTTATAAAAGTTGCTCCCTCTCCCTCTGCTGCTGAAGCAATGGCAAAAAATCCAACTGATTTCAAGAGGAGCAGGATTGGGCCCTTAGGCTGTACATAAGTGTCTGTGTTGGGAAAGAGAATGTACAATGTTGGATGCTTCTTATAATATAAGATTAGATCAAATCCTTTCAGTGCCCTGAAGCTTTATACCTTAATGCTGGGTTACCTGTGGCAGATAGTGAGTGAACGCCTGTCAGCATGGATCATCCTCTCAGCGTTCACTAAAAATGTACAATTCTCATTTTGCAGCATTTGAGAACTTAAAAAATAGAGTCTAGTGGGAATAGAATGTAACATCAAGACAAGTAGCTTCAATCTTCACCTGATCATTGACATATTCAAGGTATTTTATATATAGTGATGCCTGACAAGCAATCAATGGACAGCCAGAAAATCAGTTAGTTGTTAGTCTTCTCATTGAGGTGCATGAAAATTATATGTAGCTAGTCTGAGGGAACGGTTTGCCAGGCAAACAAACTGGTATTTTCAACAAAGACAAAAATTTGCTGATGTTTATCAGATGAAAGGAATTTCCCCCGTCCTGTCTCTAACCTGTCCATGAAGGAAACAATCTTGTTGGAGTGTGACCTTGTCTCATGAGCACTCAGTGGCTACAGCTGTGTGAAGCTCCATAATATGTCTCCTTGCGGTCGGTCCTCAGGCTGGAGTGACTGATTCTAGTGCACACCTAGGCTTCTGGGCAATGGTGAGCACCCATGGCCTGTTCCAACACCAGTGAGGGCACAGCCATGGTGGAAAACTGGGAAATATGGTGATTAGACCTCATTAGAACAAGAGAGCGCACAGCAAAATAACTTCACTTTAGTGTGTGTTGTAGGAGTCTCCCTGGAGCGTTTGGATGCCCAAATCCTACTGACTTTGGACAGCTGACTGGAGCTTCCCCAGGTGCACTTTTGTGTTTGAGGACAGAGTTTTGCCTTTGCGTTTCACACACCATCTTACCTGAGTGGCCACATGGTAGGGATCTGAGCCTTCCCAGAAGGCAGGCATGCCTTCACGCCAAACATCAAACCAAACCCAGCACCGAGTGAGAAGGGCCAGGGCAGGTGGCACAGGGTGGCTTAAGAGGGCTGCACTCTCTTCTCCCCCAAAACCCGTGTGCCTTCAGCTATCTTGCCTTCACATCCCAGGGTGCCCCCAGGTGCTGGCTGGAGAGGGTGCTGCTACCTGCAGAACTGGCAGGCGGCCTGGGGCATGGTCACGACAACAGCAAACACTGCAGCACTCGGCTCTGCCCCCGCCTAAATTGCAGGTATAGGCACTTCATTGAATGATGCTCAGATGCCCTCACCAGCCCTTCACCTTCCAGCAGAGGACAAATCTGCACAAGGCTGATGGCTCACAGGCTGAGTGTACGGAGGTGAACTCTGAAGAGCTCTGGCTTTCTCTCTGCCCTGTGTTTTACATAGAAGTTGGACAGAGCTGAAATGGGACAAAGTGTTTCCACCCCACACTTTCATGACTGGAATTTTGAGTCATTCATTTTTTTTGGAATTAAAAGCTGCTTTTTACATAAGTAATATACAATAAATCGGTGAATACCAATTAAAACCATATCTCACAAAATTAGACTTTCAGTTGCCTGTTCTGTTGAATATCAGTTGGTAATAAGCTTTCCTCATTTCCCTGAGCATGTAATTTTTCCCTTGAATTCTTGAGTCACTGCTTTGATCACTTCTTGATTGCTTAAAGGCTGTGAGTCAGTAATATTTCCCAGTTTCGTTGTCACATCAAAGATCTTTGAGGGGCTTTCTCCAATAGAAAGCAGCCAAGGTTCCTGGTTGACATAGTTCATCACCATGCGGAAGCTATGCTGCACAAATGAAAATAGGGAATAATGCATCACCTTTAGCCATTTGTGTAATCATTTGAATAATATGTATCACCTTCTTAAATGGGCCAGCTGCTACACAGCTTTTTTTTTTTTTTTCTCGAATTTTTACACTTGAAAATATGGAGGGCAAACATTAAACAGGAAAGGTGATTTTTATCCAGACGTGCTGATGAATGGAAGCAAAGACAGTTGCTTTCCTCTGTTTACAGATTTTTGCTGTTACTTTATTCAGGCATTTATGACATTAACAATTCTGGCATTGAAAAGCCTCACATTTTTACAGAAACATCATTTGATATGGTATGCAAAGTATAACAAAAGTCCCGAACAATATAAAACATTTGCACAGGATTCAGACTTTCAGTTTGGTACAGCAATTTGTATCCTACAGTGGTAGTTTTGATCAGCTTAAATCATTGATGTGCCTCACCACAGTACACCAGATCCTGATATCCTTGCTCTGCTTTGACTCAGGCACCTCTTTGGCAGAACACGGGCAGATTTCCAAAGAAGCTGGGTGTGAGCAAAATGCGGGCTAAATTACCATCAAGACTGACAGCTAGACAGGTTTTTCCTTGGCTTGTGGGAAGGGGGAAAGTCTATTTCCCTACCATGTGCTGCGATCCAGGCAGTCCATGGGGGCTGTGTCACCAAAGCCTCTGGGCTTTCGTCTTTGGATGTGAAACCCTGCAAAGCTGAAAGAAGGACATCACACCCAGCCCCACCTGAGCCACCTGGATCTTCATGTTCCTTTCTTGGTGGGAGAGTCAGGGTGTCCCCAAGCACCCTTTTGGGATGCGTTGGAGGTCCCATCTCCTACAGAGGGAGAAATAGGTAGGGGCAAAGACTTGCTTTGGTATTACCTGAAAGCAAAAGGTATCTCTGAAGAAGGTTGTGAAGCCTGTGGCAAATTTAACTTCTTCAGGAGCTGTGAGTATTTCCAGTGTGAACTTTGCTGCCATCGTTCCTGGAGCAAATAAATTACAGTGGGAAGGTATTTAAAGGGACACTGTCACCTTACAACTCCTACGTTGCAAACAAACAAATGCCTTTACCTGTGTTACAAATCCCACCTTAACATTATTAAAAGTGAAAGAATTTTTAAAAATCCAATTTACTTGTCACTCTTTCTGCTTTGTTTACTGGTTGTGTTTTCTCACCATGGGCAATAGAAATCAATGAAGTCAGGTTCGCCTGCGTTTGAGTCACTTTCACTTTTAGGTTTTCAGGTTTAGGGTGGAGAGTTCAGGGGAATGGTTATTTCATCAAATACGACTGTTTTCACTTGCAATTAAAAAAATCAATGGCAATGTTTCTATTCAGACATATGTTTCGTAAAAGTCTACTTCTGTGAGAATTAAACTTTGGACCAACCTTGGCAGTGTCCTTTGAAAGATGTAGCTAAGTAAAACCTAGTGGCAATAAAAATAATATTTTTCATTATCTTGGCAGATGAGAGACCAGTTTTGCAGCAGGACCCCATTTTTATAGGTATTGCATAAATAAGGGATAAAATAGAGTCACAGCCTCTGAAACAAGGGGTAGATACATCCCTAACAAGAACAAGGATAATGAGATACTAATATTCAGCATTATGAGCCATGATTTCAGCAGCCTGAGAAACCACAGTTGTAGATAACATGGCAAAGGCTGTTCTGCAAAGGAATATGAAATCAGATAAAGGAGTAACTTTGCAGATATTTACATGAGATTCTCATAAGCACAAGGGGCAACTTTTGATCAAAGGATATAAATCTGGGTGAATCTAAATGTGGTTTTTTCCTATGCTGGAGTTCCCTATTCTGTGCTACTGCAGGAGGGCTCAATTTAGGTCCTCATAATAGTATGCAAAACTTGCAAGATGTATCCCAGATGGGGCGTGCTCTCTAGGTAAGGCTTCCTTCTTGCTCCAGCAGGACTTCAATTGAGAAAGTTACTGAAAGAGTGAAACACAGAATAGCAAGTGCTGTTTGCATTCTGAAAAGTAGCCCTAACATTCTGCTGCCACCCATGTCAGAAAGGATTTCACGACTGGGCCTTGAGCTTCTATTTTCTATTTATTTCAGTCTAGTGTGTTCCAATGAGATACTGTCAGTAAAATCTCAATTTTAGTAGAAGTACATAATTTAAATAATTAAGAATTTGTTTAATTATTTAAGAATATAAAGTCAACTCAAAGAATTTACAATCTAAAATATTTTTTTCATTCATAACCTTTTAGTGGAAATGTTATTGATGCCAAGGAATAGGGTTTGTGGTTTACTATTGACTGAGATGACTAGCCAGAGTGCCCTTGGTGACCTAAAAGACTTGCCCTTCTTCCTTGCTGTGTGTGAGAAATGGTTGAACACAGAAGTCTCTACTTGGCACAACTAGGCAATGTTAATAGGCTGGCTAGTAATTCATGTGTATTGACTACTCATTTGCACTGCATTTAGCATATACTACATAATCCTGCAAAAGGCAAACCAGAAAAGGTAGTTGATAAGGGATGGATTGATTCCTTTTCTACTTAGAGAAGTGATGAAACTCCCAATTCGAGTCTCAAAACAATACAAAATTGTAGCTCTAGTTTTCAGATAGCAAGCATTGGAAGATGCCTGGATCAAAAGTCCTGCACTGTACTCCTTCTGGACCAAGTGCTAAAGGTCTCACCCTAAAGGAGCTGTTTTTTGTTTAAAAATGCTGAGAGTACAGATTTCATCAAGTGAACACTGCTTCATCAGGTAGCTGTCTGCATGCCTTCCAGTCACTGTTCCTCCTGAGGAGCTCATGTTCTTACAGGCAGCATCTAATTGTTATAGATACCTGCAATGTATTATTCACTTTCCCTCCTTAACATAAAACTTTGGCTTTAGAGGAAAAATGGCATCTGTTATTCCTGACATTTCTAAATCTCCCACTGTTGCTAGATGACACCAGGCAGGGTGGCAGGAGGAGAAGATCAGGTTGCTTCCAGGTAAGCTGGCAAATCGCTCTGCGGACCCGGCGGGGCCACCAGGTCTTTTCTAATGCTATACGCATCATGGGCAGGAAACTCCCAGACAGTGAGCCCTCTTGTACTGACGGACTGGGAGTTGTTTTTAAAGGGGTGGGGGAAGGAGGGATAAGAAAAGAAGACCTTGTAGAAAATTCCAGTTTCTATTCATAAGACTTGTGATAAAAATGACCTCATGTGTTTCATAGTGCAGCAAACAGGGTTGAAGAATGCGGTCTTGTGGCCAAGAGGAGTGTGTTTCAGTGACCACTTAGGAATATTTGAATCACACACTGGCTTATTTCACTGTTCTTATTCCTGACAGCACAGGGCTTAGAGAGGCTCTTTGAGTGGGATGAAGACACTGAGGTTTTAGTATGGATAACAGCCGCACTCTTTTATTTGTACACAGCTTTGCAGAAGGAGGGACCAGATTTTTGCCCTTCCAAGACATCTCATAATCTATCCGTGTCTTTCTGTCATAGATTTAATCCTTTCAGCTATGATCCTAAATGCCATCAGGGGTCAAATTTCTTGGGGAATGAAGCACTTAACACAAACAGTCTTCTACAAATGATACTGGATATGCTTTTAAAATACTTTTATTTCCCTAAAAGAGAAAAGAACCTGTAGAGATGAAACTTACTCATTCCCAATATTGCTGCTATTATACGCAGTTGCTACAAAGCTTAGAGTGACCAATGACACTTCTCCTTTTTGGCTGACTTGTTTAGAAGCTTTGTCGTTTTCCCATTTTCACCATACAGCACCAGTCAGTTTGAATTTCCAATACATCCTAAAAGCAAATGGGCATGTGAGTATCATCTGGATTGCCCAGTTTCTCAGCCCACCTCCCGTCCAAACCTCTCCAAGGAAAACAAGCCTATGGGTTCTTATGGCCAGCTTCAGGCTCTGAGTCATGAGATGACCGTTTCCTTGGCTTATGAATTTGGAGATCCAAAAGCTGTATCTGTAGTGGTATGCTTAGGACACAGCAAACATAGCTTTCAGCCCTGACAGGTCATCAGCTGCTCAAGTCCTCAGGGATGTTTCCAACTCCCATATTTTTGACTTTTTCCCCTCTTGCAGCTTTGCAGAGATCTGCACCTGGATGGAAGCGAGCGGGAATTGCAAAGCCTAAAGAAAGCTCTTGTAACTGCCTGCTTCTGGCTCTTTGTCTGCTTTTGGAGAGGCCCTACCCTCCTGTATGGACACAAGAGATTTCAGCTGAAACACAGGTCTCCCCTTTGCTGTCTCCCCCCTCTTCCTGAGATTTAAGAGGAAATCGAATGCTGCAATATAAGCATGCGGGTTACACTTGTATTTAGTTCAATGGCCTCTTCTTTCTAACAGTTTACTTTGTCTCTTCTAATTCAAGCATGTCAGTAGCAAGTATCATATCTGTGACATCGATAATAAAAATCCCATTGTAAATGCCGGGGTGTCATTTTCCATTCTGCCTAAACAATCCCGAGCTTTGTACTTTCTGGAGTGGCCTCTGTCTTTCACAGGTGACATTTGCAAATGGGGATCCACGTGTGTAAACCGCGCAGCTAACCATCTCATTTCCATACGCGCAGGCTGGCATAAGTGCACTTTGTGTCAATGAAGAGGCTACTCTGTGGCAGGCAGAAATTTGGCTATATTGGATTTACTGTGAGGGAGCAGGTCATTCTCCCTTCGCAGGGGTGTCAGCCTGGAGGAGGCGGTGGAGGTACGCTGTGTGGTACCTGGAGACTTCAAGTGCAACTCCATGCTCTTTGTTTAGAAGGGAAAATCAGAAAAAACATCCACAAGCTTGTGTGCTTTGACTCTGGAATGCTTTTCTTGATATGTTTTGGCCCAGGGTGCTAAGAGAAGTTGATACCTCACTTGTGTGGAAAGCAGCTGATGGTGGCACTTCCAGCGCCCTGGAGCAGCTAGACTGCTCTGCAGACTCTCAGAGATGTGGAAGATGGAGCTCCCAGTTGGGCAGGGCTGGTTTTGAGCCAGCCAGGACTTTTTCTGCATCACCACCATGGCTTCTTCTGTGGCTCTGCCAGCATCCCAGTGGCAATGTGAAGGGACTGTGCTCCCTTCTCAGAACAAGTGATTAATTTTCAGAAAATGTGGCCCTTGGAAAGGCTTAGTTTACTGAGTAGGGGGTCAAAACTGTGTATTTTTGTGATCTTATTCATTCTTAGAATTACACCATCATTTATATACTCTTATAAAGCACACCAATTACTCTAAATATGTACCGACATATACCAAAGTAGCTAAAAAGGAACAATTATGAGACTATTTGGCATGGTTACAGAATCTGTGAAAAAGACATCTTTTATGTGTAACACAATTTGTCCAGAATTAATGAAAATATCCAGGGCTGTTTTTATGAAGTAATTTGTCACATTACACTAAAAAAACCTAAGGTTATGTTGGACATGAAAAGAAACTCCCCGAAGGTCAAAGCAATTAAACATTGGAACAACCCGTCAACCCAGAGGTCACCGAGGCCTCATCTAATGAGAACGTTCAAACGGGAGGAAATCCTGCAATCGTCTCTACTCATTTCTTCGCCAGGTTAAATACCCATTTGAAGTCCTGGCACAGTGCAGCCAATGGAAAAATTCCCATGGGCTTGATTGGGACTGCTTTTTCCCCCCTGAAATTTAATAAAAACTTTGTATTTCAAACAGATCTGGAATAGTTTGCATCTTCTATGAATTCCTGTAAACCGAAAGACTTGCAAAGAACCTAGCACTAGCATCTTTAATAGTTCTTTCTTCCTCTGTATTAATATTAATAGCTAACATTTGGCTGTTGTGAACAGATTCACATTTAATTGTTTCTGAGGGAATATGTGTATTCTAACTGAAAAAGAACTACTGCAGAAAGCAACCTTAGAAGAGAATGGTACAACAGGAGGAGAGTGTTTATACAAACCTGGCAAGACTATAGCATGCTTTTAGCATTCAGACAAATCTTTTCATAGTTTGGAAATCTCAGTAATGAAAAGGACTCATCACTAACAATCTGAGAATTTGTGTGCTGCCCTAACCTTCTGGAAGTAGATATAATAAGATTTATAAATATCTCTCCTTTAAAACTGATTTAGAAAAATGCCAGGTAAGCTCACACAGATTTGTGGAAAGAATTATGTGGGTCAAGTGCTACAAATTTTTTGTGAGCCTCAAATGGGCAAACTGTTTTAGAGCCAGTAATGATAGCACAGCACAGAGCAGTTTCTTGCTGGTTGTTCCCTTCTGTGCTTTACTGCCTTGGTGTTTTCATTAACACTGCTTCCCCTTGTTTTCCACTCCTCCTTCTCTTTTTTTTTTTTTTTTTTTTTTTTTTGGTGTATGGATATCTGGTAAGTGTACAGTACTGGGTTGTCAGAAAATTATGTTCTATAAGTTACAATTTCCATAGGCATTTCCCTGCTTTAGAGCAGGTGCTTTTGCTATAAACAAACAAAGCCCCCCCAAAATGGAACCAATGTCTTTGTGAAAGATTGATGTATTCAATATATTTTTGTATTAGACAGAAGGATACAAGACAAAATAAATGCTTGGGACTATGTACCATCATCTGTCCATGTACTGAGGTCCATGTGATTCTGTGCAGGGACTGGGGGTAAAACCAATGAAACAGGTTGAAGTTCATTATGTAGTGATGAAACACATGATAGCATTTCATTTGGAGCAGCTTAAGTCTTGATCCAGTTAGATTAGGAACATGTATCCTTTATAAAAAAAACTTTGATATTTTGTGCTTTTTGGCTAAGTGGGATATAATGCACTGCTGTTTTCTCCACTTGTCTGCTAATCAACTTTTAATTCATATTGAACAATAATGGTATTCTGTAGTGTGGAGATGGTGTTGCAAGTAAAGATTGCAGTAATCACTGATGCTGATGTTTTATCAGCAATCACCATATACAAACGGGAAATGGCTCAAAACACACACTTCATAATGATTCATCCATAACCTCACTGGTAAATAATGATATCGTTGCTCTAACCATGTCAGACATCATTCATGTCTTGCTTACCTTCCACAGTTGTTGAGTTTGAGGGTTCATTTTAATGTGCTTTCTCCAGCAGAACAGCAGACACATGGAGCTGGCAGTGATGATAGGGCTGAGTTGAAAGTTTTCCCTTTCTTCCCCTGCAAAAATGCACCTTGAAATAGTATTCATGCTTACCACAAAGAGGAGAAAAAGCATTTGGTGTTCTGAAATGTAGTGGTAATAGGACATGGAAGAACATTTAGGAGAAGGAATATTAAAAATCTACATTCAGTGTTTTCCCCACTGTCAGAAGCTCCACAGAAAATCGGCTTGAGACCAATTTTCTTAAAGGAATCAGGATTTAGACATGACACAATCATTAATATTGTCAATGCATTAAACAGCTCAGCAGCATTTTATGTCTGAGAAGTTTTCTATGTCCTGCCAGTGTTTTTACAGGATATGAGTACATGGTTCAGCCAGGTTTCAAGCAGTGTCTGCAGGGGAAGGGAGAAGTTGGGGAAGCTCTGGACAATTGTTCAGGTGTTTAGCTTTAAAAAGAATACCTTTTAGGGCTAAATGGGTGCCCTTTGAAAAGAATAAATCAGAAGGCTCCACCAGATTAAACCCAGCATTTTTAATATTATTTTAAAAAATATTTTAAAAGATACTAATCAACAGTTTGCAGAACAGGAGCAAAGGCTGAATTCGTATTCATTCTACTAGGCAAGTTTAAAGCCTAGTGAGCAGGACAGTGCACAGCAGGTATATGCATCCACACTGTATCAAGGTGAATTTGACCATTTGATGGCAAAAGGCCTCCTGCCTGGGAACAGAAAAAGACAATCAGGGAATGTTTCTTTCGCCCAAGAACTGTTTTCTTCCCCAGATATTGCTTCTTGGAAACATGTGTCAAGAGCAGGCATCACAATGTCATCTCCCCCTCCGATGTCTGCAAGGTACACATTTTCCTCTGAGCTAGTTTTCATTGTTTGCTTCTCCTGGCAGAAATATATGCACTTTTAGGGCACAGTTCCTTTTTTCTACTGCTACTTGAGAAGCAGCATTGCTTTTTGGTTAGATAAATCCCACCCCAAAGGCTTTGTGGAGGTCTATGTTTTCTGGGGCTCCTTATATTGATCCATAAGGCCTTCTGCTTCTCCTCTTTAAAATCTTTCCTTCAGACCTTATTTTCTAAGATTGTAAGGTCATGCAAACTGGAAGCACAAGTTTTAAATGAACACACAATACCACCTAATTGGAACTAGACTCAGGTTCTGCAACCTGGTGGTGGTTCTGCATGAACCAGAGAGGAGGAGATGCTTCATGAGCTCAGTCTCATCCACACAGTCCTGGAGGGAAGCATCATGTTCTGGTTTTCATTTTCAGTGGTTGGCTATGGAAATGGAAGTGATTTTTAACAGCTTGTTCTATCCCACCAGCATGGACCAGTTTCTGCAGCTCTTGTCTTTTTTCCACTTGGTTGATAGAGTCCTGTGTAAAAGGTATTGAATTTTACAGATATTTGTAGAAAGAGCCAATAACAATCTTGGACCCAGGCAAAACAAGAGTGTAACACATGCATTGAATAATGACAGACACTAGGGTGGGTGGCATTGAGCTCTCAGGGGTTTCCAGGAGTAACTAGGGAACCTGCCTTATTTCAAAACTCTTCCCCTCCAATCAGTAAATGAAGGAAAGATAATGAACTTTTGTAACAGGCATGGGGCTACTAATAGAAGCTTGTCTTGCTGACATTCTTTTATTGAAATTATTAAGTGTTCCTTTTCATGTGGAAGCAAGATTAAAAAAACCCCAGAATACTAAGTGTTTTATTAGAGTCAGGAATCTACACTGTGCCAGAAGGAAGACAAAAATCTAACCCAAATTCTCATCCACAAGTTGGAGATGAGCACTAGATAATCTTTTGCAACAGATACCATCAGACAAAAGTGATCTTTTAAGAAGCTGACTTTCTGTTGACAGAGATGGACACAGACATTGAATGATCTCAGGGCCAAAACTAAAAGAAGAATGTAGCTGGATCAGCAAAATGTCATGGTTAATACTATCAAAAGCAACCAAAATAATTAAAAAGCAATAGGTCAGTCACATTGCCACACTCTGATGACTGTAATAAATAATTAAAAATTCAAAACAATGCAGCCTCAGTATTATGGAAATCAAACTAGACTTTAGGGAAATTTTCTGTGACTAGATGGTCAGATACATGATCATCTTTCCCTTCATCCCTGCCGCAATCCTTTCCCAAGGTCTTAGGGATGGGAGGTGAAAGAGAAGGTGATAATTCAAGATGATTAGGACACAATGGTAATTTACTTATGATAACTGAATAATAACAGCACAATTCAAAACAGATGAAACATAATCACAAACAAGCTGTAGGATTATCCATGTTGAAATAAAAGGATCAAACACTCAAGGAGGCATTGATTGCACTTGGGGGTATTTTGGATCTGCATCATGTAAAACTTTTGCATGAACTTAATTTACTTCCATTAGCTCTGAGAATGTCAATGGAGTGACTCCAGCACATCAAATTATATGCCTGCCTAGACTATTGCCATATCAGACTGTAGAGTGAATCTAAAAGTTGAAATGATCAGCTAAGAGACAGTCAGAGAAGAGAAATGGGATCTACAAATAATTAAAAGGCAACAGAAAAAGGCAGCACAAATTTCTGCAGAAGTTTCAAAAAGGAGTTTTGCTGTGTAACGAAAAGAGCTCTTGATCAACTTGAAACAACTTAATAGGACTTGAAGGCTAGCTAGGCTTTTGCTTTCTTCAAGTGACACCATCAAACAGTTTGAGTGCATTGATATCTTCTTATATTTTATATAACAAAATTGAAATTTAGTTTTGATTTATATTCCCTTATTCAGTTCCGGAGACACAGAAATACAAGTATCCCATAAAGATGAAATACTGAGTCACTAACATCAAAGACAATGTTTTCACTGACTTGACTTCCTAGGCCTGCAGCCCCTGTGGACAGCAGGAGCAGCTGTGTCCGTCCTATGGGTCAGACTTGTTGTTGGGGCAATGCATGCTGCTTCAACAGCGTGCTCTGCCTCCCATGGACCCCTAAATCAGATGGTCATCTCTGGCCATTTTGCTGTCCATAGTTAATTTTACATGATCAGGTGAAACAGCAAACCAAAATACAGAGAGAAAAACATATTATAAGTCCTTGCTTGAGTAAGGAGATTGCACCTTACCACCAGACTTATCAACAAGTAACAGGTATGAAAGAAAGTAAAAGATGCATTTTGATACGTACTTGAGCTTCTCCCACTAAGATCATCAAAGGAAAATATATCAAAATCCTTTCTGATCTAGACAGCACATTAATCAGTACTGTTCTTGACAAATCAACCATTAAACAGAATGATCCATTTCAAGATTGGTGCATAAATCCAATTTAACAATTTGTCAGTAGAATGGAGGAGTTAAAAAATCTCTTAACCAAACGCCATGAGTTATACCACTATTAGTTTTGAATTAAAGTTTAAACATGGTAGAATACAGAAAGACATAGGACCAGATTTCATGTTTGTTGCGATGGCATCCATTCCAGTTATTCTACTGAATTCAGATGAGTTCCTGACAATTCATACTTCCTGCTGAAGCTGAATTCAGTTAATAATCTGATTGCTGGTAGACAGCACAACACATTATTCTTACTGAGATCTTGCACATCGTTTTTCAGCTACAGATCCCAAAATGCATACTTGATGCTGAAGATGCTGGTTGTGACTTTGATGTCAGCAAATCTGTAGAAATATCAAGACTCCTACAAAGATTTTGAGATATTAGTAGAAATATGTATATCTCAAAGCCATAAGGGACAGGAGTCATAATAAACACAGTGGGTCAAGTTCACTGCTGATATTGATGACAGTATAAATGGCAGCACAGATAAGATCTCATACTGTATAAGTGGTTAAAAAGATAACATACTCATTCTGAGTTAAAGAATCCTGTGAACCTGAAGCTAACAACTATTGATGGAAGAGGACAATGCACAGATATAAACTAACCAAAACGTTCCCTTCACCATCTCTTTGTGTTGCAACCTTTAAATACCATTACTGGTGCAGGAAGACAGCAACTATTAATATCAAATACAAAATGTTATTGCTGGATTTTCTGCTGCAAAACACAAAAAGCCCAGTGGAGAAGCAGGATGTTGTTAGCATTAAAACATCTGGAGAGGTCATGATTCTGCTCGTCTGCACACATCCCTTGGTCCTCCAGTCTTCTATAAGTTACTCACTTTTATAATTTACTCACTTTGGCAGCTATATAATGCCTTATCATTTATGTCTATCTAGCCACTTTACAGCTGCTGTAGAAATTATGCTGGACCTTAGATTTTGTTCAGCTGCTCCTTTTTTTTAATATATTTTTGTCCAAGAAATTGACTCATAGGAAAATATCTCCACACCTTTCCTCCAGTCTAGCAATTTTATCCACAAATCAATTCTACTAACCCATGATTGCATTTTATTTAAAGCAAAATGATTGTTTGGAGTTTTGATTCAGGGAAAAGTAGCAAGATAGGGAGAAATCTGATGTCTTGCCAATAAACATCAATTAATGTTGAAACGATACAAATACAATCAGAAAAGAATGGTACCACTGCTTCAGTTTGTCCCAAAATAGATGTAGTAAGATACAGTCACCCTCAAAAAAATTTGTTTTACAACCTTTGGTTTTTTTTTTTTAGAAAAAGATTTCAGAAAAGGTACTTGCTGCAAGCAAAGCTAATAAGTTGCTCTGTTAGCACTGAGATTTACAAAAATTGATTTTCTATTGCACTGTGTCTTCTGGGTGGATCTTCTGGTGTCTAGTAGGGCTCAAGCAATGAGCAGAGTGTATGTGGGGGCTGGGGTGTTTTGCCCTCTCAGGTAATTTCTGTGGCATATCTTGGTGGGTATGTGCAGCCTGTAGCCACCTTCTCAGCTAGGACACCAGAAAAATCTGTCTCTTCTACCATTTGCTCTTCATGAAACATTTAGGAAGAAGGATGGATTTGAACATTGTGTACTTCTGTTGGGTTGAGCTGAAAGTGCTAATGAGTTCAGAAGGAAGTGGGGTAGAGAAGAAATAGTATCTCTTTCACACACACATGAACACACATACACATCAGTATGTGCAAAACCAGCATGACCATGCAAGCCTTATTTTCTTAAGAAAGAAAGATTCAGAAATTCCCATTGACTTTGCAGAGCTCTAAGCCAGGAATGTTGCTAGATATCACTGATGGGTCAGCTGGGTTGATACTAGAATTACATTGAGAGTTACACTAAATGTGTTGAGGCCCATCTCACACAGGGTATTATCCGTGTGAATGCTAATGGGTATTTCCTGGCTATGGAGTGCAAATCTGCAGGGCATTGTAGGGACACAAGGACAGTGGGGCCGGGGGAGGTGAGATGCATAAGCCTGGTGTAGAGGAGAGCAACCCAGTTGTAGTTTTGATGTCACATTACTTCCACTTGACACCAGGACCAGGGAGAAAAGAATCTGGCTGGGTCAGCAGGCAGAGAAATAGTGCGTGGCTCAACGGGTTAAGTAATAGGCGAATGTTAACCCTGCCCAGAGGGTGGTCAATGAATGAATGAGCCTCGTTCCCCTCTCTGTTCCAGCAGTGACCAGGATTCCTTTCCCAGCCCGCCCCCGGGATTCCTCTCGAAGGAGGAAAAGGGAGAAAAGCAAATCCTTTCTCTCCTCCAGGCGCAGCGGGGACACGGAGCAGCAATCCCCCGCCCGCGCTTCCCCTCCTCACCCCCTTGCTGGCATGTGGCTGCTGCAGAAGTTGTGAGCTGCTGTTCCGAAATGCAAATGTATTTGCAAGATTTCTACTTCCATTGAGGAGAAACTCAGAATCCAAGTGAAGAAAGACACATGAATGAGATTTACTCTTTAACGGTGTTTGTCCAAACAGAAAGAAGAATTGAGATTCCTTTGAAAATGTGGTCCTTCTTGTTCTTTGAACAGAATAAATAAGGTGACTGCAGCTAATAATACTTTTCTAACCCCGTCACCTGGGGATTTCAGCACATTTTGTGAAGTTTCCTCACCTACCTCTATTAAAACCCATCTCAGCAGATGGCAAATACTACTTTCCTTATTTTGGAGGGGGGAACACTAAGTGCTGGTGAAGGGTTTTGCCCAAATTCTCCAGGAAACCTGTAGCATAGAGAGGAAGCAGAATTTGATCAAATTATTCTGCTTCCTCTCTATGCTACAGGTTTTCTGGAGAAATTAATTTGATCAAATTATTCTGCCCTATCACATTTGTATCATTGTTTCCTTTTACTCCAAATAACTTCAGATATTTGCATTGTAACAGACATTTTCTAGAGCAGAGTCTAATATCCTGAGCCTGCTGAAGTGTACCATATCTACTGAAGTCAAAAGACCATCCTCAAACTAAGGTGCTGTGTGAAGATGTCCTCATTTGGCTTATGATCAATAGCCCAGAATAGCATTTGGGCCAAGAGATTATAGACATTAATCTTGTGTAAGAACTGTTTAGGATCATTAACCAATCCAACAGAAAGTCAGTGTATGTCTCTGTAAATTGAAATCAACTTAAAAACACTATATCCTTGACATCTTTTAAAATCTCCTTTACCCTTCCCTGGGGAAAAAGAGGGTTTAGCACAGAGGACATGGTTGGAAATGTATTTCTCTCTTGTGTATTCCATCTTCTTTGTCAGTAAATCCTGTTGTTATACACAATTCCTGTGAAAACTTTTGCCTTTTTTTTTTTTTTAAATTTGGAGTACGTTAGTAGACTCTGGTGATTGACAGAGTAACACGCTGGCCAACAGCCAGTCATACAAAACAGATGTTATTGGTTGCAGCCTTGTTTCATGGGTACCCACTGATATACAGTTTTGACACAAAGTAGAGGGGTAAGTATGAGCAGAGTCCCAGATTTCGTCTTTGTGGATCCAATGGTGGAAGCACAGCTCTATGTGAGCATGTGTGATTTTCTCAAGAGTTTTCAGTGTTGCTGTATACACTTTCAATTTAAACCTAGATCATAGACCAATATCTTCTCAGAGGCATACCTAGATCTTATCTGGAGATGCATTTGTGTCCCTCAGCTGGGATCAGGCATACAGGTTTACATACAAGAGATCATTTTGAGTCAAAATGTTCCAAAAGACCAGCTTGGACCTGCTTCTGACTGTCAGCCAGAGAATAATATTCTCCCTTCCCCTTCCCTTTCCCCTTTAGCTTCTCTTTCTCCAGCTTGCTCTGGATAAAATTGGTGCTGAGGTTTATGGGGAAAAAAGGAAAAAAAAGGATAAAAATAGTAATCTGGGTAGTAACCGGGTAGTAGCTGCTCCTGCTGCAGGCATCCCACTATATTGGCTGGGCTTGATATCACTTTTTCTTCAGTTGGTTCCGCTGAAGAAGCAGGTGTTACCAGAC
This sequence comes from Strix uralensis, assembly GCF_047716275.1. Lineage (NCBI taxonomy): Eukaryota > Metazoa > Chordata > Aves > Strigiformes > Strigidae > Strix > Strix uralensis. The sequence goes on along the minus strand of NC_133974.1, from coordinate 46,155,336 downwards.
TTGCAGAAAACTTATTTGGGACTTCTGAGATGCCTTCTTCCGCCAGTGTGGGACACTATCATGTCAGGCACATGACAGCACTGGTCAACATGAGCCATGTGGGAGGTGAGGGACCTGAGTGCTGGGGCATGGTGTCATGGCTCACCTTCTGGTCTGCTCCTTGCACCAGCAAACAGGATCACTGTGGGGAGACGGGGAGAAAAGACCCTGGTACTGAGCTGCAGGTGTGGAAGGAAGGAGGTAATTGCAGGGGATGCATTTCCAAAATTTTTGGTTTGGTGCCTCTGTCTGTATAGGTGCAGCTTCAAGGAAGATGAGGGAGCTGCACCTGCTTACACCAGAGATAGATTTGGACTAAAAGACACAGAGAAGAAAATCTCAGGGAGGCAGATATCTAGACAGAATTATAGATACTACTGAATCCCCAATGTATTTTTAAACTTTGTTTTAAAGGGAAAACAATGGGAAAAAAACCTCAAAGGCACATATTTAAGTGTTAGTTTCACAGTAATACCTCCTCAGAGACCTGACTTTATCACTACTGAAAGGAGAAAGCAGAAAATGGAATTGTTTTTGTTGTTCTATCATGTTTATGACATGACGAAAACGTGGAGTTCTTCTGCCTTTTGCTTTTCACCTTGTTGAACTGCTGTCAGACTTCTGTAAATCGTTTGCACCATAAATAAGCTTTGTAAGTGAAAGGGCAAGTGCTGAGAAAAGCCAAAGGCAGAGATTTTCTATTGAATCTTTTCTTACAGAGATAACAGACTTCAGTGTGGACCAGCTTCATCTAGATCTGGGAAGCAAAACCAAGCATCACTGAAGACAATAGTAAAATGAAGCTGAAACAACAGCAACAGGACTAAGACTCTGAATGTGTTAGTTTTGGCTTTAGGCAAAGACTAAGATAATTGTGGCTGAGGGGATTTGGTTTTGAGCAAGAGCTACTGCCTTGTTTCTCCATAGCACTTCAGCCACAGATGTGCGGCAGACAAGATCCTGGAAAGACAGACATCCCTTACGCAGGAGCACTACCTGGGAACTGCCTGCTGTTGTGAAGCTATGACTGTTACTAATCGCAATGTAAAATTTGCAAGACTGTCTGCCCCCATGCACTAGTGATGGGATATCAAAACAGGAAAAGAAGAGGGTGCTTTTTGCTTGCATACATGACTATTACAGTGTCAGTACCCAACACAGCAGGCAGTTCTGGCAGGGAGCCAGCTTGCAAGAAAAAAGTATAGGCATGGTGTACAGCATGGCAATGACAGGCTGGGATAATCAGGTACCCATGGGGAACGATGCTTGTATCAGTTCAAGGTGAGAGAGGTTTAACAAAGGAACCTGCTCCTGTTTTATCTTGCTAGGTGTTGCTGTAGAAGCACAGAATGAAGACTGGAGAGGTAGATCCACACAAATAAATGCATCTGTAACTCACTGAAGATTGCATAAATTCAGGTAAACACAGTTTGTGCCCATAGTGTCCTCTTTGCAAACGTGGTACAGCTGATAGATGGGGAATAGTACTTAAGGAGCTTGAGAGCCGAATCCACTTGTGTTGGAGCCCACTGAGTCTAGGCAGCCTGACATATCTCATGCAAATACCTGCAGACTAAGGCCAACTTGTGACTCCAAGGGAGAAATCTGGGTGATTGGTCTCTTCACTAGCTCAAGATGCATAAGCCTTTCTGTCTTACACACTTAACTCTGCTTTGGTGGTTACATCTGGGACCTTTTAGAAAGTCATGTGACACAGTCCAGTACTAATCTTTAAACCTCTTTTTTTTTTTTTCCCCCCATTTTGTTATTACATTTTCACCACTGCTTCTGTATCTCTACATGACTTATGCAACTGGGGTTTTAATACAACAATGAACTCTTAAAAATGTTACAGACTTCAAAAATGAACAATAAAAAGCACAAATCCATATTTTAGAAAAGAATGAAAAATACACAGAGGCTATAAGTAGTATAAACTGTTCTGCAAACTTGCCCTGGTACCCCAACATGCTTTTGACCACAGCTGATTTGCAACCAGCAGCGATTCATGAGTAACACGGAGGCCTCTTGAGCCCTGCCTGTGGTGGACGGACACAGAGTCATCCAGAGCAAGTGCCTCTGTAATTGGCATGCACTGAAAAAACAGGGGATGTTCAGGACCTGCTTGTGGCACAGGACAAGGAAGGAAAAGAGCAATTTAAAGAAGAGCTACATGACTTCTTACCTGCTAATAAGTTTCCAAACAATGTTTCCTAGGTAAGATTCTAGTGTACGTATATTAATTAATAAATACTAGCGTGTTGTACAAAAAGATAATTTACATTATGTTTTGAATTCACGCAACTAAGGATCTTATTTCGTCATATAGCTCAGCAGGCATTTGAAATTAGTAGGACTGAACTGCTAGGTCATGTTGAGAAGGTGTGAAGCAAAGCTGTGTGTAACATCCTGCAGCTTGAATTAAGTATTTCTGAATCCTTTGATAAAGTTGTTAGGAAATGGCTAAATCTACTCCTTGGTTTTGCTTGTAACATCCAAGAAATTGGTTAAGCAAGTCTTGGTCTTTCACTTTGGTGCCCAAGGGTGAAGAAGAGGTACGTATAAGGAGCTCTTTGGAGAAGCCTGAGTTTAACAGGTGCTCTGAAGCCCCAGAGCACCATGCACTTCTGCGCACTCTTGACTGGGAATTCTGCCTATGGAGGGCTTAACATTTTTGACACTGGGGATTCTCTATATAAATCTGTTTTCAATATGGAACATGGATGAATTATCTGGTGTTTTTTCCTTCCTTACTGGGGAAGAAGCTGAGGAAGAGTCAGGAGAAGCTCTTCCACCTGAGACAGGCTAACAATAGGAACTCATCATCTGCTGACAGGGCATTCAAGTGGAGCCCATGGGCGCAAAAAGATGGATTCTGCCTAGAACAAACCCATTTTTCCTATCTAGTCCAGAAAAGGGAGATAAATAAATAATAAAGATCAGCTGTGTCTGATGAAGCTGATCATACAATTAAAGGACATATAGATTACAGAAGAAAGGGTTTCTCAGGAGATGTTGGGGAAACACAGGTGAAAGACTGACCAAGCATATGACATCTGCCCACCAACCAGCAAGACAACGTGGTCCAGAAGGTGTCATGTGCAGGAGCAGAGAGAAGGGCCAAAAGGATCTGGTTTGTGGCTGAATGTCTCTTCAAACCAATGGACAAGTTGAGGAGGAAAGAAACCAGAAGAATAGGAGAGAAGAATCACAAAGATTTGTTTTCTTTAGATCTGGACATTTCTGTGTCACTAAAGACAAGACAGTGTGATTTTGAAACTCCTGATTATTTCATCCCAGATGGCTAAGGTAAGTGACATGAATTCCTCTCCAGAGATGTCTGCTTCTTGTCATGGACTATATATGGAGTCTAGGTATACTTAGACAATTAAAGCTTGGCAGAAGGAACTTCTCCTTCAGTACTCCTAATTTTTCCCTCTGACTAACAAGCCTGTGGTTTTCCTAAGTGAAACTGGCAGTCTGAATCTTGTCCCCAATGTGTTTCTTAATTACATCATAGCTGTTAAGCTGTAGTGATGTTCCTTGAAGAATGGTCTGAAATTAAAGCTAAGAAAAAACTCAGGTGCCTTGCTGAAGCAGAGCTTAAGTACTACTTTTTAAAGGCAAACAACCAAACACCTTTATCTGAGACTCTAACTGGTTATGAAGTGTGTAATGGTAATGGGATAGAAATAATATGCATTTATAGGGTAAGAAGTTAAATTATGATTGCCAATAGTGATCTTTGTATCCCACGTGGCTTGAGGATACTCTGATGCAGTGCACTGATGTCCACTTCATTCAAACAGGCATCAAAAGTGGCATTACATCTTGTTTCCAGAAGTTGCAACTCACACCAAAGGGAGAACTCAGCTCAAGCCTGGGGTCAGTTCTGCAGCCAGTGGTAATGCTAAGGAGAGGCTGGCAGGAGATTAGACAGAAATGTACATTCAATAAAATCAAAAGGATTTTCTCTCCCTAAAGGTTTGGAAAAAATGGGTTTATACATAACTCAACAACTGTTTGCCCTATGGACATCATTCTTTAACTTTCACTGAGGCATCACATGCTGTTATCCTGTAGACATCCAACAAAGCAGACAAGAAGGAATAGATGATTTTCCTGGCCAGCTCTGTAGCACATTTAATACTTTTTAAAGGATAGATCTTCTATGAAAATCGTATCAACTTCAAGGTTACGTTTAATGGTGGTTTTACAGTTTGCCAGCTACTAATGGTATTTCTTTGGAAGCCTCCAAAACCATCCCAAACCACCACTTTCAGTCATTCATTTAATTGTCTAAGAGATTGTAGCTTTGAAGAAAAAAATCCCACAGCTTTGAATCTTCTTGAACCTTCTTTGACTCAGCTTGACATTTGGACTTTTCTGTCTTAACCTTATGCAACTGAATTATATGCATTTTCTTTTAGAATCAGTATCTTTGATAATTTTCTACATGACTTAAAACTCAGAAATAAATTGATTACATAGTCTTTACTAAAGCCAAATTAAAGTTATAGATCAAAAGTTAGATTGGCGAGGGATAGAGTAATTCCTAATATATTTTTCCTTTTCTTCCCTTGCCTAGCCTTGCCTTCTTCCTTTGCATCCACCTTTCCTAGACAAGGTGTACTGAACCAGTTTCCTTAACAGGAAGATATCACACCAGCGACTAAGTGTTTTCATTTAATTTTTTTTCTCGGAGATTTTTCGGGACTTCAATTTGAAAATTGATCTGCAAATTGTATTTTGGGTTAGAAATGCTGAACAGACTTTCTGAAAATCCCCATTTATCATTACTGAGACATTATTAGTTAACCATCTTTAGAAAAGACATTTCTTGCCCCCAAACTCTGATACTCTGCATTACTTTCAGGAATGGATCTCACGTTCACTTCACTGTCTGAATATCATCTTCTTTGCAGGAAGGGCAGATTAAAAGACCTGCAATAAACAGTGTATTTGGTGAATTTAGATTTTTTTTTTTTTCTGTTGGGACTACCTGCAAATAAAGCTATCAGAAATGAAAAGATAAATAGCTTATTACTGGTCACCAGAGTATGTGTCACCACATCTCATGGGGCCATGAGCACAAACCAGCTGCTGCTCTACAGCATGTTTCTAAGGGGAACATTGGGTGGTTACCCCAGGTGGATCTATTTTTCATGTGACTGAGGGGTTGCTGAGAGTGCTCATCTCAGGGTCTTCAGCATGGAGGAAGCAGGCAAGGCTGCTCCGAGCATCCTTGTCGCAGGTCTGTGCATACGCTGAACTTCATGAACTTGTCTTCTTACTGCTGCCCATGGTCATGATGGGACAGATCATGGAAATCTTGTGTGAGCTATTTCTTTGTTAAGGGCGAGATGTTGGCACAGTGAAGCAGCATTTATACAGTGAAGTATCCTATGGTTGGCACTTGGGGACCATTTCCTGAGACACAGACAGCAGCAGGACATAGGTGATTGATTTATAACAGACTTGGACTGACATGATGAAATACTGAGGTTGCTGCTCCTTGGTGGAGGCAGAGAAAATAATAGGGTGAGGTTAATTCATATCATCACACAGAGCTGGAATAGGAGCCTCGGGACTTGCAAGTGAGGGAAGGGACCTTTGTGGCACTGCCTGGCATGCAGAGCTTGCCCTGAATCTGTCCCCAAAACAGCTGGCTGAAGAAATGGATGCTGCAAGATATTGGCATTTTCTTTCATATTTGGGATCCTTAAATTGCTTATTAGCTGTATTTAAGTGCCTCTCCATTGCTAGGAAGAAGGTTAGGCTATGTGCACTAGCAGTTTTTGAGGAGAAGGCACTGAAAGCAAGATGGTGGTGTTGGCAGCCCTCTAACATGACATATCTGTGCTTTTGATGATGTGCCCTGCGCATTTGTGAGGTTCAAGCGAAGTATTTTTATTTGGCGTAGTTTCCGAACACTAAGTTATTGATTTTCAGGTCTGTTATAGGTAAGCATAACCTGTTTCCCCCCGCCATCACACAGTGCTCCTTGCAAGTCAGGGTAGTGTAAACACCATGTGATGCATTAAGGTGAGACCCACATAGTTTGAACTGTTTTAATCAATTTTTAATCATCTTTTACTACACAACAGCAATTTATTATAGGTTTTATGTGATTGTAGGCTTACTGTGAGTTTACTTGTTCACTTACCATAGTTTTTATGGGCTTATGGTGATTTTAGGTTTTATGTGCTAATGACATTTTGCAACTTTGCTAAAAACTTATCTGTACAACTTCCCCATTCCTCCTGCCTTGGCAGAAGAGAACGTTGTTACAGGCTGTCTCATTTATTAAGCAACCTGTTCAAATCAGAGAAAAAATAATGTAACTGATCCATTACAGACTTTTTATAAATGCAGAATAAATGATGTGTGCTACAAACACTGTGCAAATGCACACACCTGTATCAGTGTGTGCTTGCATAAAATATTCAATACTGTGAAAGGACAGGGCACAGATGGAAGCTTTAAGCCCTGAGCAGCAAAGTGGTCCATCTCCAAAGTGCTCTTGTTCCTGGAAAAGTTGCCAGGCCAGGAAGGCTTGTACAGTGGTGGAGCGATCCCTAGGTGCCAGGATTGTCTCTGGTCATTCCTATGTTTTTCACCTCTTCCACTGAACAGAAAGAGCTTCTCCAGCCAAAGGGCAAAGGGAGAAGAGGATCCCACTTGCTCAGGGACAATTTATGAGGTTTTGGTAACTGGACAGCCTATCAGGGTTTTGAAAACTCTTGGGATGTCACCATTGTGGTCCTGGTGTGAGGGAACTGGCCAGGAGCTTCATTAACAGACTGCAGATACCATTGAGCACAGAGATTTGAAAGCCTTACCCAAGCAGCAGAGCAAAACTGAAGGAAACATGAAGCTGTCTCAAAGATGTGGACATTTCTGGAGATCTTGCCATAATTGCAGACCGGTAGTATTCACATCACAGTATCCCGGTGTGTTCCTGTAATGAGTTAACAGTGGCTAAACGGCAAGCACCTTCCATTCTGGTTGGAGCTGATCAGACACTGGCATTGGCAGGGGCCACTGCCAATGGTGAAGGCGCTACAAGGCAGCAGGTAGCATGGGGGACATCGTAGTATGGTACAGAGAACTGCAGGTATGGTTGTTAAGGACTTTATAGACTGGAGTTTAATCACCCCTAATGACACTCTCTGAGGTTTGTCCACAGTTAAGCATGTGAACACTTCCTCGCCCACAAAGAAAACCCACTGGTTTGAGTACAACTATCTTCTCCCTGCACCCTCCAGAGCATGTTTAAAAGTTTTGAGGGGGGTTGGGGGCCCCTCTGCATGCCACAGCACTTGGAGAATTAACACTTCTGTTTCAAAATGAACTTCATAAACAGACCAGGCCAATCAGTCTCACCTCTGTGCCTGGCAAGATCATGGAGCAGATCCTCCTGGGAACTATGCTAAGGCACATGGAAAATAAAGTGATTAGTGACAGTCAGCATGGCTTCACTAAGGGCAAACCGTGCCTGACAAATTTGATGGCCTTCTAAGATGGGGTTACAGCATTGGTGGATAAGGGAAGAGCAACTGATGTCATCTACCTGGACTTGTACAAAGCATTTGACACTGTCCCGCACGACATCCTTGTCTCTAAATTGGAGAGACATCGGTTTGATGGATGAACCACTCAGTGCATAAGGAATTGGCTGGATGGTTGCCAAAGAGTTGTGGTCAATGGATCAATGTCCAAGTGGAGAACAGTGGTGAGTGGTGCTCCTCAGGGGTTGGTGTTGGGACCACAGTTGTTTAACATCTTTGTTGGTGACATGGACAGTGGGATTGAGTGCGCCCTCAGCAAGTTTTCCAATGACACCAAGCTGTTGACAGGCTGGATGGAAGGGATGCCATCCAGAGGGACCTTGACAGGCTTGAGAGGTGGCATCATGAAGGCCAAGTGCAAGGTCCTGCACATGGGTTGAGGCAATCCCATGCATAAACACAGGCTGAGTGAGGAATGGATTGAGAACAGCCCTGAGGAGAAGGGCTTGGGGGTGTTGGTTGATGAGAAGCTCAACATGACCCTGCAATGTGTGTTCACAGTCCAGAAAGCCAAACATATCCTGGGCTGCATCAAAAGAAGCGTGACCAGCAGGTTGAGGGAGATGATTTTCCCCCTCTATTTGGCTCTGGTGAGATCTCACCTGGAGTACTGTGTTCAGATCTGGGGCCCCCAACATAAGAAGGACACGGACCTGCTTGAACAATTCCAGAGTAGGGCCACAAAGATGGTCAGAGGGCTGGAGCACCTCCCCTGTGATGACAGGCTGAGACAGCTGGGTTTGTTCAGTCTGGAGAAAAGAAGGCTCTGTGGACACCTTATAGCAACATTTCAGTACTTAGAGGGGGCCTGCAGGAAAGATGGGGAGGGACTTTTTATCAGGGACTGTAGTGATAGGATGAGGGGTAATGGTTTTAAACTGAAAGAGGGTAGATTGAGATTAGAGGTAAGGAAGAAGTTCTTCACTGTGGTGGTGGTGAGACACAGGAACAGGTTGCCCAGAGAGGCTGTGGATGCCCCCTCCCTGGAAATGTTCAAGGCCAGGGCTTCGAGCAACCTGATCTAGTGGAAGGTGTCCCATGGCAGGGGGGTTGGAATTAGATGATTTTTAAGATCCCTCCAACACAAATCATTCCATGATTCTACCAATCTAATCTACCTAAACCATAAAGTCCTCCATTGCCTAAGGAGAGCATCAGTAGGAGGACGACACAGTATGTCTGAGGACAGTTTGGAGTGATCTCGCAATTCAGGACCTTATCTGTTCCAAGATTTCCTTGTGTTAGTCTAGATACAGCCAAAAGATGCCGTGGGCTGTTGTGAGCAGCAAGGTTATCCTTGCTTTGCCTGTGTCGCAGTCCGAGAGAAGCCAGCAGGTTGCTGCTGAGCATGCGATCAAATAGTGATGGCCACAGTGGGGGCTGGCAGCAGCCAGCACAGCTTTGCAGATCTTCCCCCAGGCTCCTTGCCCCAGCTCCATCCCTTCTTTCTTCCCTCCCTGTCCTGAGGGAAGAGCTGACCCACATATCTTCTGCCTAGTAGGGAAACTCCACTGTGCCAGCAGCATTGCAACCCTGCAACCCTTTGGGCTGACTTTGGCTCTGGGTTTCTCTATACTTTGCCGGGTGGAAGGGTCCCAAAAAGAAGTTCAAAGACCCTGTAAATAACCCTGAAACAAACAAATCTGCTTTACTGGTTAGCACTGTATTTTTGTCTTCTGTTTCTCTGTTCAGTGTTATAAGGAAATAAAATGTGAATTAATCTTGTAAACCAGCATCAATATGAACTCCATTATCTGTTTCAGTCACTCAGACTACTAAGGTTCGCTTTTAGGCTGGTTCTTGTGTCAGAGATGAGAAAGTTACACAATAGACATTAGAGAATCACTTTAAAAAACCTCCACAATCCTGCATTGAAATCCCATCCAGCAAGGGAGAGAACCAGCCCTCGCCTGGGTGAGACGCAGTCACATGAGTGTCCAAAACAATGAACACACAGTGTCGAAAGCTGAGGCCATTGAACTTTATGTCACTTCCCAACTGCAGCATTACTCATAATTTATGGCTATACTCGCCTTTCAACCTTTAAAACCTTTTCCCAAGTATTTGCAGCATTCTCACATAAATATTGCTACAATAAGTAACATCAACATTTAGTAGCTGTTTTTCAAGAATAACCGTGTGACACTATTATGGCATTCCATTAAACCAGCTGCAATGTGGGGAAGGTCTAAATCAAATCATGCCAGCTAAAGGTAACGTTTACACATATACAAGAGAACAATGGATGGGAAAAGTTTATTCTGTGTTTCAAGACTTAAATGACAGTTTTGTCTCCTTTCATGGTTACGCAAGATGTCTCTCTCCGGTGAAATGACCCAGTGGACACAGACTGCAGCTTACATTCCAGTGCTATTTGTTACCTTCTCAAAAAAAATTGCAACTACAAAATCCATGCTTTGGTTTATTCATTTTTTTTTTTTAAGGGAGAAAACCTTATTTCAAAGGAACAGGGAATGTTGTGTTTTCATTAAAGCTATCAAATGTTGTGAAATGATTAGTAAAAAATTCCTTGCCAGAATTGTTCACTGTCCAAAATGCATTACAATGACTAAATGTAAATGACAGATAGTTAGCTTGCATATAGATACGTGCTTAATTACCCTCATCCCTCCTGTCTGAAGAATGCACTTAAGCATATGCTCGTTTAAACACATATGCTTCATTTCTGTTTAGGTCAACAGGATTTGAGCATGTGCTTAAACATAAGCAAATGCTTAAGTGCTCCTCTTGAATAGGGATGCTTTTCTGAGGCAAACCAAAGAAACACACTTTTGGAATATTTCTTCTTACCCTGGCCTACCTTTTGCTCCAGCGGCACTGATGGAGCACTCATCCTCCCCATAAACCAGCTTACACCCCTCTCCACATCTCCTCTGGGGCTGATGTCAGACATGCACATACCCCATCATCCTGCCAGCTAATCTGATACAATGAGGTCTGCAAAGCTGCCCACAGTGGAGAGAGATGGAGGGGAGGGAGGCAGAGGTCTGGGGAGGAAGAGGAGAAGGGGAGCTACGCCAAGGATTTTGCAGTCTTTCCTGAACAGGGCAAACTTTGGCAGTGTGTGACTCTGCTGGGAGGGCGAGGGAAGCCAGCAGCACCTCACTTGCACCCATTCTCTGCTGTCTTGTGGGTGTAGGGAATGGGTGCAGTGCCTGTCTGACTCCCCACGTGGCCCTGGGCAAAGTGCCGTGCTGCAGCTTGTCCCTTCACACTCAGCAGAGCTGTCTGGTTTCAAATCGCTTTGCTATAAGTTTTGTCTACGTCCTGCCCCAATAACTCCTCCTTGCTTGGCCTCGTCCCCATATCAGCCTTCCTGGCTCTCCCTGGGCTGTGGTGGTGCCTGGTTTTGCTGTAGTGCCCCTGCATGGAGGTGTATGTGGGTGTATCACTGCCAACACCAGAGGCTTGGCTGTGTGGCTGTGTGAGTTCCCTGTGGGAGAAGCATCAAACCACATGGCAGTGTCGAAACCTTCCCAGCAAACTTCAGAACAATGCAGGGCTTGATTTCTGCTCTCTGGTCAGGCTGCAGAGCCTGTCTATCTACCCAAATGCTGCTGCTGGGTGGTAAAAACCCTGTACAAACGCGTGCTTGTGAGAGAGCCGGCGGTGTTCAGTGCTGTTTTCATATGCACTGGAGCTGTATCTGTTGTGTGTTATCAGTTTAATTAAGATAAGGCTATGGAGTTTACGCTATATTCCCATAAATGACAGGGCAGGGATATGAATGATTTATATGGTATTAATTGTACTTGCGAAGCATAGGTCTGTCAATATGCATAAATAAAATCATCAGTTTAATCCAAGTAAAAGAATGAAAGCGCAAGATTTTTTTTCATTAACAACTTCCCAAAATTCCCACTGTTTGCAAAAAGCCAACATGTGTTGGGCAAAAAGTTGGAAGGGGCAGAGACTGGACTGCCTGGGCACTAATTAATAAATACATGTCTAAAGGCAACTTTGGGGAGTAAATCTGATTCAGTGAAAGAAGACTGGCTCCTCTCCCTGCCCTGCAGGTAATGTCTTTGCTTGTGACGGCAGCAGATTATTTGTTCTTTTTTTCTTTTCCCTGACACCGAACTAAAGAATGCATTGTGGGAAAACCGTCCTGACACATGACACTGTGCAAAGGAGGATCACAGCGTGAGGCAGCATCAAGGGGCTTACTTGGCCTTGATGCACTCTTGCACAGCATGGGGCTCCAGAGATGAGTGTCTCTTCCAACTGAAGCACTGGTGCAATTTGCACAACTCTCATGAGAGCGCACGGTGAAGCTGCTCTCAAAGCCCTCATGTAAACAGGGCTGGGAAAAGAAAAGGGAGAGTAAAAGAGCCTGCACCATGCACGGGAAAAGCACAAAAGGAGATGGTTCAAAAGAGGCTGAGTTAAGGAGGAGGGGAGTTGGGAGGGATGCAAGGTGGAAAGAGGCAGAAAATTAAATCCAAATATTAGAAGCAGAAGAGAAAGTCTTAGCAGTGTAATCGGATGTTTAGCACCACTGCAACAGGAGCGGTCAGAAGAAGTGAAGTATGGGAAGACACTGGATGGCAATGCACAACTAGAGATTTAGCTTTCAAGGCAAAACTGTTGCTGAGATGCGCTCTGAAGACTCTGTGCCTCAGATATGCAGCCCTTAAACTTCTTCAAAACCTCCTAAGTTCAGATAATAAGTTTGCATAAAGAGAGAGAGGGAGGGGAAGAGAAAAAATAAAGCCTGCTGTAAGTGTTCCTTGCTAGCCAGTCTCTGAGCAACAGGCCCTCCTGTACTCACTCTCCCTTGTTGCTCCTGCTTATCATAATATGCCACTTTTGCGCATCAAATTTACATTTCAAAAAATGCTGTTTCGCTGCTCTAAAATTAATTATTAATCTTTCATCAGTCCCTTCCATAGATACATTTTTAACTTTGATTTTGCTACCCGTTTGGGGGAGGGATGGGAGAGGGGGGCGGGGGAGAGAAGATCCTTTAATCTTGTCACTTTTCTGTGGGGTTCTCCTCTTGTGTGCTGCTACTTCCAGCCCTGTGAGTCCCCTAAGTGCTCTGGAGGTACAACTTCAACTTTTCTGCTTGCTGAGAGAAGTTGTTTCCCACACTTTTGAGAGCAGGAAATTTTCACCCTGCAGGATGCAATTCAGAGAAGCGACTTCTCCTCTTGTTTGACCTGGTATTTCAGCCTCAGTAAGGTGAAGCCGTACTGATAAATTGAGCCCCAGGCTAAATAGCTAGAGGGATTATATGCCTCTGCTGGGGAGAAAGCTCTGGGTGGGAATTATATGGCCTACCCGGAGTGCAGTATGGGCTTATTCATCAATCAGCTCATCACAGTGACTTGTAGGGAATGGTCCGAATATTGGCCATCTATTGTTAAAAGTAAGCAAGCACTGGAAATGCAGCCATTTGCTATTAGTCTATAGAAGAATAAGTTCTTCTCTTGCCTGCAGTGGAAAAGGAAGAAGAGCAAGGAGAGAACTGTGTGTCAGATGGATACTGGAGAGATGGGAACTGCTGGCAAACTCTGTGCCTGTTCCACCCCTGGTCTGGGGTTGTGTCAAATCCTATAATCTACCTGAAGGAAGGGGGGAGGGCTCACACAAGATGCAGTTATGATAAGAGACACTTTTATTGATTACAGAATAGACACATTCTTTTTTACTTCTACGCTGCAAACTTACTGATCACTGGCTTCATAGCCAAATGCATGTGGGTGTAGGTGTCCACACGCATGTACACACACACACACGTACTCACTCCCTTCCCCCAGAAGCATACAATATGGCTGTTCATGAAACTGAAGTGCTGTGTGTAGGCTGCTTCCTTGAATTAAGGTGGAAAAACTTGCTGGACTCCATCATATTCACTGTACTCAAAAAGGGACAAAAAATTATCTTGTTGGAAGACAGATGTCAACACAACATGGCATCTAAAGGCCAAAGTCTCCCAATTATAAGGAACCATACTCTACGTTGCACTTTTTATCTTTCTATTCACATGTACAGCCTAAGAAATATGTGCTCTTTTCAGCAGCTTCTTTGTTGTTATTTGCTGGGTGTATGTGTGGGTGAATGTCTCTCAGGATGTTGGACTTAATCAGAGGTGAATTTGGATCAATAGACTATCACTTACTAGAAAATCAGATAAAGTACAAGGAAAAAGAAAGCTGAAAATACAGAGCAAAAACCCATCATGCTTGTTTTCCAAACCCACCCCTCTGTATGTTTCTTCCCAAAATTGTACTTGACTAGGTTAAAAATTTATCCCTGTGGTCATTCCCTCCCGACTGTGCCCAGGTTATGCAGCCCTCTCTTTTATCTGTAGCACCAATCAGCAGATCCTCTGCAAAGTGTGCATGCTGTAGCACCTTCAGCTAGGCTGCTCTTTGCCACCAATAAATTAACATTTGCATGGACACAGCCAATAGCTCTCACAGTTTACCTCTACATAAACATTATCGTGTCTGCCTTTCACAGCTGGAGAAACTGAGCCAGCAAAGCTGCTGGAGGTGAGAAAGAGTCGGCAACAGCCCTGGATCAAAACTGAAGCCTTGCTCAATCGCAGCTTTCTTCTCCATCTTCCAGACAGCAATCTGAATACAGCCGCACATCTACTGTCTGAGATTTATTCTGTGTAACAACGGATTTTTTTCACAGCGGACTTTGATTTCAGTTTGTTGACACTAGTTGTGCATGTATGTGTAATTAGGTAGGATCATCAGCGTGCTACAGAAGGCGCACTTTGTATATTATGTCTCCACAAACCACTGGAAATGAAGTGCCATGATTCTCCTTGCACATTTTCATTTGGAGGATGCAAAGCAAGAGTAACTGTAAGTGTAGGTCTTGTTTCATAAAAATAAACAATGCTTATGTGGATGCGTGACAGATGTTACACCCTGTTGAGTGCATTGAATTCCTTATAGCTAAATAAAAATAGCTAGATCACGTAGGCTTCAGAGTAAGTGTGGTTTCAGCAGGAATTCAGCTCATGCAAAAAGCCAATATTGGCCTTGGGAAATGTCCCTTTTTGTCCACATAAGAGCTGAATAATGTTCATGGCTGAAAATGCTATGGATTTTTAATCATGCACAGACTCTCCTCAATCAAAATACAGGCTACATTTTTTGATGGGTTACCCTCTTTGCCTGCCCAGCTCACCAGCCTAGCTAAGGAGCTGCATGTGTCATAAGGAGTTAGAAAGACTTTTCTTGACTCTTAGAACATTTTCTTTCCTTTTGCAATGTTATGGTAGGGTGGTTTTTTTCCATCCCAGAAACTTTCTAAGGGTTAGTCTTAAACAATTGCTTCAACAGGCCTAGGGTATTCCCTTTATGGTTTTTTTTGCTTTGTTGCTTGGGGGAGGTCTTTTCAGTAAAGTGGGGCTATAAAAAAATTTCTTGATGAAAAGAGGTGTGGCTGGGGAGGACAGGAGAAAGGAGTGAAGGCATTAGGTCTTCAGCACTTGCAACATGATTCTCCTGAGAAAACATAAACAACCCAGCAACACTTATCCCATATGTCCTGGCTTCACAACACCCCTCTCATTAGCTAGAGGTATCCTTGCTAGTCCAGGACCAAGATACCCTTATCATTCCCCACCTGCATACCCCTCCATGCATCGTGGGCCTGTGTAAAGGCTTTTGACCAGTGCTACATTCCCCCATCTACTGCTTTTCCCTCTAATGTGTGCTGCAAAGAGATCTTTTAACTCCTCGTTCCTGCTGCAGTCTTTGCTGTGGGGCAGAGACCAAGACTGCAAGTGGCTTTTCTCAGCTATGGGAGTATCTTTGGCCAACGCTAAGCCCCTGTCTTTGGGAGAAGGAGACACTGACCTCATGCTCACAGAGCCCAGACTCCACTGATGGCTGTTAACTGATCCCACAACTGTTGAGCAATTTTTGAGAGCCTGGTATTGGGGGAGCTACCAATTTTTCACATGTGGGGAAAGGACAGTCGCCCAAAGCTGGCTGCCTGAAGCTCCGAAATGTGCTCTGCACCCCACTGTGTGAGGAGCTCAGCAGCTGCAGGAAGCCTCGTGGTATCAGCAGCTGCCTCTCTGCAGGAGAGCGGGTAGTGAAAGGCGGCATCCTTCTGCAGCTTCTTGCTGTTTCATCCTCCCCATCCTTCATCACGTACTGCACTATGCTCTACAGCACTTCTAATTACAAAGTGAAGCAATCACAAAAAAACTGGACTGAAATAGAGCTGTGAAAATCGCAGCAGCTGGATGTACAAGAGCAACCAGCTTAGCAAAGACAGAGTCACAGGGGCAAGCTTTTGGAAGATGGAGTGCAAAATTGCAGTGTGTCTGTCTTCTCAGTGACTACAAATGTGCATTCCCAGCCAAGTGTTTCCTCCCTGATGGACACTGGAGAGTTTAAATGAAAGCCCAGTAAGTTATGTAGGAGGTTTCTGTTGGAAATAATTTCAATATAGCTGACACATTGCAAGCTCGCATCCTAACTGATAACATCAGCGTCTTCTCTGGCTCACACACTTGCCAAGCTATTTGTAAAGGTGGGCCCATACACTGAGGTTAGAAGGATACATTAGTTATGGGGCCAAATCTTAAAGCCTGGGGAGGAAGTATTGTCAATCTCACATGTCCCCTTTGCTGCAATATCAGCCTTGGCAAATGACATCCGATTGGACTTAAAGGGATCCAGAAGAGCAGATGAACTCCTTGCAACTGACTGTCCTTGGGATGTCAAGGACATCTGACTGTCCCCTGGCTTGGGACTAAGGTCACTATTGCATGCCAGCATCACTGGAAAAGGCTTATGGCCTTTGCCCTCATCCTATAAGCATCTTTTGGATTAGTGTTTTTGGTTTTTTTTGTCTCCATGGAGAAGTAGGAAGAGGAAATTCATATCTGTAAGTGAGTTTCTGGATGCTTGGAGAAAAACAGAAAAGGCATCAAAGGTATTTCACATCTGTACATCCCAACCCAGTGAAAGTTCAGCTCCTCTGCATCTCAATCCTCTCTCTGTTTGGGCCTCATTTGCCCTATACTGCAGGAAACGTTGCTGTGAGGCCAACAGTTGTGAAAGTTTTCCCAGGCATTGCTGTGCGATTATGGGCTTTCTGCCCTGGGAAAGGGATTATCGGCCATGTTGGTGGGCTTGGTCCTGTGAGTGCAGCGTGGGGCTGGGCCACGGGGCTGCAGCCTGCAGAGCATCTTGGGGTGGCATGGGCTGCCTCTGGCTCTGAGTGGTACCTGAAGACATGGAGCCAAGATAAGCGTTAGAGGAGTAGTCTGTCCTCTGGCTCATCTTGCTGCAGGGGTCAGGATGGGGCCATGAAGGACCTACAAAACTGCAGATCTGCTTCAACACACCTGGCATTAGAGTTTTAGTTTTAGACAAGATGAATTTTTATTTTGTTATAACTGACAAATGTTTTGTTGACCACTCCCTCTCAGAGCATGTGAAAGAAAACCAAAATGAGGAAGGGGGCAGGACAGAAAGAGAAGGAGAAGGAAAGATTAAAAATAGACTGATTGCAAAGTGTATCTAAACATTTTGTTAAGTGATGCATTTCCCTCTTGCCCACACAGGCCTGAAGAAGATGGTTTTGTAATTCAGGCACAGCTGTACCCTGTGGGTTGGGAAGCAATGTGCTTTGGTGAATGGGAACTAGGTGGGAAGGTGGGCACTCCTCCATGCTAAGTGTTTCTCTGCTTAGACTCTGCTGATCAAGTCTAAGACCTGAAGCAACTTCCTTCCACCAGTCACCCTTTCTGAAAGCAAAAGAAGGGCAGCAGCAAACTACTCAACTTTTTATTCCTCTGTGTCCACCAGGAATAAATCAGGGACAGTGGGATTCATCTCTGAGGAGGGACTGAATCTCCACCCAGAGAGGCCTGCCTGTCTCCACTCTTTGTAGAAAGAGGGCAGAAGCCAAATCTTAAGAAATCTAAGAACAGGTGAGATAAAGCCGTTTCCCCTTAATGTCAGTAAGAGGTAACACCTGAAGCACAGTAAATGAGTATAAGCCTGCTGTAGTCAGACAGGGACAGCCACACCTTTTTTCTGGCAGTGATGTGTAGTAGCAGGAGGAGCAAGCAGGCAGGCTTTCAGGGGCTCAGAAAAGACCCCCTGGACAGAGGTGACTGTGTATAAGACTCCAGTGGGTGTTAATAATACAAGGATGGTAATAAAGATATTCGCAACAGGGTACCAGTTCTGGAGCTCTAAGAGCAGTCTGAATGTGTGCTAGCATGCTGGCCATTAAGAAGTAGAGAAGAAGCAATCAGTAAGGGCAGAACATTTGGTCTGAGCACCGTACTGCAGCTGGGAACATCAACAAGGAATGAAGAAAGAGGTGACTGCTCTGTGTGCCACCACTGGCAAGGGAAGAGCAAAATGTCATCTAACAAGGACATCTGACTTCTACGGAACAGTCCAGCAGTAATATGTTGGCAATTAGGAAATAAAATATAATTTTAAATGTCCAAAAGGAAAAGCAAACCAAATAATGTCTGAGACCAGCTGGAACTTGTCTAGACACAGGACACGTCTCTCTATGTAGGCCACCACCACCTCCAGACTGTTTCGCTTTCTCCTGAAACATAAAGACAATCTGTCTGTTTGCCTTTTTTTTTTTTTTTTTTTTTTAATGTGCTTTGAATGTCTTGGCTAATAGCTGTGAAACAATATTTAACTATTGGTAAAAGCAGCTTTTATTTACTCTAGTAACTGTATTTTCATATACTGCATTTTTCTGCCTTTGTATTTTGAGCAAGTAATCTCTCTGGGGGGCCACAATTCTCACCCGCTTGAACTCTCAAGTCCACTGCACCTGCACATGGCATGGAGATGGTCACCCTGTGGGGTGTTGGATTAAACTACACGAGCATTTTCTTCTGCAGAATAAACTTGTCCTATTCTCTTTTGTCTCTGCTCTACCATGCCACATTTGTGCTAATTGCATTATTTCAGTGATCTCAGGAGTCCTTCAGAACACAAGAAGTGCCAATGTTAGTGGGACAAAGGCATTTATGATTTATCGGCCACTATTTATCATGGGCATAACGCTAAAGCTCAACAAATAGGCCAGCCCTAAATGCACACAAATCCTATCATCAGCAGCTTAGAGCTGCCAGACTTGGTTCTGCCTCGAGCAGAAGGCAGTGGGAGGTTTGCTGGGTCCCCCCAGGTGCAATGAGAGGGCTGTTCCCTCGCATCCCAGTGCAAGCCCAGATGTCTCAGAAGGGCCCTCATTTATGAACAAGCACAACCTTTGCACACCGCATGGATCAGGGGCTTTTCATTGGAATTGGAGTGATTCTAGGCAGACTGTTCCCCTCCCTGTGCTCCATGAACTTTTCCTGCGAGATAGACCCTCCTGGGGGCTTTGGAACCAGCAGATGAACACTACCATGTAAGCATTCACATCTGAAAGAGTGTATGAGGAACACAGCTGCCTGGCACAAGGCTTCCTTTCAGCTATGTTAGGAAAGCAATACCAAGAACCCACATTTTCCTTTAATACTCCACCTGGTAAGAAATAATACTTCCTATGTAACCCTTCTCAGACTCCCAAGTGCTTTGCAAAATGGATCAGTGCCAGATGAGGAAATGGAAGCAAAAAGCACTGAGTGCCATTCCCTGTGTCACTGAATTCCCCTGTTTCATCTCTAGCCACTAGGTCCCAGTGCTTAAACAGGGTAGGAGGACTTCTGCAAGACTATGGGGGACCTGGTGCTCTTTCAGGCATGCTTCTGGCTCCCCTGAATAGTCCTAGCCTGTGCCCAGTACATGGAACTCGGAAATGACAGGGACACTGCTGGTGCTGAGTATAACGGCATGGAAACTTTATAGGAATATGCAAATATTTAATTATCTTTATCATCGTATAATCATCTATGCATTTATTCCCTGACTAGCCTTATCCAGAGAACATTATTCTTACTGCTCTATGGATGAGAAATGGCAGCTTTCTTGCCTCCAGAAGGGCTAGTGATGCAGGCGTAGTGGAAGGAGGCTTTTGCTCACTCCCCCACACTGCAGGCAAGAAGCTGTCCTCTCTCCAGCCCTCCCTGCCGAACATTGTAAGCAAACCCATACACGGTTGCCTGCAGAAGAGCTCTCAGCAGCTATAGAACAGGCATCACTATTTGCCCCTTAAAGTAGTAATAGAAAGCTCATTAGAATAGCAAGTGAAGTGTACAAAAGGGGAGGAAAATGGAGTTTTGTTTGACCATGCAAATAGACAAAGAGGTAAAACTTGGATATCAGAAGAGGGGTTTGAAACAGCTTTTGGTGCATTCAATCTTTTGCCTCTTCACTCCTGGTGGAAAAGATAGCATATATCATCTTACAGTGTTTATTGTTCTAAATAAAGACCTACACCGATGGAGCTCTCACACTGACTTCGTACTCCATTGTATTGTCTTCTTGCTAACACTTATCAGCTGAAACAACATTATAACAGCACAGAGACCATAAGAGTGTATTTTACAATGCCACTAGAAGACTCTGTGTCTAGGGGGAAATACACTTTTTTTTCTTAAAAAAAGCTAGAAGGAAGAAGATGATAGTACAAAAGCCAGCAGCCTCTAATAATTGGAGCCAGACCTGCTGGTTGACCAGAGGTAGATACTGACACAAAACAGTTTTGCAAAGGCTACAAGTTAGTAAGTGTGGACCTTTTCTAGTTACAGCAAGTGGAGTCCTTTCAGGACTTGAAAAGGATGAAAGACACAGGAAGGATGAAAGACCTACTTCTGCATATTTTCCTTACAATTTCTCAGGTGTATGCACTGTGAACAGGGTGTGTGATTGCCTAAGCACAAGAGAGGATGGCACCCTGGAAATCAGTGATGGAACGGAGTCTTTGCCATTGTTTTATCACATCTCAGTAATAAAAGTAAAGCTGCACAGAAAAGCATGGAGAAATTCTGCTACTGTTCAGTCCACAAAACAATCATGACACATCCACTGTCAATATGAGAAGTGGTCTTCCAGTTTTCTCTGACTCTGTAATCTAAATTAATACTTAGAAGTTATGAGAGTTGAAATACTCACTGTTGGCAGTGCCCAAGAAGTCAGGTTGTTTGCTGCAAGCTTGTGAATTAAGGATGCAAAGGCTTTCAGGTAAACACTAACCAGAGAGAAAGGTCTGGGTCCATTGCAGTTTGAGCAGCAATGCAGGAACCCATGTGTTTCACTCCGTGCCTTTAGTGTTCTGCATCATTGTGTATGTGATACCATGAAGCCTTAGGAAAACACAGCCCGCAAACTGAGCTCTCAGATCTTGTAAGGGCAATGGAGAAGTGTATACTGGAGCACAGAAAAAGCACATAATGGTTTATTTGAACATTTCTTCCATGTGGCATGGGATCCACAACAATTGTGTAGCCTACACAGAAACTCAAAACATATACACCTCTTAAGATGGAGTAGTTGCAGCCTAGCTGAATTATATTAATGCTAACCAGTAAAAAAACCCCAGTTGGTCAAAAGTCACAAATACATATATCCAGTAAACCTATTAGCTTGTGCTTAATTTAAAACTTATGGTTAGTCTCTCATATGATAAAGCACTTTCTTGGATCAGGGTCAAGATGTCCTGAGGCAACAATGAGACACCCCATAGATCCACAGAGGGGAAGGGATCTACAGAATAAAGTGGATTTACCCAAAAAGTGACCTAAAGATCAGGATGCCTATAAGAGAGCATTCCCTGTCATCCCTCCTTTCAGACTTACAAATACTTAGCTTGTCCATATTAGAATAAATGGTCAGCTGAGAAAAGCAGCTATATGAGAACCTTTCTATACATCACACATTACCAGCAGCAGGGAGAACAAAGGGTGAGTTTAGAAAACTGTGAATTTGGTTCAGTTCAGTAGTAGAAAGAGATCTGCTACTGATCATTCCAAGATTCCTTTATCTTCCAAATGTTTCCCAATTATACATAATATTTCCAACTATATATAATTTTCCCATTAAATACCACAAGTGTTTTATTATGGGCTCTGCAAACTGACCCTAAAGGAATTACTTGACATTTTTTCCTTAAATGAAATGAAATGAATTTTCTGTCCTGAAATGAAACATAGGTTTCTGATGGATTCTACTCTTCCATAAACAAATCTAAGCTGATTTAATTGCTCTTGAATAAGCTAATACAAACTCTGTTTCTGGTTTAGCTGTAATCAGAGTTAATAAACAAAATAAGAAGGCAGAACTGGAACAGGTCTCTGGGTCACTGATCCGAGTCCTTTGCCACTGACTTCGATGTTGTGTTTTCCCTTTCATTAACTCATCAGGCTCTGACAACCATGTCTTAGATAGACTTGATGGCTTTCACCCCCAAATGAAAGGCACTTCCTCAAGGCAATTCCAAGACAATGCCAAGATAAAATCCAAGTATCCTGACTCCCAGTCACTTGCTCTGTTATAATACCAAAAAACCAACATGTCCAAAATAATGTTGAAGGTGGATCATGCTTGTAGGCTATATAGGGGAAGAAAATTGTATTTTCTTTTTCCAATTCACTGAAATTCTCATGAGAAAACAGTGACCAAGATAAAAGCTCTGCAAAGACACATAAAGCAAGAACTCCATCTCTTCCTTAAAAGATGTGAAAATGATGTTAACTGGAGAGGGCTTTGTTTTGCTTTTGCTTTCTCTACAACACAGAGAATGTTAATGAATTACACTGTTAAATGGGACATAATCTTGTCTGTAAGGGATCAGGGGAAATTTAGATGTGGGACTATCTCAGATAATGAGAGGCAATTGGGAGTTTTTGGAAGAGCTGAGAAATTGGCATGTGGAAATAATAATAATTATAGATTTTACAGTATTTACTGAGAAATGCTATGGAAGAAACCTCTTTGGTTTTAACTGTGAACCTTGGTAGAAAGGGAATTAGGATACCTGGTGTTAAAATCTCCTGAAATCCCTCAAAGCTTTAGTGAAGATCTAATGCTTTGGCCGGCACACTGGCATTTGCTTAGCTGATAGAAATAATATTTCCAGGAAAGTTTTTACGTTACACTCCCAGATGTCAGCCAGATGATACAAGGATGTTTTGGCTCGGAAGCTTCTTTTCTCCTTTTCTGTTTTGCTTAAGAAGAAAAGAATTGCTTGTGTGCTGTTTACAAAGATTTCAGCATGATATCTATTATTTTAGCCACTAACACAAACAACCTTGACAATCAGAATGTATTTTTTTCATCTTTCTTCATGCAGACAAGTAAGCAGTCATCAATTACAATCCCACACATGAAATACAAATTTAGCACTACGGAAATGAAAACTAAAGCAATTTGTACCTTTACTATTCCAAGGGGATTCATTCTTGCTCTGTTTACTATGAAATATTTCTTCTCTTGAAGTCAAAGTTATATCAATGTCACCGACCTTAAGCTGAATCAGACTGAGAAGATGATATCCTGGCATTCCTGGCATCATCTCCTCATTACTGAGCTTGCTAGTTAGCATGTGTTTTAAAACAATGCTCAAGCATTTGTTTCCCTTAGGTTGCAGTCAAGCTTGATTTATTTGAGTTGATAGCATCAAATTTAACAGTAAAAAATGCATTTTAGAAAACCTGATTTTTAATTGATGTCCAGTAAACAAATAAACTTTATCAGCAAAATAGTTTAAAATGTTTCTTTACCCACTACATAATCTTTCTTAATAATAGCTGAGTCATGACACTAACAGAAAAAAAAAGCTAAAATGCAAAAGCATATAAATGTCTGTAGAAGCATAGGTTTCTGTGCATCTTGTCATGAACGACTTGAAAAACAGAAAGAAAATCCTATTTCTCTTCCAGTTCTTATCCTTCTCTTGCTACAGAAACAACCAGAATATTAATATGGGTGTTCATTCTTCTACTGCACTGGTCTGTCATTTCCCCTATTTATAGTTATTAGTCCCCAGTAACAGCATTTCACACACATTTATGTACATGCACACATACGTACACATATGCACACATATGTCGTGCTGGGTCTTGCAGGAAACCACGCCACATAAAATGTAATAGCAACGTTATAAATGGAGCACCTCAATCCCCAACACACCCAAAGGGACTCTGTATTTTCACTGCTGGAGTGTACATTTGAGTGTAGGGGCACAGTTATACTGAGCCTCTCAACACTTCCCTGTGCCCAAGATCAAAAATGTTATCAACCTGCTGCCCAACCCCCATGTCTGAATATATTTCTGCAACTCCAAACCAACTCCAGCATGGTGGATGATGCCACCCTGGATTTATGCTCATTTAAATGGAGGAGGCTTTGGTTGAAGAGGTGCCTGTGCCACATTGGGCTCCCGCACCCTCTGTCCCACAAACCTCTGCAATGCTATTCCACTGCTCTCCTCCTCCTCCTCTTTTAAAACTGTCCTTCTAGTGATGTTTGGCAACATCATAGGCATCTAGCACCAATTCTACTGATCGGTGTTCCTCCTTATTTCCCTTCTTCTCTCTGGTCTGCCCTATCTATTGCCTCTTGTCTTCCACTCAAACTGCTTGCAACAGGGATCACCTCTGGGCTGGTCCAGTACAGGCCAAATGCAGTGGGGCTCTGAAACATCGTTAGGCTGCCTGGCCACTAAGGGCCATGCTCATCCTTCTTTCTTTTAGGGAGTAATGGAGATGCCTAATTTGGGAATGTGTCCACACTGCAATGGTTCTGTCTCCACTGAGGTGAAAAAGGCATTTTGTCAAGATGATTAAGCCTTGCTAAGGTCTGGAGAGGTTTCAAAGTGCTTATCTTGCTCCATGGTCTAGAGAAGAAGCCTAGAGCAAATACGCCTCACAGAGCATCATAAATTAGGTGGGATACTCTGGGGCTTATGTAACAAATATAAGAACCCCCATAACACCAATCCACAATAACTATCCTCCCTGTGTAGGGCTCTGTTACAGTAGCACAGAGACACTAATTTTGTGTGATGGGCTGGCATGGAACTATCATCCTCATTTTCCTTGAACACAAGGCCAGAATTTGAATTAAAACCCTGATGAGCTTTTCCATACAGTATTTCAAATTGGTGTGTTTAGATGGAAAAGTCAGAAGCACTGCATTAGAGCCTAGGATATTTGGCTGAACCTGATGTCTCTATTTTTGAGCATATGGTTTATTGAATTGTAATACTTTTCCAGATAATTCTGACTGCCCTGTTCTGAAGGATTTGTATTCTCAAGTAGAACATGCACAAGAATAAAGATTTTGATTGCAGCCTTAATATCAAAGTAATATGTTTCAATTGACTAACCAGGCCACTAACAATTTAGATAAAAGGATGCAATATAACAATTAATGAGCTATACACAAATTCCTCATTGTTCATTAACCCTTCAGAGGTTGCATATCTGCATATAACCTATGTTTTCCTTTCAATTTGCCAGCACTCTAAAAGATGGCAGAGTTCTCAAAATATGCCGCTAAGAGATTGTTTTAATGTATGGTAAGTGATATGCATACACATTACGAAATAATATGTACAAAGCACTGGTAATGGTCCTAACAGAGGTAATGGAATTTACTGTAATTTCTACAGGGTGAAATTTTAGTTAATATCCATTATAAAATCAGCTATCTCAAGCAGAGCTGGGTTTGCAAGATCAGTCAGCCTGGGGCAAAACTCTACTTGAAAGAGCAGCAGGATAGGAAAGCTTTCAGGGAATGGGTTACCCACTCCCTTATTCTTGATTTCAGCCCCAGTGAAAATGAAAACAACCTAAGGCCTACTCTGTTTGTGCATGCAATATTTTACTTTAGCAGCATGGTAAACACCTCATGCTGTTGTCGCACACGTTGCAGCATCTCATACACTCTGGAGAGGTCCAGATCTGGTGGTTGCACGATTTCATGAGAACCATTGCTTCAGTTCTTCAATTTTGTGGGTTGTGGTAAAAAGGCTGGCATTACAAACCCTGAAAAGTGTGAAGAAATTTTTGTCATAAAAATCCAAATTCTTTCTTCCCTTTTGTTTTCCTGACTCTGACAAGCCCTTTTCATGAGGTCCTTGGGGTGGGAGCATTAGAGTGGGTTGCCACGGCTGTTTCTCCCTTTGGATGTTCTCATTCCTCCCTATTTTTTTGACTCTATTTGCATATTTGTTTGATTATTTGACAGAGCTTTTTAGGTTGGAAATGGCAGATATACATAGATGTATATTAGCTGGAGTAAGTAATCATTCTGTGATTCTAAATAAGAGTATTTCTACTGATGACAGGGGAAATATAGCACAGTAGGCTATATTTCCCTTTTTAACAATTCAACTTTTCATCCTGAATTTGACATTCAGGTGACCTACATACAAATGACACAAAATTATCATCCCAGTTTTACAAACGGGGAGCAGAGATATGAGGCATATTAACGCAGTTTTCCCAAGGACACACTGAGTCTTTAACCAAGCCAGAACTTGAGCGAAGGACTCCTGGAGGCCATCCCAGCATCTCATCCTCCTGGCAACTGAAGATACAAAAAGGCCATAAAAGTGTATGAGACAACTGAATGAATCATGTCCATAATTCATTCACTTGAGCTTTGTTTTCATTCATGGAAACAGTGTTGATAATCAGGGATGTTTTCATTACTGCTGAGCAATGCCTGCACAGAGTCAAGGCCTTTTCTGCTTCTCACACCACTGCACCAATGAGTGGGCTGGGGGTTCACTAGAGATTGGGAGGGGACACAGCTGGGACAGCTGACCACAACTGACCAAAGGGATATTCCATACCATGTGACATCATGCTCAGCATATAAAGCTGGGGGAAGAAGAAGGAAGGGGGGGAAGTTCAGAGTCATGGTGTTTGTCTTCCCAAGTAACCGCTATGTGTGATGGAGCCCTGCTTTCCTGGAGATGGCTGATAGGAAGCAGTGCAGAAATTCCTTGTTTTGCTTTGCTTGCATGCGCAGCTTTTGCTTTACATATTAAACTGTCTTTATCTCAACCCACGAGTTTTCTCACTTTTACTCTTCTGATTTACTCCCCCATCCCACTGGGGGGGAGTGAGCTAGCAGCTGTGTGGGGCTTAGTTTCTGGCTGGGGTTAAACCATGGCAGATGCTCTGTGGCTGTGCCTTCCTCACAGCTCATGGACAGGGAAACAATCCTTTTGCAAACTAAAGGTTCAGACCAGACAAGTTTTTGTAATTTTTCCCTAGAAGAAGAAGGAAAGTTCTGCATTCACAAAAGACCATACTCCCTGGCCCTGAGCAGCACTTAGCGACTAGTCTCCGCTATAGTAAAGGTACAAAATATATCCTTAAAAATAAGTACTGTCTCATAAAATATAAAATGCTTGGCATCTTGGTTTGAAAGCATTTCTTGTTGCTTTTGAAGGAAATTAATACAGTAAGACTGCATTATCACAAGAGATTGTGACTATGCAGATTCCTGTGGCTTTCTGATATGTGTGCATGGTAGCTATTTCACTTATTTCATATAACATTTGTATGTATGGCACATATTTAATTGTTCCTGAGGCTCACCAATACCTTGAAATTATAATTTTTTGTTTCAAAATGTTTGTATACAACTAAACAAATTCAAGGTGGACAGTAACAATATTTAAGGTGGACACAGGCACAAGCAAATAGAAAAGGAGACGGACAAAAAATAGCCCATCATTTTAGAGCTGGGGTTCTTGACTACTTTGGAAAAAGGATTTCAGAAAAAAACCCTACTCTGCATTTTTTCCCCTGGTGCATCAAAGTTAAAAATCAAATCAATAGCATCTTAGTATTAGACGGTGGTGACAGCATGCGGACATCAGTGGTGTAATTAAAAAGCCATTCAGCTCAGTTGGTAAAATGTAATTTTAGCTGTAGTCACTGGCTGTTTCCAAGCAATCTATTTACCCCAAAATGTCCTCAGGCATGGACTGAAGAGTGTGAAATGATCGAGTTTTAGTTATCCTCATACATAACAAATTTCAATTATAATTCCTACTGTAAAAAATGTTACAATAATATTACACTGAAGTCCCTGTGCTAACTGGCACCAGGGATAGAAGAGCAGAAAGAAACTTTCTCTGCTTTACTGCTCCCATTAGTCTCATTTTACATGGGACTTCTTTCTTGAGCCTGCACAGGGTCTAACCTCAGCTGCTGACTGAGGCACCATCCTGTGCTGCCCTGGTCTGTGGCCCACGCCAGAGACTGTCCTAGAAAATGATGCTGCAACATTTTCCCCTGCTCTGACAGGGACCATCAGAAGAATGTTCCTCACTGCTTAAAGACTGGCATAGCTCTGGCTTTAGATACTGCTCACAGAAAGACCTTAGGGCCACTCATTAAAGTAGCAGCTAAATTAATGGTAAGCAAAGTTAAGTAAAATGCACATAGCATTTAACTTTCTAAGCTAAAACTATCAACCAATTTAATCGAATAACATGGCTGAATTAAATATTAAACTTATTTACAGAGAAGAAAACTGAGGCAGAAAATCAAAAGGCCAGTTTTGAGGATGGTACCTCAGGACTGCTCTACAACTGGCATTTCTTTTGGGTTAACTTATTTCTTTCTAAAGTGCTGTGTGCCCACAAGCAACCTTGTGGCAGTTGTAAACCATCTGATATTCTACTGCACATTATGAAACCCATGGAGATGGACCTGGCCTCAGCGCTGCAGGGGTGCCTGCATCCCCCTCCCCATCCGTACCCCCATCCTCCTGCACTGACTGCACATCTGCTCACTTCTCCCACTGCTTGGCTGGCTCCTGGGGTCATTCCTTCCCTTCTGCTGTATTGCCCTGCCATGGACTTATCCTAGCGGGGACCACCTTGTTGGTTAAAAGTGAATGCTGTTTCAGGACCCCTGAGTTGTCCTCCTTCTGGTTACTCAGCAGTCAAATTCACTGTGTCCAAGGCCCCCTCACTCTGCAGCAGGGGATAGGATACCCTTCCCCCTCAATCACAGCAAAAACAGTTTCTTCAACACATGAAAGTGAGGGTGTACAGGCTTTTGGACTAGTTTATAAGCATCTCCCAGTGGCTGACAAGACTTCCACCAGCCCTCAGAAGGTTTCACCTGCCAAGGGTTTCACCACTCACCTCCATATATCCTGGTGGGGCTGAACATGATGGAGGCTAGGAGACTGGGTTTGAAAGCCTGAGCTAATTGGTCTGATGAATCCAGAAGCTGGCAGAGGCTTGGAGATCCAGTAGGTCCTCAAATCACAGCTTGGACTGGTTGGCACAGGGAATGTATGTGCAATAGTAAAAGCAATCATTCCTGGTAAATATGGAATGCAAGTTTCTTTCTTTCAGGAAGGGCAGAAATAAAAGTAGAAGCAGTGAGATAATATATTTGCCTAATTCTGTGCTAGACCTTACAGGGAGTAGAGGAGATGTTCAGATAAAAAGACAAATCACACTGCAATATGCAGTGCAAATGCATGTGAAACTTGGCATTTCCTACTCTCTACTCTTGTCATGGTAGCTATTATTCTCTGACCTCTGCCCAGTGAGCCTGGCACTATCAGAAGTAGTGGTGGTCAGGTAGGAACACCATATGTGTTACAACGCAGATGGTTTGAAGGACAATCAGATAAAAAGTTTAGAACCATTTTCCTGACTCTCAGTTTCATCAGCACCCTCAGCCTCGAGCTGATATGTGGTACAATGAGCTCTTACAGAGCAGAGGTTTCCAGAGAGATTTTAAGGCCCTTCCCTTTGGGCTGCTGTAGAATGCAGGTTATTGTACCCTGCATCTTACGCTGACCTGTGCTTGTTAAAAAGTGAGAACGTAAATTAGAGAGTGTGCCCTAATCTGGCATGCAGCTGACTCCGTTCCTGCAGCAGAGAGGGGGCACCAGGCAAGCAGCAGCAAGAAGGTGAATTTTCTGTTTATTTTCTGCCTCTCTCTGCAGAACTCTTCCCTCCTCTGGGGGAGATGCTGCACTGTAGCACCCTTCAATGGAAGGTCAGCTTGCAAAAGCACACTTACAATTACTGGCCTGCATCTGCTGCTTCTCTTTAGCTAGCCAAGTCTCTAACAGCCTTATTACACCTGGCATTTTTTTTTTTTTCATCCTTAAAAGTTGCTGGAGCTGCTCTGTTCCCTTTCCATGTATTCTTATGACAGCTCTGAGGGTTTACCAAAATGGGGGATCTTTTGATATGTCCAAGCTCACCAAAAGCTGAGAAGAAGCTGCATTCCTACATGTATGAAAAAATCACAATTTTGTCATTGTTTGCATGGCCATGTTAAAATTTAGGGGCAAAGCTGCTTGGATTTTAGTGCAGCTGCCGACACAGAGCAGGGACCATGGACTGGGGCAACTCACAGTCTCTGGTTTTCATCAGAGGGAAAATGAACCCAGAGAAGAGACAATGTGTTCAGACAACTCTCACACACATCCCAGGGAAGGGTGAAATGATGGAGGAATACAACAATGTCTTCTGAAGCATGGTAAATAGGAGAGAAAAGGACAGAGAAGGGTTAGATAGGGCTCATAAGGATGACCGTGAGGCAAACATACCACCCTGGTGGCTTTCAGGGAGGGCACAAAGCCTCCCTCAGCCTTTGGGTGTAGAG
The DNA here is from genome assembly GCF_047716275.1 of Strix uralensis. Classification (NCBI taxonomy): domain Eukaryota; kingdom Metazoa; phylum Chordata; class Aves; order Strigiformes; family Strigidae; genus Strix; species Strix uralensis. The sequence goes on along the minus strand of NC_133974.1, from coordinate 46,125,195 downwards.
CAGTGTCCACCCTGCCACACTGCCATATTTTGGGGCACACATTTCACTCTATTCCTGCAACCAGGCAGCAAGCAGAAGAGCAGCCCTGGGATGTTCCAAATGGACACAAGCCCTTTTGCTGTCCTCTGAGCAGAGAACATCCATTAGCTTCCCACGTGCATTGCTTCATGTGGTCTTGAGGGCACAAATTATCTGCACATCATTTATTTTTAGGTTTTTAAAAGATTTTAGTTTACTGTATTGACATAGAGTGCTCACTATTTCTCCCTGCTGTCAATAGTTAAAACAACATTAATTGACACTGGATTTATATTCATGGTATGTTTCTTGATCAGTTCATTAAAATGTCCAGGCTCACTGCCATAAAATCCAAATATGGACTAAAGTAGATCTCATATACCATCTTGCAGAAACTCCATGTGATGCACAGGAAGAACTCCTCACCACAAAATGACCAGTAACTTACTCATTAACCACATGTGCTTATTTATTCAAAATTAAGTGCAAAATGTGTTCCTCACTCTTTCCTAGAAGCCCTCTTCATTGCTGTGTACAACATTCAGCTGAACAAGCTGTCAAGTGGGAAAAGGAGTAGGAGGTGACCAGCCTTCCCTTCATCCTTTCAACTAGTGTGCAAACCAGCGCAGAGTAACTATCAGGGGGAGCACATATTTTTTAGTAGCCTGCAGGCTAAACATCCCTCCTCCATCTACCTGTCTATCTTCCTGACGCACGTTGCACTGTGTCTCTGAAAGTGCTTAGAATATGCAGAAAGAGCTCCCAGGAAAGCCTGGGGAGCAGAACTCAACCTGGCTCTTCCAGAGTGGTTAGATGAATACCAGTACTTCCTTTGCCCATAAATATGGACAAAAAGGTCTTTTTATCAGTGCAGTAGACAATGCAGTATTTCTCAAGACTGAAAGATCCCAAGTTATCAAATACCTAAACTGCAGATTGCTGATATTCAGTACAGTATAACAGGGATTTTATACCGTTTTATACTGCTCGCTAGACATCCCCTTCTGGCCACTATTGGGCACAGGCTATTCAATCAGATGACTCTTTGGTCTGACTTGATGCTAGGTGTTTTCCTAATATCTTAAATGATTTCCAGACTACTGAAACACCTTGGTATTGGTGAGTCTTCTATGATGAGCCTTGCAGCATGATGAAGATATACTCTAACCTGCTCACAGACCAAAGTCCAGTGGCTAGGACATAGAATATATGTATTAATAACCTCAGTACACTTTGGCTACATCTATATGGGTGAATTAAACACGTTCAGGACTGTTTTTTGGCCTGGAACAGCTTGAGTCCATATATACACAGACTGCTTAATGGGAATGGTCTCTGGACTGACTTAACTTCTGTAGCATGTCCAGGAATTGCTTGGGAGAGTGCTAGTTGGCCTGGGACAAAACTGTGCCAAGGACCCTTCTAGCAATTCAATGGTTCAGACAGTCAAGTTTCAGTGCCAGAGGTTTTACATCTGAGTTGTTTAATTTACTTGGGCAGCATTAGTCTTTGGGAATCCAAGAGTCTAAGCTCATTGATAGCCTTCTATATATCACCCACTCTTATTAGCAAGAGTAATAGCACTTTCTTGATAGCAGCACATATCTCCATTACAACAGCTTTGAAGTGGTCTGCTCTGAAGCAGCAATCAGGAGTGGCAAGCTTCCAGGTAGTCTGGCTAAGCACCTGCCTGCGCTACGGGGCACTGTGCTGTTTCTGTTCCAGGATGACGTTATCCACATCTCTAGCAAAGTGGGCACGAGTCTCCCCAAGTCCTGAGTCTACTGCCAGTCACTCTAGGTCTGAAGTGCTATTGTCTGACAGTCCCTGCCAGTTGGACAGGCCTAAAAGCACCAGATGAAATTGTTCATAGAAAGAAATAGGTCAGCAGTCTTCACAGCTCTAGTGTCTTCCTCCTTAATATTTTGGTTCAGAGCATGGGTGTCCATAGTTTGCAGTGACCTGTTTGTGGCTGGCACCCTGGTGATCTTTCCTCCAGGTTGTCTGATCCTGCCCCGGAAGCAGAGCTGGCTGCAGAGAGCAGAGGGATGCTGGGATGAACTAGGACAGCTATGGAAGCTGAATTTTTGACACTAGAATTCCTTTGGCTTCAGAGGAAAATCTCACTAAAAGCAGCATGAAACACCCTATGAAATGGGAACTTTTACTGTGGAACTAGCAAGAATGTGGCTCTGCACTGTGTTTGTGACTCTGCTCTTTAATAACTGCCCGTGTGCTGCTTTACTGTTCTTTTACCAGATGGCAAAGGCACTTAATCTGAAATATCAGGACTTTTCTCTAAAGCACAAATACAAAAATTTCCCACGGAATGCAACATGATGGAAAACCAATGGCCATGGTGGTTTTCTGGTGAGGGTTTTCTGTGTTTCCAGGCCCTCTGACTAAGCAGAATTTGCGGGCATGCAGCCCCTGGGTTACAGACCATGGCAAGGAGCAGGGACCCCCCACAGCAGGATCACTGTTTGGGGAGCACACCGCTCCAGCAGCCCCACTGTGGGTCCCACCTGAAGCACACGATCAGGTGTAGCAATGCCTCAGTTCTGCATTTCAGACTGACACGGTTCTCACAGAAGTAAGGTGGGAATCTTTTCAGTTGGGGGAATAGGGTCAGGCAGGCTCTCATCCCCAGGAATGCATGCGCAGATGGTCTCCAAGTCATGGCGAGAGATCAGGAAATCAGTCAGTCCCTTTTTTTTCTTCATGCTTGAGACAGATTAAGAGATAGTGCACCCTGCTCTTGGCAAGCGCATGTTTCCATCTCTCTCCCAGCTTTGGCTGAACAGAGACGGCATCCAGCTCAGCAGCAGCAGCCGGACTCACACTCTGATGTAGGATAGTTGCATAATGTCATGCGATCTTTTCTGTTCTCCTCCTTCACCCCACTGGGGATCTCGCATGATAAAAACAGTAAAAGGCTCTTGATTTATTTTGCTGACTAGAACATTTCATTATATTGATTCAGCTCATGAAAGCCCCACAAGGAAATGGAAAATAGCCCATTATTTTTAATTTCCAATTGGAAAAGTTACAACACATTTCTATTTATGATGTGCATGTTTTTTTTATCTAAATCATCAAATTCAGCACTTATTTTTAGAACAGTCTATTTCCATCATTAAGGAAAGACTAAGGCTTGAACTTGTGGTTCTCTATATCACAAGCTGCTGAGGTTCAAAGAGATTATTCATATATATTTTGCACAGAGTTGGTGAGGAGGTGAAACTGCCAAATATCCTGAACTTCTCTATTTTAGGAAAAATGGTGGGCTAGGATGATCTTATAAAATGTATTCACGGCTTAAATTGAACAATTTAACACTCTGAAGCTTAAGTAAAAAATTAATAGAAGGCAAATCTTTGAAGTGGTGGCATGTGTGTAAGCCTCTTGTCCCCTGCAGCCAAAAAAAAAAAAGTCATCAAGGCTTCAGACAAGCAGCATTAAGCATTTGAATTCTCCATAAAAATATTCGTGATGTAGAGCAATTACTTGGTTTTGATATTAGAGAAAAGTTGCTAAAATGTGTTTATTTTGCCTCTCTCTGTATAATATCATTTGGAATATGTGCTTTGCATGACTTCTGCCTCATGGTAGATTCATCCTTTGTGGTGTAATCATATGCCCCCATGCACATACACAAACGTACATATATATTTATATACACATACACATACACACACACACAAAGAACAAATAGACTAGATGGCCAGAAATTCTTGGCACGTACTCTGTTATTTCTGTGTTGCTCTTGCTTGAAGCACATGTTTAACATTTTACTTGACTTGAAAACTTAGTAAGGTAGATGGATTAAGGAAAAAAAGCCAAAGGTTGAAAGAATGAATAGCTTAGAGAATAAAGCATTGGGCACTTACAGTACTGCTGGCATTGAATGCAAGGAATCATTCCTACAGACCTCAAAAGGGTGAGGAATGAAACTCAAACACACCCGGTTTGGTCAGCCCCAAAAACCTAACTGAACAAAGACATCCCAAACCTGCAGCTTGGGTTAAAGAGCTAAGACACTAATCCAGTACAAAAGGCTGTATTCAGACTGTTTACCCTTTTGTATGTATGTATATACAATCAAAACTAATTTTTTTTCAGACCCTGATGTGAACCAGTGCTCTATACAAATCTGGGGGGAAAAAGTCCAGCAAGTTATTTCACTGACAAAAGTGGCCTTTATGTTGCTTCAAAAGTGGCCTTTACTCCTTGCAAAGTTCCTTTAGAATAAGGTCTGTGAGGAATTTTGTGGAAAACAGAGCTACTTTACAGTATTTTCTAGGCATTGACTCTTTAAACATACTAAATCTGTGCTTTGTTAACTAAGCATTCAAATGTAGAGAAATCCGAAGAGCAGGTCAACTTTCTGTCCCTAATGACAGCTTTCCCTCTCAACCGGCCAATGGCCTGGTCACACAACCTAACCTTCTGCCCTGGAAGATTTATCATCAGCTTTGCATACGTCCTTGTCGCTTTGAACTAAATGGGGCTGCTCAACATGCCTTAAAATTTAGCGCCTGCATACGCCTTTGCTCGACTGAAGCCCAAGTGTTATTAGTGCCAAAAGTTAATTTTAGATGTTTTGTTCTTGTTGGTGAGTTCAAAATTTAGTGTAGCATGAGTCTTGCTGCCTTGATTAAACTGTAAGCTCTTCAGTGAACGGGCCACCTTTTATTCTCTGTAGATTTCAGTGTACCAGGACTCTAACTTCAGCTGGGGTCTTTTGGTGCTACCATGATGCAGATAAATAAAAGACAATATAAAATGGTGCTGCCGAAGAAAGTGGAAGCATCAGGGCCTGCCTACAGAAACCTTCTGTGAAAGATGTGAAAGGTAATAAACAAAGGTAATTTAACGCATCTGAAAACAACTGATTAAACCAGCAAATAGATCAGAAATAAGGTAAAAGCTGGAAATCTTTCCATAAACATTTTCTACCCCTTTCAGAGAAGTAGTGCAAAGTTATTGTATTACTCATCCCTACCCAAGTCTTGCTTTGATTTATTCCTTCTTAAATAAAAAAAAAGACAACCTATGTGATTTTTGCTGCAAAGTGTTTATGCAATACTTCTCAAGAGAAATCCATGCCTATACTACCAAAACTAACATATATCTCCTTAACTGGTAAAAAGACAAGCTTCCAAGAGTCTCTAGAAGCTAGAAATGGATCAAATAAAAGTACATATGGGTCCAAGCCTTCTGTTTCTTGTCTGCAGATATTAAGTATATTGCTGTGAATATAGAGCTGAAAGACTATTCAGATGCAAGAAGGCAATATTCAATTTCTCCTCCCAAAGACGGTTTCTTTGTCAGAATTAGAGGAATTCTAAAGGGCTTTTCACTCGCACAAAAAGCCGCCTGCCAGCAATGATCGTGGTTAAACAAAAAGCACGTCCAATAGAGCAAGCCACTCATGTGACTATCATTTGCAACCCAGGTACTGGGAGCAAACGCTGGCTGCATACTTTGATCTAAATACCCCAATTAAGGTTTGACTGATTACCTGTACTCACAGAGTGGAGGTAGGCAAATTTAACAAATAGCAATGAGGAAACTTGGGTTTATGGAGTAATTTAGCAAAAGCAACATAATGGCAATAACACAGGAGCAGCAGACCACCTGCTCCTCTGCTGGGTTCACTTTCACATGGACCTGTCACACTGGAGAGCTCCTCACAGAAACAAAACAAAAAATAAATAATTCTCCTGGAGAGCAATTGTTAAATGACCAGTCCTGAAATACAGCCTGATGGAAACTGATATTAAGTGACATTTTTAAACCTGTTTGAGGAAGTCAAAGGTCTCTTTGGTTACAGCAGAGGTTTTAACCAAAAGATGTGTGAAAATCATTACCACTTCTCACTTTGTGAATTACATGTGGATTTTGCCATGATATTATCCAAAAAGCTGTAGGTACAGGAGAAAATCTTAATGAAAACAGCCTACAGAAAATAATGGAAAACATTAGCCTTTCTTTAAGTTATTTTATATCACAATTTAACATTTGTCAGAGATTCAGATCTTTGTTATTTGGGTAAGTTATAATTCAATATTTTTTTTTTTTGCCTGGTTTTGGATGTTTTGACTTTATTAGCATATTTGTTTAATCGCTACTGAGCAACATGGAGTGAAATTTTAAGTAATAAATACATCTTAAAAAAAATTGCACATTGTGCCATGAGATCGATGCCAACAGATCCAGAAGATAAAACTGCAATATGAAGTACCTTTTTTGGTTTGGTGGATGAGAGGAAAGAGGCTAAAACCATAATGGAACAGTGGTAGGATACATAACTAGACAGAGGCTCTGAAAACTATTAGCATGAGGTTATTTCACATTTGTGAACAAAAAATGGGGAAATGGGTTCAAAACCCATAGCTGCTCCAAAGACTGTTGAGATGGGATATCTTACCAGAACATTTGGACTGGATCCTAAGGGACTAATTTTACTTTCAGGTGACCTATGGACGTGAGTCATCACCTTGGGTAAGCACTTGAAAACAGATGCCCATGCACCATTTGTTCCCTTCCTCTTGCCACTGATAGAAATGACAATTAATATGCACATCTGAACATGCATATTCACTGCGGGACTGCAGACACTAGAGACCTTTGCTTCATTGTCATAATGTGTTTTTTCCCATGAGTAAATTTACTGCTAATTCTTTCAGCTCTCACAACTGAGCATTGTTAAAAATAGAAAAGAAAAAAAAAAAAGAAAAAATTATTCAGACACAGTTGGTGAGAAATCTTAAAGTTCAGATTAAAAAGATGTTGACACAGATGTTGTGAGAGTTCATGTCTGACAGTCTCCTCTGTAGACTGGGTTTCCTGGACAGAGTAAGCGTGGGATTCAACTCACCTCACTTCAGAAGTCTTAAACATAGATGTCCTAGTCACTCTGGTCTTTCTTCACTGTGGATAGAGAAAAAAATTAAAAGACTTGATTTTCAGAGAACCATCTTAGGTTTTTTAGACAGCTACACTGCTCGAATTGCCTCTAGAGGGGCCTATTTTCCTCCATTACTGTGCAAGTCTAAATTGAGGAGCTCAAGTTGAGACGACTAACTTCTAGGCATCTGCTTTAATGCAGATGTTCTCTTACAGATATCCATGGAGTTTTTCTCGTGTGTCAGGCAGGCTCTGGTCAGTGCATGCTAGGGTACTGAATGCATTGGAGAAACTTGGACCACAAAGGAAAAGGAGATGGCTCCCAAACTCATAAACAAGTGAGGCAAAAAGAAGGGAACTGCATGGAATGGTGCTGGCTGTGAGAGGTTCAGATCTGGATCTAGACCTGGACTTTGGGATATGATAGCCAGTGGAAAAGATCAGAGGCCAAAATTTGGATCAGGGCTGGCACTGTTCTTCCTGTGCTCACAAAATGCCTCAGGTCAGTGCTGGGCACTCAGTGTCATATGCAGCGAAACACCTATGCACCATGGGATCAGCTCAGGGTCATGTGTCAGCTTAAACTCACAATTTCTTCCATTTATCAGTTCCTGTCACAACTGGAACATTACTTCAAGGCAGCAGAGATTTGGGGGGTGTGCCCGTTAATCTTACTTTACTATGAAAATGTTCATGATAGTCCTTTTACTATCAAGATGTAATGCTGCTGATTAAATTACAAATGACACACTACATCAATTCTTATTAGAGATGCTCAGGTCTCTGAGTATGTACACTCATGTGGCTGATACCCCTCTTGCCCATTTCTCATAACATTCAACCCAGTAATTATGAGCAAAGATTTCAGACCAGAGTTGAGGTAGTTGCGCATTTCTCTGTCAGTCAAGGGTTTTATTTTTTTTGGCAATGTTTATGTGATATCAGGGGTCAGAGGTTTTTAACCCTACTTCCCCTGGTGAACTATTACAATCCTCTGTTGAATTTTGCTGGGGAGGAAACATATCCTATTATGCTGCCATCAATTCTTCATCTTGTAGCATCACTTCACAATTTGCAGATATGATATCATTAAGGCTGAAATTCTACCGTATGTTGAATACTTTGTTTATTTCAATAAGACCTGAAAGATCTTTGGACTAGTTTTCAGATATGATGAGACCTGTCAAGCACAACTTCACCAGTTGTTGTACACTAACAATATTTTTTTTAATTATTTATTATTTATTATTTAATATTTTTATTTAATATTTTTATTATTTAATGATAGTTTAAGACTGTACTAGATACAGTTTATTCACAACTAGTCTGAAAAAGATTACCTTTTGCAAGTGATTGTCTTTCATCCTTTTTTACCAAAAACATAAACACATTTGGCTGAAGACTGAAAATATTTCATTTTTAATGCAATAGTTTAAATTTTCTATTATGACAGGTGAGAACTTTTTGTGGAAAAAAAGAAGTAATGAAATAATCAGGCCGTTCACTGAAAAAAATCCATTTTAGTGGAAAATGCTTGGCAGGGCTATTTCTTTACAACCTGCCGAGCCCTATACATGCACTCTATGAAAACTTTATAAGTCCTTGATAACCTCTATAAGTGGATAAAGTGAGAAACGTAACATGATAGTTCCTGAAAGCGGCACTTCAGCTATTCTGGTTTAATAGTGGCACTTATGCTCCTTTAATAATAATAATAACGACAATAAACCCTCTTCTTTTTTTTCTACCAAGTCACAATATGATGAGAACACAAAGTACCCCTCAGTATAGTTCTGCAGCACAGACTTGGCAAAAATTTGAAAGCAGTGCTGTGACAGCAGAGCTGAGAAAATGAAACGGATAAAACTGTTGACAAAAGTAATGTAACTCTTAATAGAGATGCAATAAATAGAAGCCACCAAAGTATTTTGACCTATAAAAAGGTGGTCCTTTCGGATAAAATCCACTTACATACATATAAGGCAAACTGGATTTCTAGTACAACGCTGCAGAGGCACAAGGGCACTGACATAGTCCTAGAGTCACCTTTTAATAAATGAAGTGTTAGGGGGCTGGGCAACACATGGGGGTGACACGGAGCCACTTGCTTCCAGGTCACTGCTTTGAATCTGGCTCTGGCTGATGCCAGCGGAGAGCCATAACTCTTTGATGACTGCTTGGTGGCCTTAAAAACTTCCCCCTTAGTTAGGTTCAGCATGAGTGGGTGTTTGCTACACTGGTGAGCGCTTCCATGGTGGCAGATTTGGCATGGGGACGGTGGGTCTAGTGGTCTGTGCAGAATGGGGTGGTATGAGTAGGGGACGTTGCTTCTGTGCCCGTAACTCAGGATATCAACTGCCATGCTGGTGCAACCACATTGACAAAGAAGCTCCCTTCAGTCCATCAGTCTTGAGGACACAGAGTGCTTTATTCTGCATGGCTGTTTCTCAGTATGATACCTGCAAAGTTTTTACTAAGTGTGCTAATCTTAAAAATGTTTTGTTTTATGAGTAGGTCAGTATTATGCCATTTTACATCTATCCCCCCACCTCCCATACCATGTACCACCTGGGAGTCCAAAAGCAAGTTCACAAAACAGCATAACATTTTCTAGCTATTTATTTATTTGCTACACTTACTTTCTAATGGAGTGTGTGCAACATCATATTTAAAACATGACCTTAGAATCTTAAAAACACATCCGTTTCTCCCAAAGAATATACAGCTGCCAGAGAAAAGGGGACATTCAGTAAACTGCATGTCACTATCAGCTATTGATAGCCAGTGATTTGTTCTGAATCCAAAGGCTAAACCAAACCTCATGCTGCTGTATGTCAGATGCAATTGGTCCAAAGTCAAAGTTTTACAGCTCAGACAGGGCGCACTTTATCCTTCAGGCTGCTACTTAAGATAGCCATGACCCTGAGGAGAACCAGTCAACAAAACAGACAGACAAGAGGATGTGATTTGTATGCATCCCTGAGCCTGCTCAAATCACCTCTGACCTGCAGGTCAGGCTGCAAATGACAGCAGAGTGCATGCACCTGATCAGACAGCACATTCTCATTAGAAAGCCTGGGAAAAGGGGGCAGCTACACTGTGTTTACTCATAGACCAAATGCAATCTACCCAGGAAATGAGAAGAAAAAAGATCAATTTAGCTCAACAGAAGGATGTGAGTGACATGTAAGTATGTTATGAAATTCCAAATCAAACTGTTTATTCTTATAAACCCAGACGGGAGCTCTCTGCCTGGATGAGGTACCAAGAAAACAGGTTAGCAACAAAACTGGGGTATTTATTTGCTGCAGAATGCCATGCCAGGAGTCTTCAGTGGGGTACATAACCTCTACTCTAATAAACTGAGATCTGCTATCAAAGGCATTTACAGGCTTGATTTGCTGCTAGTGCTAGTTGAACATCAGTGCAGTTTGCTGATTTGATAGTCATATAGTCATTGTTGCTAATTTACATCAGCAGTATGTAAATCTATCCAGTAGAGAAGGCTGGATTTATCCAGCAGAAGGGCAGTGTTCACATGGAAATCTGGGCTTTCCTAAATTTGTTTGTTTGGATATGGAAGCTTGTCAAGTTATCAGAGATCAAAACCATAGTTCTGTTGCCAGGCTTCTGCAAAGTTTGGAGACAGCCAGTGCTGAGGTTTTCATTTAGGACAACTTCCAGCACATTTGAAGTCTAGGATTTGAAGGGTGCATGTGTTTGGTGACTTACTTTGTGCAGAGACTAAGGACCACTCTTCATTGTTCTCAAAGTTTGCGTTATATTTCTTACAAATTTCATTTGGCATTAGACTGTAGGTTGCAGTGCTGCCATGATCCATCTATGCTAAACAGGCCTGTAGCCTGGGTACACGTCACCACTCATACAGGAAATGTGATTTGTGCCTCCACTTGTCAGGGGCTGCAAGGACTGCTCTGACCTCAGCGTCAGGTCAGACCTGGGGCTACACAGGAATCATACTGCCCACCTATAGCCTTAGTCCTAATGGAAATCAGCTTAGCACATAACTCATCTGCCTCAGCTGTTTCTGCTTCTAGCCCTCACTGTGCCATCTCTCGGCTTACTCCCACTTCTCTGCCCAGGCACGAGATGTGGCACTGACTGCACCAGGCGGGAATTCCTGTGCAGTCCTACCGCAAACTGACCACAGCACTGAGGTTAAGGCCCCCTGTGCAGTCCTGGAGAACAGAAAATTTAGATAAAGTCCTTCTGGAGCTAATGTATTTCCAACACACACCAGAAGTATACTAATATGCTTCTTGAGTGCCCTGCGAAGTAACTAGTGAGGAGGTCAGCATCATGCTCTATAACTATTTTCTTCTGAGAATAATACTGAATGGTCTTATCCAGTAATGAATGATGGTCCCTGTTATCATGGGATTTTGCCATAAATGTGAGATGGGAAACAATGCTGAAACAGAATTTAAGCCTCATCCTTTGCTTGGATTAAGTGGGGACTCAGTGTGTGAAGGTTAGTTATTTCACATTTTCCACAGCAGATCCACACATTTATGATAGATTTTAGCCATGATGTTCAGACTTGTATTTTCCTCCAGTGATATCCATGACAGCAGAAAGGAAAGGAATCCTACACACTGGGGTTATTTTAAGAGGTATCATTCCTGTGAATTAAATAAGTGCATTTTTTTAAAGCTCTCAACATAAGACATCTGGTGACAGATGTTCTGGTGAGGAGTCATCCTTGCTTTGTACACATGTGTCGAAGTACCACATGTTATGACATTAATGATGTTTTTATACCTACTGGACAATCACCAAGTCCCATGAGTATATTGCCTTTTGGTTGTAATGCCTTTCAGCATCCTGAGCTGGGGAAGACAGAGAATGCTTCTTACAGAGCTTCCCTGTGCAGAAGAAGAAAGAAAACAAGTGTCCCTGTGAGTACCACGAACGGGGTCACAGCAGTCTGGATTCCTGATAAAATCCTTTCCAGTGTGCTGGCCACAGTTCTAGGGAGAAGAATAAAAATAGACTTTGTTGCTGGAATAAAATAAGAACAGAGCAACAAGAAGAGAACAGCTGTACTGAGTCAGACCAAAGGTCCTTCTGCTTCTGTCCCTGCCAGTGTCTAGTAATAACTGCTTGGGGAAAGATTATGAGGAGGACAGCATGGAGTGACCCTTCCCATGGCAGAGACTCTCCGCTTTCAGCTATCTATAATTTAGGAATTTCCTGACACAGACATGGTATCCATTGGACTTTTCTTTCCTGGCTTTGCATAGTTGCCTTTTGAGCCCATTTGGCTTTCACATTTTCTTTTAGGGAGGAGTTATGTGGTACAAGGAGCCTGAGCATGCCATGTGTGAAGGAGTACTTTTGTTTGTCTTAGAATTCTGTCTACTAATTTCATTTGGTGCTTCTCAATTAGACCTAGAGAAAATGACACATTCTGATTGGACTAGGAAGAAAACTCATGAAGCCAGAAAATCTCCCTGTCATTTATCTTTGTCATGGTTTCTACTACATTACAAGCCACGCAGTTGTTAGTAAGCTGCATTGTGCTAATAGGAGCATATGGAAAGTACAAGAAATGACAACAGAGTCTGGAAGGAAATGCATTTTGGTATCATACGCACACCTGTAGGTACAGATGAGAGATTTTGAAAGCTTACTACGATGTGTCGGCAGGCTCTCATGAACTGCACAGCCACTTTCAAAGGCAATGAAAAGCTGGACATTTTACAGGGATCTTTTTCCAAAAAGAAAAAGAACATGGCCAAATACTGTGATTTCATTTGCGGTTATAATTTCATTGCAGTTTGTTTCTCTGCTTTGTCACCCACAAAATCTAACTAATTACATCCCAGCGAGCCCCACACAATACTAACATGTATAACGGACAGGACATAGATTATAGAGAGTTAAGCAAAGCAGTGTAATAGCTGTTTTCTTCAAGTTTCAGCAATGACTACAAGTAGTGTGGTTTATGTTTTTGTGAACCACTGAGCTTTCCAAGTTTGCTGGACAAACCAATCAATTCATATGTAAATAAAATATATCGTATCCTATAAGAAAAGAGCAGTTGATAAAGAGGATCTAGTGCTGTGGGTCTTTATGATCAAGAGAGGGAAGAATTTCTTTGTGTCACTACAAAATGTTACTCTGTTCCTGAAAGGAGACAGAAGGCTAGCTCTATGCAAAAGCCTGACTGCATGTGACTGACCCAGCAGGAGAAGGGCTGGCTCTCTTTCTCGGGCTCCTTCTGTTGCAAGACACAGATCCTAAGTACGTGCTGGATGCCTCTGCCTGATTTCTTGGGGGCATTCAGGCTGAGTGATACATTTTAAAACAAGAAGGGGAATGAGAAGATCAAAAATGTAAAGCACAAGCTGTTTCTCTTGAACTTCATTGCTCTGATGAAAACAGAGGACAGTAAATATCTGTGCATTTTCCTCCTTTTTACGTTACATACTGATAATGACTTTTGTTCATGTTACAAAAAAAGATTTCATCCTTTTCCTTTTTCCTTTTGAACGGCAGTCCTTATTTAAAATTATCTTGTCCCTTCTGAAATGTGCTTTTTCAGGGTGAGTGAGCCTAGAACGGCTTGAGAAAAAATACAGTCCTTCCAAGTTGGACTGCATCTCATCAAAGTGTTTTTCCCCTTAGGATTTTATGGAATGTTACCTCACTTTATGACAGTTCACATCACAGCGTAAATGCTGAACATTTCTGTAAGTGAGGCAATGCACTGTGAAATGTCAAGCAAACGATAAAATCAATAATCTGCAAGTTACCAAAGAGAAATGAAACTCATGGATGTCAGTAGTTTTTGGGTCAAAGGCAGATGCTCCAGAATGATGATGGCCAAACACTTTTGGGTTGTTTTTGTTTAAGTTTCATACCCAGACAGCACCGAAAAATGGCCCTTTTCTGATCAGCTAGGAGCATCTTTACATACACTTCTTCCATCTTTTATTCTTTTAGCTGAGACAGTGAGATTGAAAAATTACTTGTTTTCTTTAATATCATCTTTCTATGCCCTGGTTGTATATTCTGTAACAAAGTTAACTTGTATTCTTAACAAGTGTAGAAAGAAACCTTTGAACAATATCTACCTGAGATCAAATGGTGTATTTCTTTTGCACTCAGATCTGACTACAAAATCAAAACCTGAGGATTGGGATTCTGCTTGAACTAAAAAGATGTGAAAAAAATATTTTAGCCAAAAAAGAAAAATGTTCATAGAAGTGTTCTCTGCAATTTGAAAATGGAAAATGTTGGGGTAAGCATCTTTTTGCATTTCTTTTTCAGAAACTAAATACTTGAAACCAAATTTTATTTTTAAAGTATCAGGACTGAAAGAGTTTTAGCACAATTATTCAGTTTTGACTTTTAGTTCTTAACTGAAAAAACATAACATTTTTCTGAGAGCCTTCTCCCTCCCCAATTCCCCCTGAACAATTATAGCTACTTTTCAGCCAGTTGTATTTAATTACTCAGATGGCCATGTCCAGGAAAGAAATGTTATTGGAGCTTCCCATATTCACTTTGAACTTTAAAATATATGAGGGGAAATGTACTTAACACTGGGATTAAAGCAGTCACAGAACAAGTAAAAGAAAATTGACTGTTAATATTTTTACTGAGCTTATCTATGTGCAGGCTTTTGAAAAATACCATCGGAGAACTTGTAGGATAGGCATAGCGGGTCTTGTAATATCTGCAGATACACTGACAGCCTAAACAAATGTAAAGCTGGAAACAAAGTGCTTCAGCTGCAAAGGATGGATATGGACGCTTTCATAAACCCACAACAAAAAATTCCCTGGCAAAGCCAGGCAAGTGAAAATATCCCAATACAGTGATGTATGGTGGAGGCTAAAAGGTCAATGACTGCAGCTAAAAGTTATCAAGATAATTATTGTTGATGCCTTGATTGGGGAAAATAAGCACCACCACAAAGCTTTTAAGCTTTGCATCCCTTTCAGCCTTGAGAGCACTCCTCTGTCCAGGTATTATTTTATTAATATAAAAGGCTTTGGGCTTTATAAGTATCACACCTGCAGTACCGCCTTTCCTCGGGGAAATCATTCAGCGTGCTAGTAAAATGACCCTACCCGACATCAAAAGTTTCCACTTTCCCTCACCCCTTTCAGTGGTGGGTCCCTCCCCTCTCCCCGGGCGGCTGGCCGCGGTCTGGGGAACCTCTCACTTTTTGTCCTCTCCCGACCCTTCTGGACCACATTCTATGTTTTTATTCAGGCCATCTGCTCGCTGGGGAAGGGAAAACGGCCACTGCCGGCACCACAGCCCCTCCTGGCAGTTAGCTGCTTGGCGACGTTACCTTTTCAGCCAGCCGCGGCCCGCGCAGGCTGATGCTGGCGAGGCGGGTTTTTATTTCCGCTTAAATATAGCTGGTGAGGGGTAGGTTTGTGGCGGCGGCCTCCCCCTGCTCCCCCAGAGTGGTACGACCGCCTTGTTCCTGACAGAAGTCTTTCTAAAGACCTGCTCAAGCCTCACTAAGCAGCTGTGAGTTAGGTCATTTTCCCAGGAGTTTTACATGTGGAAAACCGGGCATTAGGAAGGCCTCAAAAAAGGACACCATCTGGCCCCAGTGAAAAAAAGGATCATGACACTTTCTGTGGTACCAACAGGCCCTGATGAACCATAAAGGAATTCAGGCCTCGACTGTGATCTGATGGTGACTGGCCCAACAATCCCCCCCGTGACAGCCTCCCCCATTCAGCCCCGCAGTTATCTCATAGCACAATGGACTTTTGTGCCACGCTGTTTACTGGGGGCGTCGTCAAATCCAGTTGGATTTCTGGGCTCGGCTTCAGCGCCCCTGCTCTTTGCTGCAACATGTAACACACATCGGGAGAGATAAGGACACAAAGGAGGCGGCTTTTTTTTTTCTTTCTTTTTTTTTTTTTTTTTCCAGCGTTCAAACCTCTTGCATTTCTTTCACTGTACGGAGGAATAAAGAGTAAGGCTCTGTAGTGGATGCAAGAAAGATCTTTGCTGGGAATCAAGAAAGTCCCCCCCTCCCCAAGTTAAGTCAGACATCGTGGATTAAGGGGAATCTGCACTACTGTTTTCTAAAAGTGAAATTTAATTAATGCAGATCAGGATTTACAGCTTACAAGCACTTTTTGTGAGGAAAAAAAAGGATGTGTTTATTTTTTTTAAGTCAATGTATCACTATTTCCTCATTTTGATTTTGGAATAAATTCTGTCTAGGTAAAAAAGTATTTTACTATTAGCAATACTGGATTAATCTCATTTTTTATTCTGTTGCCTGATTTCAATGTATGAGTGTTTGTTATTTAATACAGGAAGTGTCTTAATTAGTTTGTACACTGGGGTGCAAGCTGTGTATGGCTACAAGCAGAAGTAGCTCCCCCTGCCTCTCCCCACCAAGGGCACTACCTTCTCCCTGCCATTCTCACCCCCCTGCCCCACTCCCACTGCAAGAGAGAGCCTGGGAAAATAAACAGACCTTGTAGACTGCCCTCAAGGTCACTGCATTGACCTTGAAAGGGTAGGGGGTGCCAAAATCCAGAGTCAAGGAGCCTGCGGGGAAAGCAACCTTCTGTCTGTCCCTGACTCCCCATTTTAACCCAGGGCTTGGTGGTGCTTCCACTCACCAGGCTCCTGTGGCACCACACTAGTGGTGAGGATGCCTCTTCTGCTGGGACCATGAACCAGACATCTCCTGAGGTCAAACCCAACAACTCTGACATCATCAGAAAACTAGATGGAGGCTGATGCAGCTTGGGCAGCATGGACATAAGGACAGATGTGGCACATGGCTCCCTGTTAGGGCTAAAATGGGCTAAATTTGGCTGGAGGTTTTGGGCATGCTGTGACTCCCTGAGAAAGATCTAGTGCTGACTTCACAGGGGCATGACTGGGTTATAATTGACTTTCATCTGAAATGGTGACAGACAGATACCAGCTGTGAATCTGGCTGTTTGTCCTTCCAGTTTTGTGTTCATGTACCCTCCAAGAAGGCATTTCTTGTGCCCAGCTTGCTGTCCTCACCCTTTTGTGACACAGCCCCTGCAGAGCCCAGGTGCCCTGGGTGTGGAGGTGAGCACTCATGCACAGCCAGAGCACACCTGCCTCACATTGGCCACATCTGACAAATCAGAGGTGTCCCAGGGAACCAAAATGCCATTTATCCTCCTTTTGGGAAGGAGAGAGGATGAACAGAAAGTCTGGGGGCTTTCAGCAAGTTAGCAGAAATGGATGATAAACCACATCTCCTGGGGTATCTGCTCAACACTTTAAAGTCTTTATGAAAGCTTCTATTAAAATAGATCTCCAAATTCTCACCGGCTCGCTTGAGTGCCTAATTGAGCTTTGTACACCCAAACAGAGGTAGGGTGGGTTGAGGAAACATTTCATTGCAATGTTTCATACATTGCCTTAATTGGTGACCCCAGACATTAAATATTGGGCAGCTTATTACTTGTGGTTTCATTACACTCAGCTTATTACACAGGCCTCCCCAGCACAAAAGGCGGACCTCTTCAAAAGGCCCCACATTATCCAACACATACCCAGTAGCACATCTGCTGACAATCAACAGTTTTTAACGAGATCACGCATTCTCTCGTTTTCAGCAGTCTTTTACTACCCCAGGAAATGTTTTACTCTCCATTTCAAGAGGAAAAAGCAGAAAGAAGAAAACCTGTGGAGTAACCACATCCAAGTAAAACACTGTAAAACTTCCACAGAAAGAGGACTCTGCTTACCGCTGAACCAGCATGTTGTTTGACAAGATTATGTATTAAGCACCAAATACTGAAGTGATTTTAAGAAAAGGCTAGTTCTTAGAGGAATTGCTTTATTATTTTATTTTTGAGACAATGATGCCATTTCCTATGGGTCACAATCTGTACATACAGCTATTGATGGCTCCCAGTAAGTAGATTTACAGTTTATGCGTACCAGCTTCTCTGTGTACTACATTGAGAGATGTCAGAAAGGAAGAGCTTGACTGTGAGAGAAGGAATTGTGTGTGTGTGTTTTGAAATGTCTAAAGATGAGGTCTGTGGCAGCCTGTATCCACTTACTGAAGTGTTTTCATAATTATGCACACAGTTATTTATCCTATTATGAGTTACAGCTTTTCAGAGGTTGCCTTTAACCACTTAAATGAGAAAACCGCCAATGACACTCTGAGCCAAGAAGGAGGGAGAGCAGCATGCCCTGGCATGGGCATGCAATGACTATCAGCTGAGCAAGTGCACGCTGAACCCCCCAGCAAGCCCTGTCCTTGCAAAGGGCTTTGGGGGCTACAAAGAGCCCTGGTTAAAACAAAAAGGAGTGAGGAAACTGGGACACCTTGGTGTGTGTTCCATTCTGCCACCACAAAAGATATTTATCTAGTCTATCAGTAACTGTTTCAAACAGGAGGAAAACCAGGACGAGGCCTTTATCATGCAAACAGTTAAATGTTCTGTAATCTGGGGTACACACTCACTTTTTATTCAGAAAGCCCTGCTCACTGTAATGAAAAATGTCAGGCTCTTTTAATAAAAGAACAATCTGAAAACTTGATATATCACAAAACCATTAATTTTAGCTATTATCTGTTTGACACTTTTCATAGCAACGATTTCACTGTGTAACATGCTTCCCGAGGATTAAAATGATTTTAAAGGATTAAAATGTTAATTAAAAATATAATAGAAATATCAATCGCTGAGAAGACCAACATAAGTATTTGTCTCTTTAACTGTATAATCATGCTGCTGTGGTTTCCTCCTGGCTCTTTACAGTTTGGACCTCCAGTTCATGAGGAGGTAAATGACAGATCCAGGAGCAATTCTGTTCTTTAACTATTTGACAATGCATCTGTTTACACTTCACAAAGGCAGCGTTATGTCCTTGAAATTTCTAAAGGTCATTGTTAATGGGATCAAATTTTTTTTTTTTTTTTTTTTTTTGTGCCAACTGTGTCTTTCTTAGCTTGTAAGAGCACTATTCCCGGAGAGGGGCTGGAGGGGGTGGGAGCAGGCAGGTCCAGCAAATTCCATGTGACCAGTTTAGCTGCAATAATCTCTTTTCTCCTTCTGGTCCAAGCTACACATGAGAGCACTCTAGTGTCTTTCATCATTATTTGTCACCCTTTTGTGTTGAGCAACTTATATCCACAGCCATTCCAGCAATTAAAATAAAAAAGGACCAAACATTCACAGTGAATAGCTCTGAGACCAGTGACATCAAGTACCAACCAACCCATTGAAGACTGGGTACCTGATATCCCTGGAGTATTTTATGGAGGTAAAAGAAAATGCAAACCAAAATCAAATCCAGCAAACACATGGTTATGTGGAGAGTTCAGAGCCTGATTAAAAGATAGGCTCTCTACAGCGATTTGTCTTACAACATGTTCTTAGTAATGAGAGGAGAGGGGAGTGGGGCAGAGGGGTGAGAGGACTGAGAGCTGAGAGACTCTCAGTTACTGGACAGCTAACTTTAAAAGACTGACAACTTCAAGGTTTATTTGTATGTTCAGGCACCTAAGTGGACCACAGGTCCACATCACCCGCACCCACCTTCCCAAATGCTGTAATTTAGGAAACCTTCATCATTAGTACTCTGACAAAGTTAAGCTTTTCTGTGGCACTTGTCAAGTGACTTGAGCATGCTTAAGTTACACGGAGACCCCCCTCATTTTTTCCTCTCTGCAAAATTGCCTTCCTGTGCACCTACTGTGAGCAGGTGGATTTGTATGCCTAGGGAGATACAGCTCCTTCCCCACCTGACCAGGTAAACAACTATTCATCTTCTAGAAGTTGATTATTCTCAATCCAATATCTTAATTTTTCTTTTGGAAAGGCACAACCCTCCCCGAACAAATCCTTGGCTTCAATTTCTCCTAAAATATTAAGAAAAATCGTATTCTTGTCTTTTCAAAGGGTCTTCAGACTGAAATGACATTGAAATAAAAATCCTCCAAAAAAACAACAGCAATACATTTATGTTGCATCTCTTAGAGCCTGGATTAATACACTAAGGTATGCACAATGGCACAAAGAGAAATGACTCTTGGCAACAAAAGGAGGCAAGAGATTCATGTATTTACAGAAGTGGTCTGATTGTCTAACCTCAGAGTTGTGTGGGGCTATGTGGAGATATTCATTAGTAACTTCTGCAATGAACAGATAAATACTCCATGGTGTTCAAAAGTCTACCACATCCTTTTATAATTGTTCAGTTGGGTAATTAGTGGCACTGTTAAAGAAATGTCCTTTATTTCTAATCAGTGTTTGTGAAGATTGAGTTTTCAGGTTCTGATCGTTATGCCTCTGTTGCGTTAGAAAGCCATCTGCTACCAGCAAAATTTCGTTCTTTTCAACAGGTAGAGCTTTATAAGGCATCACAAATTCACCCTTACCCTTCTTTGAAGAAACTGAACACACTGAATTATCTTATTTCTTACCACAGAGTGGAATATTCCATAATTCTGAATGAATCGTAATAATTTTTTGGATTCTTTTCACATTTTTCCTACATATTTTTTGAAGTGGTTGAAGGAATGGGGACAATATTCCAGTAATGTTCTCAGTGGTGCTGTTTGGATGCAATTCACTTCCCTGCTTGATATTCCTCTGCTTTCAAATTTACTACTCCTCACAGCCAAAGCACTGGACTGGGAGATTTGCAGTGGTATATAATACGGGCATTAAGTGGGTTTTTAGGGTCAGTGCAGTCTGGGCCAAGGGATTTGCATCTTGTGAGTCTAAAATTAATTTTTTTTTGTTCTGAGATGTATTACATCATGTTTGGAAATATCAATAACCTCTGATGTTCAAAGGAGACTAGTTTATCAAGCAACCTAGATTGCTCTGTTCAACTGATCTGCCTTTATCATTAATTTAGGACTTCACCAACTTTGAATCACTAGTAAACTTTACTGCAAATGATTTATATTTTCTTCCAGAGTACTGTTAAAGGTATTGAATGACAATGAACAGAAAACAAATCCTGGCAACAGTGTGCTAGAAACTCTTTTACTGAGGTGGTCCCACCCATTACTTTGTATTATGCATTACGAAGCTCCTCTCCAGGGTCTGGGCACTAGTCTCTAGAAACTGTGGAGCACGCAAATGGACAGTGACTCTCTGTTCAAAATGTTTCCCTGACATTTGGCTACTTTAGTGACACCTCCAGTATGTGCTGCATGGATTTGGCACAGTGCTGCTTTTTAGGTGCTGATGTTTGTGGGTGGCAGAGGCGCTGACCCAGCACCAAGCTGAGGGACCCCAGGGCTCTCAGCCTCTGGAGGGAGATTTCTCGCCCCTGTGGACAGTCCCCCATTGAGGGAGGAGGAAAAAACCCTCATGTGAGACTGGGAGAGTTCCCAACTATTCTTTCACTGGACAGAGTCTGCCTCTGAAAAGACGGGATACAGACTATACGCCCTGGGGCTCAGTCCATACAACCTGTCCCTGATGAGGTTTGGGAGTGAAAACTGTGCCTCATATTGCCTTGGAGGGTCTCTGCCCTTCAGTTTGAGCTCACAGAAGCAAAGGGAAGCTTAATTTATAAGCATTTTTTAAAGGGCAAAAGAGGAGAAAAAATACTGACATTGCCAAGGATGTTTTTCTGTTTACAAATGACATGAATAAAATAGTGATATATTAAATGCACTGCTCTGTTTGGACCAGATGCTTTCGATGTGTGAAAAATGACCATGCTTCTCTCCCTAGGAAAACCAATCTTTTGCTTTAATGCGATTTATGAAAGAAATCACCATTACTTTTAAAACTTGAGGCACTGAAGAGCAATGCTGTTAGAAGTTTCTGCAACTTTGGTGAACGCTGAGCTGTTTGTAGAGATGTCAGACACAAGATTGGTGGCTGAACCTAGCAGGTTGCATTCAGACTGGCTCTGTGTCAGTTTTCAATTTGAAAGGAACTGGCTAAAGTGTTGCAAACACTTGAAGCTATGCATTCTGCATTACAATGATAGTGGTGTCATTATACACATTACACTCAACAACAGTTTCCTTTTTAATACAAGAAGGACATCATAATCAAAATCTGCTGACTATAAAGCACAGCAAGAGGAAAAAAACCCAGACAACCTGGATGTACCAAACCTTGTAGCTAGTGCTGTGGACATGTTTTTTCCCCAGTGATGCTGCCATAACTTGTACATAACAAAAATACTAGGATTTAAAATAATGCATTAGTGATACCTGTCAAAAAGAATCAGCAAAGGTCATAGCACAACTCCTGTTTCTCTTCTCTTTGTTTTGCTTTACTTTTCAATAAAACAGCATATGGAGCATATATAATGACAAGACATATGCAATGCATACTCCACCCTACAGATGCAAATAAGAGGCACCAGTTATCTTGAAACAACTCCATCTGAATCACCATGACTGTTAATGTGCAGAACTAGAGGCCAAAGTCGTACTGACACAGGAGGGTATGGACCTTTCCTGTCTGTTCCCCAGAAGATGAGAAGTCCAGAGCTGGAACTAGCAAATGCATTGGGCACACTGGTTGCCTAGGCCCTCATGATAGGTGACCCATTTTTTTCTTTGAGAAGCCTCCTTCCTTTGAAATTCCATGTCTCCCCCAGCACCTATTTCCCTGATGAGATATTTAAACACAAGTAGCTATTTCAGTCCTTTCTCCTATATAGACAAACACCTAAGTGAACAGGGGTTTGTATTCCTGGCATTTACTTGGGATTTGGTTCCGTTTTTATTATTTTCAAGAGGAATAAAAATGGACAGAGAAAAAGCTTTCCTTGAATGGCAGAGTTGCACTGTGTTGGCACAGGGTAAAGAACCTGAGACCTCATTTCTTGGTGTCAGATTCCCAGGGCCAACATTGACAATCTCCTGGCCATCCTTGACAGAGCAATATCTGAACCAAGACTCTGACCGAGACTCTTGCCGCTGGACAAGGTGAAGAATAAATATTTTCCCAGCTGAGTTTTAATCAACCCTTTACCGAAGTGTCATCAGCTGATTTTCCCTGTAACAAGCAGAACCTTAACCCCAGAAGTCCTCAGAGGTGCTCAGAATAAAACACCTGTTTTCACTGTGCAGAAATGCCAACATGAGGTGGGACAGAGGACACACTGACCAAACATGTTTATTTTTGTTTAATTCTTGGAAGTAGTTTGCTTTTTCCTACAAAGAGATCTGCCACCACTTTGTTTTCTAGAACACTAATATTTAAAAACATCTCCCTATAAACATCATAACAAATTCTAGAAGGGGAAAAAAATACTGTCGAGCAGATAAGCCTTCTCCGTGTTTGTTTCATGCTTGTAAGGACCACCTTTCACTTAGTTTTCCACCATGTACGATGATGGGAGCAGAGATAGGAGAGGTTGTTTACCTGATAAAGTTACAGCTTTTCTTAAATGCTAGATTTTGCCACTGGCTATTATGTTGTACTTGGTGTGCAATGAACATGTGGTAAAATTTGCTCTGACTTTAACTGTACAGCAAAGAGACAAAGACTAAACACTTCTAGAAATCCTGCTTTATGTTCATAAAACTATTGTGGAACATCTGAAAAACCTCAGATTATGGAATCCAAATAGGTGATTTTTTAAAATGGCATTTCTGAAAAGACAGAATACCACATAGTAGTAATATTTAAGTATGTTTTGGAAGACCCAGTTCAAAATTAATTGAACTCATAAATTGAAATCATACCTGGTCATTCTGGATCAGAATGTGATGATGTGCATTTATATTATGTTCTTTTATTATCTTCAGTCAATCAAACTCTAGCATATTCATGTTGTTGATTAGTTCAGTGTTTGATTCAAATTATTTTTGTGGACCCTTCCCCAAACTCTCATCTTAACACATTTCTGTGGCTGATATATGGATTAAAAAAAACTACCACAAAACTCTGACAATATTGGGGATTACACACAAAACTAATGAGGAAGAAAAGAACTCCAAAGTGAGGTGGAAATTGAAGTGATGCACACTATTCTAGCATGGATTCAGGGGCTCCTTTTTTCACACTATCCTTACCACATGATGGTTATTTTCCTAGAAACTGGATGAAAGACATATATTTCAGATGTGAAAAACTTTAATGAGAAGATAAACTTTCTTAATGATAGGATGAACTGTTTCTCTGAATGTTCCATTGTGGACCATGTTTCCTTATAGCTCTTTAGTAAAGGGTCTATGAGTCAGCATGGAAAGAGCATCGCTACAGTGAAATGAGGGAAGGCAGCAGAAAGGGGGAAAAATGGGTCTTGAAAGGGAAACTCCAACAGGTTGAATGGAGCTCTAGGATCAAGAACAGCACTTATAAACCTATCATTCACTGACTTTGTCTTACTGGAAACACCGGGACACTCTCAGGGCAGGTTTAGTTGTGCCTGATTGGGATTGAAGTTAATAGATTTGGCAAAAAACATGTAAAAGGGAAACAGCAGTAGATCTCAGCTGCTTGCACATACCTGGCTTTCATCCCAGGACAGGGACATGGCAATATTTGGAAATCACATAGAGTGGGATTTGAAGGGATGGTGTTGTACTCTTAAATTGCTGTGACTGCAACAGCCTGTGGGAACGGACTACTCTTTGGTGTTAGCTGTTTTGGGAGAGAGGAGTAGAAGATGAGGCATGAGAGATTTATCACTGACTTGCAATGGGAAGCAAGGGAGACTGTTGTGTTTGAAAGACTCAGACATGGTACTACTTGGGCATTCCCTGCCATTACAAAGACACAACATTGGCAACTGACTAAAATGTTTTGCCTTTATTTGTAATAGGACCTTTGTCAACTGCCAATGTCCATGTTCACAGGTAGTCCATGGAGCAAAGGCAGCCATGACAGAGAGATATAAAACATATTAGGTGCAGATCCTCATCTAACATATCTCAGTGTTGATCTACTGTGTGGTGGTATGGCTAAACTATAACAGTGAAAGTCCTAATCTCTAGAGAGTGTCAAAGGAAGTGACTTTGAAATGCCTTGATCCTTCTGTGACAACCTGGAAAATACCTGTGTGGGTAAAAGGAGCACAGAGACTTTCAGTCATAGAGACCTGGCCATCATTCAGTTGACCTTCTTGACTGTTCAGTACAGATTTCCAGAATACATTTTCTGCTTCTTTAATTGGTGCAGCAGGCAACAGCACTAGCAATAGGACTTCCCTGCTCCCTTGGGTGGGTGGAGAAAACTTCCACTGGCTCTACTTCAAGGTGCTACTGAGGCCAAGATCTTGGGAGGATCCAAAGAAAGAATTTATTGTTCATGCAAACACCTTCATATTAGTCATTATAAATTAACTATACTGATAGTAACTTTCATTTTCTGTGGCAGGTCAGGAAAAAAATCAGTCATTTTCTAGGTTTCAGAAGACACTTTGCATCTGAGAAGGATATTTAGTTATTATCCAGGATACGACAATTTTGTATTTCTATTTGTTTCCTGAAGTCCACCCTGATGGTTGTTCCTGCAGAAAACAAAAGTGGGCTAGATGAACCACTTGCCTAATTCAATTTCACACATCTCAAGTTTGTGGCTGGCCTTGAGCAGGCCCTTGCAGGGAGTGTGGGGAGAGATCTGCCTCTTAAGTGTAGCCTAACAAGCCTCTAAGAGCACTGGGTGCTGCCTCTCTTGTCTGGCTAATAACCAGAAATGGAAGGGTGAAGAGTTGGACTAATCTTCAGTATAGCTGACAAAAAGGGGAGAAATTTGGGCTGGCAGTGCTGTCATGAATGATAAGCTCTGGAGGGATGCAGAGAGCAAACCTTCCCAGCAGTGAAGCGATGTGGCCCCAAACTCAACCATGGAGCATTGTGTAAATTACACAACCTAGTCACACACACACACAAATCCACTGTGCCTGCAATGTGTTATTTCATGTTTCACGGAAGAGCTGATCCCTCCTCTTGGGAATCACGGATAATACCAAAAGGGTACAGTGCTTTTTCTTTTGGCCTGGTGGGTAACAGGAGCACATGTACTAAATAAGTTATCTGCTAGGAAATGTAGGTGTGCTGCTCCTTTGGAGTGTCTGTGGGATGTTAATTCAGAAGTGGTGGGAGCTGATGGCTAGCGGCACTGCACAGGGCTTCTGGGGACAGGCAGAATCCTTTGCAGTGTACTTCAAAGGGGGTTCTCAGTTAAGGGAAAAAAAGGATAGATTTTGAAGTTTCTTTCTGCCAGAAGGCTTTACTGCGAGCCCCTGAAGTTCTTCTTTTATAATCAGGGATGAGATAGGTACTTTTTCTTTCTTTTCTGCTTAATTTGGGCCAATGTATTTTGAACCCTGTGTAAATTCTTGTGTGAGGAGAAGACCAAATGTACTGTTTATTTCTTTGCCTTCTGTGTTGATCTGGCTTCTTTTTTATTTATTTAATTAGAGACTGAGCCTCGAAGGATATTTACAAGGAGACCTTAACCACTGGTTTGGCATTCGTTCAGCATTCATTCCCAAAGCCAGTGAAATTATTCTTTGGCATTAAACACTGTAGGAACATAATGTTTTGCTGTATTGGACTGAATTAGTCACCACCTCCCAGGACTGAGCCCCAACTTTTTGATAGTTTCACATGCACTCTTCTCATGGACGCATCAGATGTAAAGCCTGATCTGGGAATGAATTTGCACTGATTTTCAGCTCTCTTTTTCCTCTCCTCATCACTGGTTCCTGCCTAAGACCTCCTGAATGAAAAACAACTGTACCAAGTGAGACACCTTCAGTTCTTGTGTTTTTAAAACTATGTTTGTACAGGATCAGCACTGGAATTGGATTCCTTCTTCTTACACCTGCATCCAGTAATACAGTACTCTCCCAGGGCACAATTAAAATGCCTGTTGCACATACGGCTGCAGTGGGAATATTCTTCGAGACCACAGGCTGGACAGGGCATGTGCAGTGACCCAGGCCCCTTGGTTCTGTGACCTTAGCAAAAACCTGTGAGGAGGTGATTAATTTTCATGCTAACCATCTTGAATTGAGTGGTTTGTTAATGACATGTGGGAGGGCAGTGGGATCTCTTTTGATGTCTCCCAGCAACATCTTCCCAATGACACTGTGCTGTGTGCCTCAGCTTTCTTGTGCTCACACAAGCTGTCACTTGTGCTCGTGACAAGGAAGTCTGAAAAACTTCTTCCAGTTCTAGTCCAGAATGGGACATGATGGGCCTGGAGGTAGACAACCTAATGCAAACCCCAGGTACAACCTTGGGTACAAATTAAACCAACAGATCATTTCAGAGTGAAAGTCCTTCTTGATTAGAACCTGCTGAGCTATGTTTTGGATATTTTAAAAATCATATGGCCAAGTCATGTCTGTTTCAGAACTGGGAATATCCCAGCTTGTGCTCACAAAGCTCAGACTAAATGTTGCTTTCTCAAGATGTCTTACAACCCTTTTTCACATTGACATACTATTTATTATCCACTTGTACTAATAATCATGGTGAGGTCTGCAGGTTCATGTAATGAATTATAGCTTGATATAGTAAGAAAAAGTTTTCTCCAGATGCATGCAGAGAGCTTCCATAACCTAAAAATGCACCCTGGGTAAAAATTAGCCCTAAATTTTCATGGTTGGAATGGTTTTTGTATGAAAAATAACTGACTATAAATGGTGATGCGAGGTGGTACTTTAAATGGCACCTTACCTATTTGTAAGGGCAGAAATCAGGAGGTCGAAAGCCCAGCTAGAAATTGATCTGGCTTCAGCAATCAAGGATAACAAGAAATGTTTCTATAAGTACATCAACAGCAAAAGAAAGACCAGGGAGAGCCTCCATCCCCTGCTAGATGCAGGAGGAAACATGGTAACAAGTGATGAGGAAAAGGCTGAGGTGCTTAATGCCTCCTGCGCCTCAGTCTTTAATAACAAGACCAGTTGTATTGAGGGAATCCAGCCTCCTCAGCCAGAAGACAGACACTGGGAGAACGACCCCCCCGCAATCCAGGAGGAGATAGTCAATGACCTACTGCATCACATAGACATATACAAGCCTACGGGACCAGACGGAATACACCCGAGGGTGCTGAAGGAGCTGGCTGGGGTGCTCGCCAAGCCTCTTTCCATCATTTACCAGCAGTCCTGGCTGAGCGGGGAGGTCCTGACAGATTGGAAATTGGCCAATGTGACGCCCATCTATAAGAAGGGTCGGAAGGATGATACGGGAAATTACAGGCCTGTCAGCTTGACTTCGGTGCCTGGGAAGCTGATGGAGCAGCTCATCCTGAGTACCATCATACAACACGTGTGGGACAACCAGATGATCAGGCCCAGTCACCATGGGTTTATGAAAGGCAGGTCCTGCTTGACAAACCTGATCTCCTTCTACGACAGGGTGACCTGCTTATTGGATGAGGGAAAGGCTGTGGATGTTGTTTACTTTGACTTTAGTAAGGCCTTTGACACCGTTTCCCACAGCATTCTCTTGGTGAAACTGGCTGCTCATGGCTTGGATGGGCACATGTTTTGCTGGGTAAAAAACTGGCTGGATGGCCGGACCCAAAGAGTTGTGGTTAATGGAGTTAAATCCAGTTGGTGGCCGGTCACGAGTGGTGTCTCCCAGGGCTTGGTTTTGGGGCCACTCCTGTTTAACATCTTTATTGATGATCTAGATGACGGGATCAAGTGCACCCTCACTAAGTTTGCAGATGACACTGAGTTGGGTGGGAGTGTTGATCTGCTCGAGGGTAGGGAGGCTCTTCAGAGAGATCTGGACAGGCTGGAGCGATGGGCTAAGGCCAACTGGATGAGCTTCAATAAGACCAAATGCCGGGTGCTGCACTTTGGCCACAACAACCCCCAGCAGCGCTACAGGCTTGGGGAGGAGTGGCTGGAGAGCTGCCAGTCAGAGAGGGACCTGGGGGTGTTGATTGACAGCCAGATGAACATGAGCCAGCAGTGTGCCCAGGTGGCCAAGAAGGCCAATGGTATCCTGGCTTGTATCAGAAATAGTGTGGCCAGCAGGGACAGGGAAGTGATCTTGCCCCTGTCATTGGCACTGGTGAGGCTGCACCTCGATTACTGTGTTCATTTTTGGACCCCTCACTACAAAAAGGACATTTATTACTTGAGCGTGTCCAGAGAAGGGCAACGAAGGTGGTGAAGGGTCTGGAGCACATGTCGTACAAGGAGCGGCTGAGGGAACTGGGGTTGTTTAGTCTGGAGAAGAGGAGGCTGAGGGGAGACCTCATCGCCCTCTACAACTACCTGAAAGGAGGTTGCAGAGAACTGGGGATGGGTCTCTTTAACCAAGTAACAAATGATAGGACAAGAGGGAATGGCCTCAAGTTGTGCCAGGGAAGGTTTAGACTGGATATTAGGAAGTATTTCTTTACAGAACGGGTTGTTAGGCGTTGGAATGGGCTGCCCAGGGCAGTGGTTGAGTCCCCATCCCTGGAGGGGTTTAAGAGTCGCATTGACATAGCGCTGAGGGATATAGTTGTCCTGGTTTAGCCAGGATAGGGTTAAGTTTCCCCAGCAGTGGGGGGGGAGGTCTAGCCGGGTTATTCAGATACCATGCTGACGTCACATCCGTGCGTCTAAGCGGGCAGTTGGTTACCGCATGTACTGTGGGATTGGCTCTGTTCTCACTGCTGTATTGGTAGAGATTTTGCTCTGTTCGTTGTTATTACTGTTATTCTTATTGTTATTGTTGTTGTTTGCTGCGTTGCTGTGCACTGCTGTATTAAACCTTTCCTTATCTCAGCCCTGGGGCTTTGTATTTCACTCCCTTTGTGGGGGAGGGGCAGCGGCCGCGTGGTCTCAGACCCCGGCAGGGGCTAAACCATCACAATGGTGTAGTTGGGAACTGTCAGTGTTAGGTTAATGGTTGGACTAGATGATCTGATCTTCAAGGTCTTTTCCAACCTAGATGATTCTGTGATTCTGTACTCTGTGATTCTATTTTGGACATATTATAAAACCAGAAGATTTTGAACTTTGCTCCATTCAGGGATAGGACTAAATATTTTCTTACAGTATATATAGAGAGCAAAGTAAGTGTCACATTTGCTGACTGTTATTTTGCAGTCTATAGCAGTAAAATGTAATCAGATTCTAAAGAGGAGTGATGGTTCCATGTGAATTACTCATGTGCAGGTTGTGTTAAGCTATGATTTTATGTAGCTACAGTAACTACTACCTGATCCATTTTTAATTTTTAATTTATTTCACAGTCAACAAGGTTTAATCTTGCAAGAAGATTAAAAAAAATACAATTTTTTTAAGGCCACCAAAGGACCAACAGCCTTCCATTTAATCCACCCATGAGCTGAATGCCTTGAGAAGACGTGTGACTTGTTTGGCGCTGACCCTAGCAGAGTATGATATTAATAGGTTATTGACTTGGTAGGTC
The DNA here is from genome assembly GCF_047716275.1 of Strix uralensis. Taxonomy (NCBI): domain Eukaryota; kingdom Metazoa; phylum Chordata; class Aves; order Strigiformes; family Strigidae; genus Strix; species Strix uralensis. Next base: position 46,094,924 of record NC_133974.1, on the reverse strand, counting down.
TTAAACAGCCAGAGGGAACATCACTTGCAGTAGCTGCAATGCACTGGAGGTTTGTTTCATTGATTGGGCTGTTTAACCCATCATCTCCAGGCATTTAAACAATGATATACGCTTGACAAACCTAATATTTCATTCTCTATCTGGGGACCATGAAACAGAAATTAAAGGAAAGAAAAAGACAACTGGACAGACACATAGCAGAAAATGATGATAAATGAGAGGGAAAAACCCAGACAGATAATGGCCCAAATTTTGGACTGTGCCATAACTAAGAAATACATAAAAAATAACAGAATTTTCTATGAGAAAGGTGGGGAAATGATAGCAAATACATCTGAGCCCTGAAAGACTCATAGTTAGCATGAATTCTGAAATCTTTGTAAATTAGGTGTTCTTTTACTTTATGCTGTCAGGGAATTTTATGAGGTAAAAAGTGTGTTGGAATACATGGCCCTTTCTATTTACAAAAAGTAATGGCAAAGATCAACAATGTGCTGAGCATATACAGCATGGACTGAAGGAAAAGAATTTAATTTTCAGGACTGATGCTAACTTAGCAGTAAAGATAAATATAGTAACAACAATAACAATGACAATGGTGGGCTTCTGAGTATGATTAGATAGAGTATTACACTGAAGGTCCATCTGAGATATTTAAAATACTACTCATATCATGGGCTGTTACATGTCTCTGCACCTGAAAAAGGGGAAAAATTGGAAACCCAGTTTCGTTTTGCCATCTTTGTGTCATAGTTCCATTAGAAGAACACAGCTACAGTATAGGAGGTTCTTGTTATCTTTACAAAAATTGAGGGCAATAAACTTATAGGAAAAACACAGCATGGATTCTGTTCTAATAAAATAAAAAAACTTTGAGTCAGAACCACACTTCTACCATGAGCTAATAAAACGTCAAATACAGCAGATAAATAGATCTCGATAGTAAAGCTGGGATTCATTTAGTTAGGTGTTCAGTGTATAGTAGCTGTGGGATTCACTTCTCTCCAGACCCTGGAAAGTCATGCTGAATTGGGCACTGGGGTGGCAGGGTGGTGGGTGCACCTTGTTTAGCTGCAGCCTTTTAAAAGGGCATTCACTTTGAGCTAGGCATCAACAGAGAGAGTGTGTGACTTGCTGAGGTTCATTGACACCGCTGACAGCAACCTTAGCAAGGCACAAACCACAGCCTGGAGATTTTGCTCTATTCCATTGGCCACTGAGACAATCTAATCTTTACACAGCTAGAATTAGTCTGGGTGAACATGGTTACTTTGAGATCTCTTAGTCCCTTTGACTTTCCTTAAATAACCAAGTCACTATATGATCAGAAATGCTTAGGCCTCACTTCTGCTAATGAAAGTGCCATAGCCACATGGAGTCCTAAAAAAGCTGAGGATATTACCATACTGGAACAGATCTAGCAAGAGCCACCAACACTAGGTCAGTGCAGAGGAAAGGCTCCATGGTCTTCAGAGATAGCTCTGATTAAAGTTACTGACACGGAAAATGAAACAACCATGTGAGACAGCCACCTGCACACTGTGGAAAGCAAAGAGAAAACAGTTAATGATGTTTTTGAATAATCCAGAACAACCTATGGGAATAGATAGTTGAAAAATTACGAAAGGATTGTTACAATTGATCTTTTACACCTTTAATGTCAATGATTCTATGACAAATTGCAGTTGTGAGGGATACCTCATCTCCAATACATATTTTATTAATAATTATTAGCACATTTGTCACATTCTGTATCACTGCATAGCTTTTCATTTGTTTTCCTAAAAGAGGGAAAATGAAATGCCTAGATTTTACTAGCTAATGTACTTTAAATTATTTAAAAATTCTTGTCTTGACTTTAGAATATACAGGACTATGGTTAACCTGGAGAAATACAGGACTATGGTTAACATGGAGCAAAAATGTTTTTTTCACTAGAAATACCAGAGGCATTAGTGTTGTGTTTGCAAGCAAAAGTGCCCAAAATGCCAAGTTGCACCAGTGGAGTGTGGTACCTCAGGGTTTAGTAGGTAACAGTTTTTATTTCTCATGTATGAGACCTTGACTGTGAGTTTTACTTAATTCAAAAGAGTTTCCACTACCTTCAGGTGGGTCAAGATTCTGCCTCCAAAGGATGCAGAAGCTTACATGGAAGAAAGTATTTCTGTTTTCATAAGAACATGATAAGATTAAATACACCTGTGTGAATTTGTAAGGAAGAATTTTCTTAGTTCATTCTGCATAGTTCCATGCAGTTGAGGTTTATTTTCTCCTCTACCCTTCTTCAGTAATGTAGGCAACACTGTGAAAGCAGCCAGACTAACTGTGGGTGATGTGCACCTGCATTTCCTCAAAAACACGTGTCCTGCTCCTGAAACACCACTGTTCAACGTAACTATGATCTCCACAAAAGATGTCCTGCTTAAGTTTCAAGTATGTAGTCCTGATCTGCTCCACTGTTCTACAGCAGATCAGGGCTGAGTTGTTACCGGAGAGGGTATATAGATATACAGTATTTATTTAAAAGATGAAAGCAGAAGTTGAGCATACATTGAGAGGGAATTGTAAAAATCAATTATTTTAGTAATATCACATAAGAAGGGTCAAAGAGGAAAGAAGGAAGGCCCTCATTTAAAAAATATTTACTAATGGAGCCCTGAGCAGATGCTGTGAAAGCAGCATAAATGTTTCTGAACATTTACTATGATGAACACTCTTTAATATTACTAATTAAGTTTCCTTTACTAGCACCAGCTGATATTTATGTATATATTTCCCTCCTCAGTAACTGGATAGTTGGTTAGGGCATATTGTGCAAATCTCTCGCTGTTCTGAGTGACTGCATTAGCTTTCCTGTTGCTCACTACAGCAAAGGTACAACCTCAAAAATATTGCAATGATCAGCTAATATATAATCTTTACTTATTGCATGCAGATGTGTGAGACCTCAGAATCTACACAGAGATTAATCATTTTAAAAAAATCTCATGTCATAGCAGAAATGAAGATGATTAGAAGCACCAGTAAAACTGCAGCAAGTAATGAAATGGGTAGATCAACAAACTACGAGATAAAATATAACTCATAACTCTTTTTATTATGGATTATTGAGATTGTCTCTTACATGTGCTTATTTCTACAACAAACTCCAGACTGGCATCCAGACTCTTTCTGGTAAATGACACAGTGCGCCTATTTTTCTCTGGCTCCCCTTATTACCTGAGCACCAGCTTCATCACAACACTTGATGTATAAATCTGCTATGTGAATTACATCATACCACCCTGATAAGTGACTGTTGTAACTTGTTTTCTGCATAAGGCTATTTGAAACAGGTTTCTGCTATGTCAACCTAACATGGGACTAGATGGCACACATGTAGGTGACCGTAGGTGGCATATTTCACTGAAATCACTTATAGCCATATGTGTAACTTAGAACAAATTTATGTATGAGCTATCCAATAGCACACTCTGTGGAATAACTCCTCTATTTTACTCATGAAATGTTTAAATTAAGAAAGATATATGTTGGAGATGTAGTGTATCTCTAAGACTGTAAGCAAATATATCCCACATGGCATCCATTTAAAATACAAAAAACATGCTTTGCAAGATCAAACTCCCACAATTATGCATCTATATGTAACTCCATGCATACACAGTGTTAGTTATGCACACTCCCAAACTACTAATGCTCCTGAGCTTTCTTGAATCTGGAGAAGTACCTTCCTTTTTGCATCATTTTTCTGGTTTTATGCTATTTTACTCTCCATCATCAGTGCGAATGTTAAAAGTCCAGGTAACCAAGCACTTAGGCTCTGTTAAGAGTCACTCAAGAGAAACAGACTTTTTCAGAGAGTGATAGGAGAGCAGAGGGAAAGACATGGGACACTCCTGTCCCATCTGCCCAAGCTGATGGAGGAGACCCCTGCCATAACATCTCCTGGCAGCAGAGCTCTTTACGCCTGCCTCTGGGGTAAGGAAGGGTGGAAGGGTGGAACCATTTTGCTGTTTTCTCAGGGCTTGAATTGCCTGCTAACCTCCCTTTGACTATCTTAAGAGAGAAAATGTAGAGCAACAGCAAAAAAAGGAAAATATAGAGCATCAGTCTCTGGCAGCTCCAGAGACTGAAGTGAGAACCAGATACATGAATGGTAAATGTGCCTTGAGCCACCCAAATCCTCTAACATCGATGGGGTAAAGGGGATAGTTCACACCAGAGGGCAGAAATCTCTCTACTTCTCCTTGGCACCTTTTCCGAGTCTCCAGTGTGATGGATATCTCTCAGGTGGAGCGAGTCCTGTTCAGCAAAGAACGGAATGATGCTACTCATTTGTTCCCACTACACTGACAAATGGCTATTTAAAGTAAACATTATTTTAGTTGAAATCTGATCTGAGTCAGATTGGGAGGAACAGGCTGAACTGCTTTTTAGCCATTCCTCTATTTGTTGCTAAATGTATATATAAAAATGTGGGACTTACAGTCTTCTTCAAGAGTCGCTTTGTCTTGGTGTCCCTGATAGAGGTCACTAAAGTTAAAACAGAGACTTTCCCACTGAATCATTTAATGACTGGAAATTGGAGGTAATAGACTTGAAAACGTATTCTCATTTCTGCAATTCAAAACCCTTTATCTGTGCCATGTAGTCCTGCTAGAAAGAGCAAAATGGCCTTTAACAAAGTCTATTTGCAGAATAGTAAGAAGTGTTAAGATGCCAGATGCATCTTATTATGAATTTTAATGAGTAGATCTACACCTTGTCTTCCATTAAATAAATTACATGGTCTTTTCCAGACTCTTATCTGTCAAATTTGAAATTTGTTTCTAAAAAGTAGGCTCTAGGAGAGTTTAGGACTGTTCCTCCAGGGTCCAGGCCCTGTGGTCTGTAGTCCGCCAAAGAAGGGGAAAGGGTCATACTCACTCATGTGGCAACACCCGACAGCTCCTTTGTGCCATCGACACAGAGAGCACTGCCTGAAACATGATTAAAAGTGAGAATCAGAAATCTAGATACTCTGGATTGCAATTAAAAGAGAAATCAATCATGTAATTTTCTTTTTATCTCAGGAAGTAAAGAGCTAAATTCATCTTCATCATGTAGAAACCTCCAGAAAAAGAAAACAAATATTACAGTGGATAGTGAAGCATATTCTGGTCCCATTATCACAGCAAATGCAATCTCTTTCATAACCAGACCCTTTTGGATAATGGTCAGAGACATTTTTTCTACAAAAAGCATGTATCCGTGTCTGAGCCTGAACTCTTCTGTGCCACTTCATCTCTGAACAGGTTTGAAGTTACAGGCTCCTTGAAGTTATAAGAAGGCATTGATTTCAGCAAGGGATATTTGCAACACTGCAGGAGTGAAACTGAGGGGAGGAAAGAAGCTTCCCTTTCTCTGCATCCTGAAAGGAAGGATGTTGAACGCACTCATTCAAACTACTAGCAACTGCAAAGAGAGTCTTAAAGTTGAAAATATGAGACATTAAGATGCTTTGAATCAATGTAGTTTTACTGAAATCAGTGACTGCACAGTGCTTCAGAGAAGCAGAGGTCTTGGTCCTTCTCTGTTGCATAATCGTGTTTCAATTTTTCTCTATTTACGGATAGTCAGAATCTATTTCTGTAGAAATAGATAACAGACAACCTTCCTGAAATAAGTTTCTCAGGTCTATGGTCAGAATTCCTCTTGTGAGTAAGAAAACCTGTGAAATTAATGAGATGTAACATCTTACTCTAACCCTTCCCCACCAGAAATATGTGCAGTTTGAAAGTTCTAAATGCAACAAAACAAATTGCAAAATTTCACTAAATATTATGGTCAACAGCTTACAGCATATATCCAGGCAGAAAACACAAGCGTAGTCTTTTCATTCTGGAACAACTTGAATCCAGTCTTTTGCCTAACTTTCATTCCTTCAGTCTACTGAATTTCTGTATTTTGTACATTACACACAGAAGATACTTATTTTATTCTTTCCAATGCAGTGATGGTGTTTAATGAAAGCAACCATCACACACTTGCATATATGGAAGAGTGTCCTTTTAAACACTACACACAGTGTCAATAGACTAATGAATGATGCTAAAGAAAAGTCATGTCTTCGGCAGAAAACATCTGGTTTAGGTCAAGAGAAAGAATTCAGGTATTACATCAAAATCCCATGTATTTGTTATGTTATGGTTTAACCCCAGCCAGCAACTAAGCACCACACAGTTGCTTGTTCACTCCTCCCCCTTCCCAGAGGAATGGGGAGGACAATCGAAAAAAAAAAAGGTAAAACTTGTGGGTTGAGATAAAAATAGATTAATAACTAAATAAAATAAGATATAATAATAAAATACAATAATAGTAATTATAATTAAAAGGAATATAACAAAACCAAGAGAGATATAAAACCCAAGAAAAGAGAAGTGATGCACAATGCAATTGCTCAGCACCTGCTGACCAATGCCCAAGCAGCAATCTGCCCCTCCCAGTCAACTTTCCCCAGTTTATGTACTCAGCATGACATCCTATGGTATGGAATATCCCTTTGGCTAGTTTGGGTGAGCTGTCCTGGTCATGCTTCCTCCCAGCTTCTTGTGCACCTCCTTGCTGGCAGAGCATGGGAAACAAAAATCCTTAACAGGATAAGTGCCACTTAGCAACAACTAAAACATCAGTGTGTTATCAACATTATTCTCACACTAAATCCAAAATACAGCACTGTACCAGCTACTGGGAAGAAAATTGACACCATTCCAGCTGAAACCAGGACAGTATGTAAGTGCAGTGTGTGTGTGTATATATAAAGGACATTAACAAATAATTGGGTTTGGTTTTAAATATAGTCCATTGAATGCAGGGACTATCTGATGACCAGATTTTATCCACACATTATACATTTCCAGTTCTGTGTATTTTGTCAAAGCATCTGCCAAAATCTAGTGCCTACTTTCTAGTTCAAAGGACAGAGCAAAAAATGTTGGGTTTGCTTGTTTACTTCAAAGGGGAACTATCAGAAAACAATTACATTTTTCTGGGTCAAGCAAATACAGGTGAATTAGATGAACGGGAAACCAAGTACAAGCACCAACTATCACTAAAGCACCACTAGTTAAGATACAGCAGATTTATGGGCTTTATTTTCTACCTTAGGCCTGTCATATTTTTTCACCTTTATGTTAGTTAATTGCAGAGTAACATAAATTAACTTTGGAACACAGCAAAAATGGGAACTTTATTTATGAATTTCTTGGATTTCTTTACCCCAAGCCAAACAACTAAATTGCTACTTAGCATAAATTATTTATTGGCCCTGGCTCAATACCATCCAACACCAGCCCCTGGAGGTCTGGGAGATATAAAAGATTTAAAGCATCTGTGCGACAGCATTGGTGCAGCCACAAAGCTATGTTTCTTTCCAGAAGGGTCCACTTTATTTTGTTGTAAATAAATAGAGCCTAAATTTCAGGGGAGGACTGGGTAGCTTCTAGTAGGACTGTAGTGTTTTGCATATGTTAATTACCCACAGTTGCATGACAGAGACATACACTGTTTGCACAACTATTCTGGGGAGACCTGTTGACAAAAGGATGCATTTTAATTTACACAGAATACATGAATGCTATCATTTTCTGTCACTTTGTTTTATGTATATATATGTATAAATACATTACAAAGTGATCATATATACATAGTCACTTCATCATCTTTATCGTTATCATTATCTTTATCTATATATCTCTACATACATGTAAGGAAGTGATGACTAAAGCCAGAGTTAACTTGCAAATGGGCATATGCTGTTCAGTATATATTTACTTATGAAGCTAGTCTCTAACTTGTCTGGCAAATATGTCCAAGTAATATCCCCATCTAGGCTGTTGTCTGCAAACTGCAGCTGAAGCCATCCTGCATGGCTCCTGTGGACTTGCTCTCCACCTATGGACCATCTCCATGGGCATATTGGCTTGGCTCTTCCCCCTTCAGGCTCCTTCTCTATCATGTTCTCCTCAAATTCTCCCCTCTTTGGTAATGACAGAGGCTTGCACAGGGCAAGACACAGGACCCTGGTACACTGTTGTGTGTCTCCAAAGAGAGAGTCCCTATATGTCAGACCTGTAAACGAATATGTAGGTCATAACTCACGCTCTGAGGGACACCACACACTGAAGAACAATTATCTGTACATTGATTCTTGACCAGTCGGGTGAGCACTTCTGAAAGTATATATATAGCATATATTTTATTGTTCTGTAGAAGAACTGGCTTCTACAATACTTAAATCTACAATTTACTCTCTTGTTATTTTTGCAAAAATTGACTTATTTTTCTGTCAAAATGTCAAAATGAGGTAGAGTAAAATTTTATTGAAAGTTTTATAAGGAATTGGAAAGACTTCTAGAATTATAAAAGCCCTTTCACTTCATTAAAAATGTCTTATTTTTTTGATGTTGCTTTTGTGGCTGCTGTGTCCTAGGTAGTTGGTTTTGGCAGTGGGAAATCACAGGGAAATAACAAGCACAGAGCAGCTGCATCAACATTAGTGCAACAGTCTGTAATGACAGCCCTTATCTCATACATGTGCATGTATGCTTAGCACTACTTTCCTTGGCTCGTCCTGTTGGTTTGACTGGAGCTCAGGTAGCATGTGCACAGTAGAGTCTTTATATCATTGGGCATGAGTTGACAAGGCTATTTTAATACTTAAGAACAACAAATGAAGTTTAAATTGCCTTTTTTTTGTGTAAGGTTTAAAAATATATTCATTTTCAGTTTCATCATCACTTAGAGAAACATCTTAAAGCCAACACATATAAAACTGATGAAGGATGGAGGAATGATGGAAACAGCACTGTGAGGTGATTCATGACTTGTTGCAGAGCAGAGTAGAAGAGCTGAGATGAGCAAATAGTCTCCTGTCTGCCAGTCCATTGCCCTATCCAGTAGAACGAGTATCCCATCAAAAAGACAGCTAAAATCCTGAACGATTGTAATAATTTTTAAATACAAACCCACTGCTTTCTTGTCTCCATGGACTCGTTCCAGGAACTGGAAAAGATCATGGGCAATTATTGTACAGAGAGTTATTTTCAAATAGTTAACAGACATGAAGGGTGAGAAGTTCCAGTGGTCTGAAAGCATGGACGTATTTACCTGGAAATGGGCCTGGAACCTGATCCTGTGGTTGCCATCATGGAGACCAAGGGCAGTCAGGACATGCAGTGAGCAATCATCATCTCGGCACACAAATAGTATTTGGGTAGGTCGACCCTAAGTACCATTTACAGAAGCATGCACCACTTAAACATATACATCGACTTCTGAGGACTTGTTTGGCATTTACAATATTAGTAATGTGAAAGAAACAGAACTCCAAAAATCCAGAAAATTTAAATGCAAACTGAAATATCAGATGATTTTTACTTTATTTATAATACTTTTTTATTGATGCGACTGTTGCATTTCTCAATAAATAGCTTATACTACGGGAGCTATAGAGATAATCAAACTATAAAAACGGTTGGGGGGAAAAAAGCAATTATGCAGGGGTGAAAATGCTGTTTTTGAGGCATATCCAGAAAATCCATAATCATCAATAAGGTTTGGCCGATGTGCATTCAATAAACCCTTTGTATGAACTCACAATGATTTCATGCAAATAACGATTTCTTACATAGAAATTTTTCTTCTTCATCTTTCTCCTCTTGCTTTGACAGTATGTTTTTAATCACATCCACTTTAGTGAGTTTAATTAATCAACCTGTGTCTCTGAAGAGTTGATTTTATAAAAGCTCTGCAGTACTGTAGAGGCACTGCTTATTTTCTCTCGGTGCTCATTCAGAAAGGAAGACCTCTAAACCCTATCTGGAGCTATTCACACTTACTGATTCCCCATTGGTAATTCAGCTCAGAGTTTGGCATCACTGCTCATGAGGTCTGCCAAGGAACCACATCTCCTGCTTCTGTGTTCAACACAATTTGCTCCTTGCTGGGTGTTTGGGATCTGAAAGTCCTGCTCTCAGTATGCCAAGTGTTTTGTTGCTAGTCATGTTCAACGCAATCCTTTATGACAGCAAAGTCAAGGAAAATCTTCCCTGCGTTTTAAGTACACTCTTTAAACAACCTTAAAGGTTTCCCCATATATCCTTAAAGACCTTCATTTTGATCCACATCAAAACTAATCTGTCTAGGCTCTGTTTCTTTGTTTATGAAGAAGGAATATAGAAGGCCATTCATGACCTGACATCATTCAGTTCTGAACTGCTAAAAAAAATGGGCTCAGACGAAGCCTTTCTAGCGGTGACCTAAATAAAGCAAGCTAGCTATGAATCAAGAAACTTCTTCCCTTGCTGACTATGCTCTTACTATGTATTTGTTTAGAGGCATTAAATTAATCTTTTTGCTTACATTTTAAACAATAATCTTTGCTCACATATAATTAAAATTACGATTTGAAAGTGAAAAATCAAAATAGCACCAAGTCTGAAATAAACTAAGATATATGAACCCATCTCTGAGCAATGTTTTGTGTTCCTGTTGACAGTTTTTCTCTCTCTGTACCGACATGAAAAATACCCCGATACTTCAATGCAAGCTGTCATGCAGAATCCTCAGCTGCCAGTATCCAGTGTTTTTGAAGAGTATGAGAAAAAACTGTCAGTGCCAACAGATTCCCTAATAAAAATAATAATGAAGTCTGGAGAACTGTCAGTCCTTCAATTATGCAGCTACGACAGTGGCTGCACATTTGCAAGAATCCAACCTTGTTACTGGAGGGCATGAAAAGGCCAATCAAGCTTCATCAGAGCCAGATACGGTCAGGCACAGTATTTTTGTTCTCTCCTGTACCAGCCAGCCATGTCTTCAGAAAGTTTAGCTTTAAACTCTAGGATCAGCTTTGCTGACATAAAGAACCGAATAAGTTAAACCTAAATGAACCCCAATCCTGACACAAAAAAAGCATAGTGAAATGATCAGTATTAGTCTTCAGTGCTCTTTGGATGAGGGCTCTCAGTGACATTAAATTAAGCAGCTAGCTAGAAGCCAGGTAGAGCCAGCAGAAAAATATGATCTATTCTTCTATGCTGTCTCTAAAAACTGCAGGTCAGGTACTACTTTTGTTAGGAAATAACATTAGGAGGACATTTGTATAGAGCCTATCATTGCCTTGATAAGACTGACACTGAAACTAGTAATCAGTGAAATCGGAGGCACCATATTTCTTGTTTGAAAAAGAACAAGAAATTGTTCTTTTTCAAACAAGAACTTGAAAAAGAAGGAAGAATCCATCTCAATTTGTTCTGGTATTTCCTGATTGAGGTCTATCAAAATGGTATCTCTTACTTAGTCATAACTTAGGTGTAGCTTTCAGAGAAAGCTACTGTCATAGCAAGAGATAAGGCATAATTATCCACAACTGGTAGAGCTCAATCTTTCTCTTTATGCTTAACAAATAAAAATGGATTCACTTTCTCATTGGTTAAATAAATGGCAGCTATTAAAGCGTGAAACCTGAAATACTCTCTTGCCATGTGACAGTTTCCACCTAAGCACTAACCCAGCATATTCCTCTGCAACTGGATCAGTCCAGTAAAAGAGGGATTAAACACAGTCCCATTGTTTGTAGAAAACCAGGATGTGACAATCCCACCATGCCCAAGATTTTCCCCCAACCTCTCCTGGTGAATGGGTTTCCCTAAATGAGCACCCTGAAGGGAAAAACTGAAGGGCTGAGGGAGCCAACGATAAAGTTTCTCCCTGCACTTGCATGTAGATATTGGACCTGAGCATGTCTCCTTATACAGCCTGCCATGTAATGTACGCCTGTGCCAAAGGACAAATTAACTGACAGCATTTTTGGGCTACTTAGAGTCAAAGAAAGGCCACAGCATATTCTGCTCCTTCACATCATGGTACTCAGGAAGGCGGCTTGACTCTTTTTCCTGTAGCATCCTGAACTACGTACAAATTACTAAAAAGGAGTGAGAAATTGCTCCAGCCAGCCATACTTTCCTTTAAAAAAACACAACTAGTTTTCACAGTGATACAATGTGACAGTGTTTCTGATTGTTCCTTCTCCCTCTCCTCAATAAAATACACACTTGCGGCGCATGGTACACAATAAGGATTTCTCTGGAGGGAAAATGTAGCACAGATAGGAGTGCTTCAGTTTAATCCTCCTTTCTTTCTTTCCCTTCTCCTTTCCCCAGCTTCCTCCCGCCTCTTCGCCCACCCTCCAGGCTCTTATGGGAGTTTCCAGGTAACTAAATGCTTGCAAAGCCAGCACATCAGAGTGACAGACCAGACAGCCACAACATTTAGGAGTGAGTGACATATCATTTCTTTAATTCTCCCTCCTCCTGAGTCTCTCACAATAAGGCTCCAAGCCATTCTTTACATTATATATAGTTCTATTACTTTTTTGGTTAGGAGTTGGTGATACTGTATATTGTAACAGGCACATGTCAATGAATCACTGTGTATCGGTATATACCCTGGCTGTAGAATTATGACTTACTCAAAAACATTGAACAGAGGAGCGGTAACCATGGGTTTATTTACAAGAGTAGGCATGCCATACTTATGTACAGCAGAAATTTCACAGCACCAGTTGTTTCAATTTTTAAAGTGTATGTTCAGCAAGATGTGACTTTTGTTGTAGTAAAAATGTGTAGCTTTTTTTTTCTTTTTTCTTTGGTGTAACAGCTGTGGGCAATGCAGTTGGGCTAGCATACAGCAGAGATAACCATAATGGCTTATAAGATCTCAGACAAGCCCATGATACCTAACGCTAAGGGCTCCCAGGAGGAACTAAGTGCAGGATGGTGGAACCCCATCTTGTCAGGCATTGCAGGATGCTTCTCACACAGGATGAACATTTCAGCCTCACTGGCAAAGCAAGTGCCCGGCAGCTCAGATGGACTGGGAGTTGTGTCAGGACAAATTGTCTCTACTCCAGCTGATCTCTCAGGTATTGAGGTAGAAGATGAGACTCAAGCACCAACCCACTGACCCCATTCCTCCCATTCAGGGCTGAGACACATGGAGTATTGTGGGAGGATTTGGCCCCATCAGCAAAGGGATTTGATTCAATTCATTTTGGGAATTCTGAATAATTTCATGGAAGGTCCAAATCTGAGAGGTTTGACTAAGGGCATGACTGTCCAGCCAACTCTGCTGTGGTGGGGACAGACCCACACTAGTGCCAGATGGATGAATTCAGGCAAGAGAATAGTGCTAGGCAGGCTGGTAAGGAGCTCTACATGGCTGGGTTAGCTTACCATCCTGGCACAAGGCTCCTCACTGGCTAATTCACACTGATGAGCAGGGTTGAACACTGCTCCAGGCGACCTTAGGGAGCCTCCTTCCCCCCACACCTCCTCACCTTGCATTAATGCAACAAGTTCAGTTTTCTCACACCATCCCCAGTGCTCAGAGCTGTCCTGTGGCCTCTGTGTTCCCCTCTGTGACATCGATGGTCTTCCCTCCTGCTGCCGGCAGACCCAAGAAATGTTTCAGCATAAGTTATGAAATAGTTGCAGGTGAAAAAAAGTCTGTATCTCAGTAATGCAGAGGAACTGAAAGTGCCTGTTATCACTCAGGAAGCACCAGGGAAGGGGACCATTTATTTAGCAGATGCCCTGACACAGCCCCTCTCTAGGAAAGATGTTCTCATCCACCCGAGGGGTGATTTTGCCGACAGATCTCTCCGTCCTGAGGGGAGCAGAGGAGGACTCAAGCACCTGCTCTCTATATTTTCTCTACTATCGCAATGATCAAGGAGGAAATCATTAGACAGACCAGACTTCCAGCTCCCATTATTTTTAACAGGCGTTGCACATCTAATTTGAAATGCACAATGCAAATATTTACCTTCAAGTGTCAAAGGAGACTATAAAGATCTTTATGGATCTTCACACTTCAAGGACTTAATTCATTAAAAATAATTATACATATGTGGGGATTACTTCCACAGTAGAGCTGAGATATGCAATTAGTTGCCAAGTAGGAAAGTACATGTATATTATACGTCTGTGTGTCAGCTTTTACGTGAGAGAGGAGGGCTCTCCTACATTGGAACATATGTGTGTAAACAGGGCCGAGAAGAGATCTCGCTGGAAATCACCACTGAATAAATTAGAGAGTCACTGTGTGGCACTGGAGACTCCCAATGCCACAGACAAGCTCTTTTGTGCCTGCCCACCTCCTTCACCTCAGCCTGAATACTCCATATGCCTCTTCATTTTAGAATGAGAGCAGTTTTAGGAATAAAAATATTAGAAATGGGCTTTGATTTCAAGGTGTCCAGCAATTTGTTTCCAACAGTGCCAGTTTTACAAGATCGAGGCTTTTAGCCTCAAATTTTGATTTATTCTGTGAGAGCAGACACACAGAACTTTCCCATCCTTGATCCATGCTGGGTGTTTAAGGGGCTGATGCTGCTATTTTGAGCAGGTAACTGGAAAAAAATTTACAGCTGAAGTCAATGGCCGAGAGAAGGTAGTCAATTAAGTTCTCAGACACTAATAATCTGTTCTTACTTGTAAATCATGGACACTCTGTTTTAAGTGCTTGGAAAACTTCAAGCATGAATCATGTAATAACAAGCACCTTCTTTTTCAGAAAATAATGTTAATAATTTAACTGTCTGGTTAGCACAAGGAGCATCTATTGATTTGACCTATTTGCACACCACCCCCACTCCCAAACTGTGAGAGAATCTCAGCGTTCATCACACGCACAAAAAAGTAGCGGGGAAAGAACAGCTTTCCTTTCTCTCTGCTCATGCTTGAGATGCAGTGGTTTTGAAGAACAGCTGTCATAAACAGGCATTTCTTTCTCCTTGTGAAGAATCCCATGGCGATTTACCTTGTCTACCTCAGAGGACGTTCACGCCTAGGCTCAACCCCCATGAAGGTCCTGCCACCTACGCCTGCCAGCCTTCTGGCATTGTCACAGTCCCTGTGTGCTGGGGGCTCAGTCACCTGTGGGGACCACGCTCAGGCAGGGAGAAAAGAGTCTTGGGGGATCAGGACAGAGACAGGGAGGTCTTGTAGTATTATACCATATATTCTTACTGTTATGTATTATCAGTAACCTGTGCTCAACAGGGAGACAGCTCTGAGAGCAGAGTATGAGGATGAAATGGTCACAGCAACATGTGCTACTTAGTGGATTTTCAGCTCAATTTGCACCAGTTGGTGAAGCCCTCCCTGAGACGATGGCAATTTAGTCCACTTTTTAGATAATGGATCTTATCTGTCTTCATAGAACAAGTTTGCACTTCATAAAATCTTACAGAATTTCACTGGCTATAGTGACACAACCCAGCTGCTGTTGCTGGTAATGAAAATTTTATGGCATATGAAGCGCATTAGGATGTTATTGGGAATCTGTTGCAACATCAGACATTTGCCTTTGACATAAGAAAGGTGGTAAACTAATGATGAAATGTGCTCTGAGGGTACATCTGGTATAATAGTGCCTATTACACTTGACACAGACAGGCACGAACCATGTTATCTTGCATTTTTGCAAATAATATTTATTCCACAAAGAAGTTCACACATGCAGAATAAATAGCACCTTCCTGGTGAAAGCATATAATTAGCTGAAATCCAAGAAGTGACAAATATTTGCTTTGCCTGAAAGTTACTGCATGAGATTCTCAAGTTTGAAGTATTTCAGAGACAGAAACAACAGCCTTCACAGTTTCATAAGTACTTGGTACTGTTAAGTACTAAGTGACACAGGATGCAGGTAGCAAATTTCTAGCTTGTGTGGAAATTATGCACCCCGTTTGCCAGCCACCCCCCCCCACCCCCCCCACCCACCCTTTCTCTATTCCTTTTTACCCTCTTGGAGCTCTGAATACCTTTATCCTTATGGGCAATTGAGGTAAGCTGTAGCATCTTCCAAATACCATGGACTGAAGCCCATCAACTGTTCTTGAATCTGCCTGAAAAGGTTCTGTTTTGGAAAAAAAAAAAAGGTTTTCCAATCAAAAAATACTGTTGCAACTGAATTAACTTGTATTTCATTAAGTTCTGTTATATTGTTGTTTTTGTTTATCCAGGCAAAAAACGAGAGTTTCCAATTTCAACACTTACAATAGTTTTTTTCATTTTGAAGTAACTTTTGTTATGGAATGTTTAAATGTAGCAAAGTAAAATGCATCAAGTGACCCCAAATATTTATGAAAAATCCATCGCCTACTGATTTGATCTGATAAACCACAGGAGATTAATTAGTCTTGGTCATGTGGCTTTTCAAGCACTAAACATGGCTGAAGGGGTTTTGTTTTTCATAGTGTAAGCTTGTATTCTCATGTATTTATATAAAATATATAACATATAGGGGAATTTGTTACATGCTAGCATTTACCACTGCTATGATTATTTTACCAAAATATGAAAATGTCCACTTCACCAAGAGCTGTAAGACTATTTTGATAATGGGAATTCAATGTAATTTTTCATCTATTAATTAAAAACTGCTCCTTTTCAATTGCTTTAAAGTAATGTGTACAGTAATTCAAAAAATAGTACGAAAATAACCTTTATTTCCCTTTTAAGTCAGAGGGTACCACACACACACACTGAATAATCTATACCAAAATTTTCTTTAAGATATGGACTAGTGTCTTAAAAAGACCACACGCTTTCTCTTCTCTTGTACAAAAATGAAAAAAGAGGACTTTCCCCTAAAGATACTCAGCATTGACTGAACTGCTCTTGTGTCCTGCTGCATCTTGAGGAGGTCTGACATATGTCCACAGGGTTTCTAGTTCCAGACAAATGTCCAGACAACTGAATCATTTAATTCTAGAGTTAAAATGAGAAGAAATTAAACTTCCATAAAACCCCTTAACCGTATCAAACTCAAATATCTTTCCTCACCCTGCTCCATTTATGCAAATACATTTATAATGTTTCATAAACCAGGAGTGTAGCAGCTTAAATGTTTAAAAATAAAACTTTTGCAGACATTAGCTTTAATTCGTTTTGAAGTGCCTTTTTTTTTTTTTTCCTCATGGATTTTCTGAATTAAGGTTATGTTGTGTTGGGGTTGGGATTTTTCTTTAGCTGTGAATTTCTGTCCTCATTTCGCTTGCAGACAGCCCTTTCACAATGTGGTGCTGTTGCAGGTGAGGAGCACCTGTGCCTCTGCCAGGCAGGAGCCTGTGTCTGACAAGGATGTTGACGGGTCAGAGGCTGTCACCATTCATCCTAAAAAGCTATTTCTGACTAACTGTCACAATAGAAACACACTGTAATATGGCTACTGGGTTCAGTATTGATTTCCCATCTAATATAATATCATGATTGTATATTACTTGTTTTTGCACTTTATTATTCCCTAGGATGTTAACTTTGAAGTTTTAAAAGCATTTAGTTCTACAGCTGCAATCCTTAACACCTCTGCAGACTTCTACGCATCACTTTGTCACCTTCCTCTCCCTTGTGTGTTCAGCTGACCTGGTGCAGGGGAAAAACCCTTCCCACTCACTTCACCAGGAGGTAACAAGTCCTGAAACACCAAAACATGGTTTTAAAAGATGTAGCACTATTAAAAAAGGAATTCTTATTAAAAAAACCCAAACCAAACAGCTGTTTCCCCTGGAACACATTTACAGGGTAAGAAAAGGAAGGTTCATCGGAGATCCATGTGCTGGCAGGGACTTCAGAGGACTTGACTTTGGTGTTGACTCTTAGAAGGGTCCAAATCCTTCCTGCTGGTCCCTTTCCTTTTTTGCAGTCTTGTGTCCACCTTGCCCCTCTGGACTTTGAGGTCTTTGGGATATTCTTTTGCTGAACGCTCTTATCCACCCATCAGCTGGGTTCTCCTACATGCTGCTGTACATATCTATAGCAGTCCAAGTCAATTAGAATACAAAAATGTTTAATTGAATTCTCCTTTGTTCCCTGATGATATTCAGGAGGGCAGCACATGGTACCTGCAGATGGATGGCAGCTAAACAGCCATTTAAAGCTGGAAGCAGAAGCTGAAGTTTGTTTTCATTCATTCTCTATCTCTCGTTCAGATACGGCAAAACATTTATTAATCCTCCTCCAAACCATATGCCATACGTCTAATGAGTGGTAGGTTAAGTTAATAATATAAACCCAACCAAGTATAGCAAAAAACCCATTGCGGAGTAGGTGAAAAAGCTGAGTTACTTAAATAAATGAAGGAGATGAAGAATATGCAGGGTCAGGCCATCCAGGAAGTTCAAATAAATATGAGTTAGCTAAAACTTTTCTGGATACTTGAGGTGCTCTCTCGATAACTTTTAAACAGCTGGCTGGGACATCTTCACACCTTTTGTGAAGGCTCATGCTCCAAGTATTGCTGGCCCTGCTTTGTAAGGTTTAGGAGTCATTCTCAAGTCTTAGCAGATACAAATATTTATACAGGACTTTATCATACAATTGCTTTAGTTTGTAAGGAACCAGTGGCAAACTGAACTCAGAGGTTTCCCAGGCTCACCTGTGGGGTATCTGAATTATTGAATGAACCCACGCTTGAGTTTTCCACACATCTTTTATTGCAGAAGTGACATGACTGCTCATAAACTGTGATAACACAGCATATCTGCAAACTTAGCAAGGAAATGCTGGAGGAATTTGGGGTTTTTTCACCATTTTATCAGCTTTACCAGGTTGTGGCATCTTATGATCTTTTTACTGGGACAGCAAATGCTGACTGTGAAAAATAAGTGTTGACAAATTCTGTGCAAATTTCTGTGTGTCGTTCAGTGCCAAATTATAACTTGCAACAGCTCTTCTATTCTCTAGAAATTAGCCTGCAATGCTTGCCAAACTAGAGCAGTTTTGTGGCTTGTCCAAACAGGACTAGGAAGACACCATCATATTCATTTCACTTGAGCCCTAATTTGACCCAAAGATTTGATTTCCAGCTTCCATAAATTCAATATACTACTAACCCACACCTCCAGCTAGGCCCTTGAGTCCTTTACTCGCTGGAAATTATGCTCCTATTTAATTATAAATATTTATAAAACCTCCGTGGTCATTAAAAATGTGAGAACTATCTTGGTGTTTATAATTGTTATAAAAAATATCCCAAACCCACTAATTGAATGAATCTTTCAAATGTGAGTAATTTTTTATTTGAATTCTACATCCTTATGTATTATGTAACAATTAGTAATGATGTGATGGATAATTTTTTTGGAACAGTTCCTGATTCCATTACTCAACTACTCGATCGACCAGTAATTATGAATCATATCTTTAATTAGCTGCCGCTCTTCAGAAACATATGAAAGCCAAGGGCATAAAGTAATTGGCATAAAAGTTTTCCTAATTAATTTATCTGTCCATGTGAGTAACCGGGACTGGAGTCAGGGGAACATTTATAACTCCAGGAAGGCCAGCCCTAAAACCCAATGTCAAACGAGATTTATATTTCTGAATTATAAAAAGAACAACAACAAGCCACAAAATTACATTATCCCCAACTCCAACAATGCAGCACATAATGCGTTGTTCAGAGATGAGCAAAAACTTCTTATTGATCCAATTCATTTTCATCGTATTCTCTAGTGGGTCTTTCAAATCTCTCTGGCTATTTCCCTCATTCCACATAGTAACAGTAATCAAGCACATTAAGCAATTCATTAAACAACAGGCCCATTGACCACAGGGAGTATTACAGCTAACATTCATTAGGCAACTAGCAACTTTATTTAAGCAGAAGAGAGCTCGGGAGTGTCTTTCAGGAGGACCCTGTGGCCCACCTAGGCAGTACTGTACCTGTTTTTTACAAACTGTAAAACCTTAAGCTGGCTGGCACAGAAAGTGCCTTTTTCAAGGAGCCGCCTGGGATAGAAGACAAAACAGCATGTGTGCTGGTTTAATCCTCACCCTGCCAAAGATTAAGTTAAAATCTGAGCTCATTGTTAGGTACAGGTTGTTAAGATTTATGCCTGATGTAAAACTAAAACCTTACAGTACTGATATTTAGGTCCTGTATTTTTCAGATCTGATTTCAAGAGGGCAAAAGTTGTAAAGCATCCAGGTTTGTTCATTTGAATATCCTGGCTTGCCTGGCACTTTGCAGTAAAAATGATATATATTGTCCTTCATAATAACAGAAGAAAAGCTAAAACAACAATGGAAAAAAAGTCTTTCTACAAACAATGATTAAAAAAGTATTAGAAAAGTTTGACTAACATTTGGCCAATGTTCCTGTATGGTGTTTCTGTCCTAATTAATGAAGTATCTAAGCTTCACATTTGTTGCAAAGTCCTTGAAAAAGAGATAATTCTTAAGAGAAAATATATTGCTGTTCTCTTGCTTGCTTATTTATTTATTTAAGTCAGACCATATTACAGAGAGAAGACAAAATTAGACAGTATTACTCAGCATTATGGCTCGTGTAAGGATTCCTACAGAAATCCGAGCTATTGTTTTAAAAAGTTGACTCTCCTAAAGCATTAAACCAATGCTTAAGTAGCTATTTCCACAGTCTACTCAGTGATTCTATGGAATGAATATATATGCACAAGGCTAAAAAAAACTACCTTCCCCTTCCATAGTGTTATTATTTTCTATTACCCCTATGAAAGCATAACCAAGGTTTACACAGTTACTATTAAATCATACAATGCTTGAAATGACCTGGCTTCATGTGTATGGTGTAACTTAGCATAACTCCCTTGATTTCAGAGGAACTACAAAAACTGAGAAGCTGATCCATTTTGTCACAGACCTGTTTTGGCTTTAAAAGCCTCCACTACAGCATTCCTGTTATTCCTTATTGCTGGTACACAAATTATTGAGAGTATTAAAAAGAATTAATGGCATTACTGATTACTGATGCTTATAACTGGAGGGTAGAGTCAACTCTGCTCTAATCTGAAAATACATTTCTGGGGTGTTTAATTATTTGAAACATTATGATTAAACCTGCAAACCAACTTCTCCAGAGTAACTTTTCCTGCTAGGACATCAGATTTCTTTCTAAATCTTGTATCTCACTGGCAAAATACCAGATTCATTCTTTCTAGCTCATATGTATTGATTAAGCATTCGAGATGGTGCCATCAGTAAATAAAAATAAAAATTAAAAAAATCCCCTTTTTACTGAGTATTCTGTTACAGCAAGTATAAAACCAGAACACATGCCAAATCTGAGAGTGGTGCAGTGCGAGGCCCTGTGGAAACCTGGGCTCAAGGCTCACTTCAGTCTTGCTCTCTGGGCTGTTGTGGCCAGAAACATGGGAAGAAGTAGGAGAGACCTTGCCAAAATGTGATGTTTATGTCCTCTGGATAGACCCATCCTGGGGGTGGGAGTCTCCCACTGAGGAGAAACCACAGGGCAAACTTATTGCCCTACATTAAGGGAGATGAAGCTTACAAGGGATGCGGCTTAATCTCAGAAGTTAGCTGGAGAGGTCACTTGAACCTTCTTTACCTGTTTGTAGGAAAGGGTGTCAAGAGGTAGATAGGTAGTGGGCCAAAATGCTGGTATGAAAATGAGCTCCAGCAAGTGCTGTGGGCCAACAGGAGAGCACCAAAATCAAATACAGCCCATCGGGCCCCACTGCCTCCTGTGCCCCATCACTCACAAGCTCTATCATTCATAACAACCCATCAGAAAGTAAGACATTTATCTCACTCAGACATCTTGACAGCCTTGTGAGCAGAATGCGTCTGGTTGTATGACTAAATATTTTGGGATAACATGAACCCTGGGTCCATGTTTCTGGACAGGCAATTCAAAGCCCATACAATAGCCGAAGCTCTAACATTGTTACGAGATTTAAAGGGCAATGAGGGTATTGTGCTCTTTCACGACACAGAGCCTGCAATTTCAACTCTGTCAAACTACCCTTGGAAAACAGAGCTAGTGACTTATTTTATTAACAACAGAAAGTATTACAAAAAGTGTATCTAACATATACATTTGACTGCTTGTATTTTCTTTATTTGATTCCCATACCGGCATATAAATGCATTTGTACTAAGGCAGAGAGTTTATTATATATGATGAATGGCACTGAAATATCAGTTTTATCCTTCCTGTAAAAACAGGGGCCATAACTCATGACAGGTGCAGCCTCCAAATGCCAACAGTGCTATTGGTTTCAAGGCCAGGACCAGGAAGACAGATAATTTTGCTAATTTCCTCCATTATATTACTATATTCTTGCCTGCAGTGTGAGACAGCTTATCAGGGAATCATTAGAGCAAAAATACATGTTTAATGTTATATTACCAAAAAATAAATGTGTGCTGCAACTCTAGCACCTGTCAAACATTATGCATTATACACTGAACTCTGGGAGAATGCAAAGTATTTGTTTTATTTTTATTTATTTTTGGTATCTGGAACGTTTGAGGACCATCTATTTATGTTGGGAACTTTTAAAGGTCTCCATCATCATAATAACTGGGCATGGAGGTCCTTATTACATACATGCTTTCATGAAAAGGACCACCAAGGACCTCCACGGGCCCTGGAACAAACTTTCCTAGTTCCTTCTTTCCTTTCTAGTTCCTGCTGAGTTTACATCCCTAGATGGGGACTACTTAGCTGTTACTAGATAGTAACACCTGCTGTAGTAATGGAGAGGAGTTGTTGCTTCATTTACTAATACTACAGGACCACTGGGGACCTTGTTCTGTACTCCTCTATAACTTTGATTACACCTCCCAGAATTAGGATAATACTGTAATTCTTGCTTTATAGGTGAGATGAGGCACAAAAGGAATTTACTTGTCCAGAATTCCCATAAGGAAACTGTAACAGTACAGGGATGCAAACCAGGGTCACCCAAGATCCAGGTAAATGCTGTAATCACTGGACCAGCTTTCAAATTTTCTTTTTTTTCTTTTTTCTTATTCTGTTTTTCCACCACTTTTAATTACCTCATTGATTTCAAAGATCTCCCACTGCCTCTTGGAAAATCTTGGAAAGCACTAATTTTTAGAAACAATTTTGCTGATATGTAGTTTACCTTATATAGTTTTTTTCCTTTATTATTATGCAAATGCCTTTGGAAGAGAATAAGCATACTTCTGAAGAATTGCCCTGCTAATACTGCTTATTTGTGTCTGAAGCCATTTGTATCTTGCTCTTGTAAACACAAGCAGCAAGTATGGAACATGCAGGAGAGCAGACTACGAATCAAGTTGACATTTTCCTTAAATATTTTGTGAAGGCGCCTTGAGAGTACTGAGAGTTTGCAGCTCTACCTTATCTAAGGCTTGGATTTTATTTTCTCCGAGTTTTTACAAAAACGGTCTCTATAAGAAAAGATTTGGCTGCATTAGAATTGCACTCTCCTGCAATTGTATAACAGATGGGATCGACTGAGCTGCTTTAAATGACAGTCACTGCAGGTGGACAGAAAGGGAAGGGAACTTGCTATTACTTACAACCCATCAAAACACAAGTCTGACTTCATTAAGATCTTCACAGTGTCCAACACAACATTCACACAAGCTATCCAACAAAACACAGTCTAAATCACTATGCTGTAAGTATGAACTGGTTGAAGACTTCTGTTTCAAGAACAGTCACCAGTGTCTTTCTGCCAGGAGAAGATGCAGGTGGGCCTTGCAACACATGGTGTGGAGACCACACAAGGCTTGAGTGAAGGCTGGTCTCTTCATCATGCCCATGATGGTGGAGAATGTAAAAGTTAGAAGGGGGATGAGCGTGGGACGGGTAGAAAACATTGGAGAGGACAGTGTTCAGAAAGATACTAGAAATTGCTTTCTTGTTTCTACACCCATCTTATCTCTCCCTTAGAGCTTCTTGACCTTAGTTTCCTTTGAATTGCTCTTCATCCCTTTCCTCTCTGCTCTTCCCAAACACAACTGTCACACAGCTCTCCCCAATGACGTCATCTACCTGGACTTGTGCAAAGCATTTGACACTGTTCCACACAATATCCTTGCCTCTAAATTGGAGAGACATGGATTTGACGGATGGACCACTCAGTGGATAAGGAATTGGCTGGATGGTCACAGTCAAAAAGCTGCGGTCAATGGCTCGATGTCCAAGTGGAGAGCAGTGATGAGTGGTGTTCCTCAGGGGTCGGTATTGGGACCAGTGTTGTTTAACATCTTTGTCAGTGACATGGACAGTGGGATTGAGTGCACCCTCAGCAAGTTTGCCAACGACACCAAGCTGTGTGGTGCGATTGACAGGCTGGAGGGAAGGGATGTCATCCAGAGGGACCTTGACAGGCTTGAGAGGTGGGCCTGTGCAAGCCTCATGAAGTTCAACAAGGCCAAGTGCAAGGTCCTGTACAAGGGTTGGGGCAATCCCAAGCACAAATACAGGCTGGGCAATAAGTAGATTGATAACAGTCCTGAGGAGAAGGACTTGGGGGTGTTGGTTGATGAGAAGCTTGACATGACCCAGCAATGTGTGCTCGCAGCCCAGAAAGCCAACCATATTCTGGGCTGTATCAAAAGAAGTGTAACCACCAGCAGGTCGAGGGAGGTGATTCTCCCCTCTGCTCTCATGAGACCCCACCTGGAGTACTATGTTCAGCTCTGGGGCCCCCAACATAAGAAAGACATGGACCTGCTCGAGCGGGTCCAGAGGAGGCCACAAAGATGATGAGGGGGCTGGAGCACCTTCCCTATGAGGACAGGCTGAGAGAGTTGGTGTTGTTCAGCGTGGAGAAGAGAAGGCTCCAGGGAGACCTTATAGCAGCCTTCCAATGCTTAAAGGGGGCCTACAGGAAAAATGGGGAGGGACTCTATCAGGGACTGTAGTGATAGGATGAGGGGTAATGGTTTTAAACTGAAGGGTAATGGTTTTAAACTGAAAGAGGGTAAATTTAGATTAGAGGTAAGGAAGAAGTTCTTTACTATGAAGGTGGTGAGACACAGGAACAGGTTGCCGAGAGACGTGGTGGATGCCCCCTCCCTGGAAGAGTTCAAGGCCAGGTTGGATGGGGCTTTGAGTGACCTGGTCTAGCAGAAGGTGTCCCTGCCCATGGTCGGGGGTTGGAACTAGATGGTCTTTAAGGTCCCTTCCAACCCAAACCATTCTATGATTCTATTAAATTAGCCACACACGTATGGTGGGTAATCTAGGTTGCCCTGGTTGCATCACAGTGCAAGTGTTGAGACAGAAAATCTCTAGAAGATTTTAATGTTCCTACAGTGTTTTCAGGCCATCATGACATTCACTCTGATTACATCACCTATTTCAGTTCCCCTCTCCTTACTCTATCTTGTCCATAGACACTAAACTCTTGAGTCAGAAACTGTCACCATGTCTGTACAGACCCCACTAGAGCAGGGTCTTGTGCTTGGCTGATCTCCAGGTACAAGTGAACAAGAAAGTTCAACCACAGTTGATATGTACATAGGCCATATAATCTAACTTTTCTTAACTTTTAAAAATGTTTAAAACTATACTAACTATGAACAATTTCACTGTCAGGCTCCACACCACTGTCTCCCTGACAAACTCTCAGAGCTTCAAAGTCACTTAGGTGCCCAATTCCCCTTTCATTTCACCACATACCTTTGAGGAAATTGAGCTAAAGTTCTAGGATCTACAATACAGATCCAAGATCCAGTATCTATATCACACCTAGATTTCACCGGAGTCCTTCCTCTGACATACCTAATTTTGTCCTTGCATCAGACTTCCAGCTTTGGGTTTGCAAGTGGGCCACAAAAGTAAACAGACATTAATCCAGTTATTCTACAGGACTGAAGCCAAGTTAAGTATTTTTTTAAAAATGCACTCTAATGTCATGGATGGGAACTTATGCTGTTCTCCTACAGATGTGGCCTCCATTCAGTCTCAAGTCACATGGGAAAATCATTAGCTTCTCAACATGTTAATGGGTGGACTAGGGCATTTACTTCTTTCTAGCAGTATTTGGGGCCTTATTGAACATGGTTGCAAGGCGCTGTCAGAGAAGATGCCGAGTTAGAACCTGTGCACAGAAATCTGGCACGGAAATCATGGTGAAATCCCCACTCTGATACATTAAACTCAACCATGCCAAGTAACATCAGTGGCTTATAGAATACCTTTTAAATTTTAGGTCTGCACCATCTTTCAGTAAAATGTGAGTTATAATGAGCTGGAAATGAAACATTTTGCAACTTTAATTTTAAATCCATCACAGCAACCTTCCTCCTATCTACTAAGATGATACATTTGCCTTGTACCTATTGGAAAAGAAGATCCAAATGGATGGAAATTATAGGAAGTGACTGACTTAATTAAGTTAGAATAATAGTTTAACAGCACTATTTAGTTCTCTGCAACACTTTATTAGTAATAAGTATACCTAATACAGTGTTCTATATTCTCCAGTAGTAAGAAAACATGAAAACAAATTTTAAATATGTCATCATTGAAATGCAAGTACAGAATGGCAGCTTATATCTTCTTTTTCTTTACCTCATTAAAAAAGGTTTAATGAGTGTAAATGTGGTTTTGCCAATTTTCCTCATACTTTTCTTTAAATTTACTGACATATATTGTATTTGTACTTTTTACTATCAGTTTGAAAAACACTGGAGAAATCAAACTACTTACTGCAGCACTATACTTCTGTATCACCCAATATTAACACATATTTTCTGCACATTTCCTTATGCTGGACTGACAAACACACAAATCAACCCAGACAGCTCCATATAAATAAAAACTCTTCCTAATTAGAAAGCCATTCGCTGTTTTCCATAAAGATATGTAATTAAGAGTTTTTTTGCTGCATGAAAGCTAGGAATGTTTGAGGGTTTTTTCAAAGCTTTACCAGCTGGATCTAGGAATAATTTCATCCTGACTGCAGCAGGAATGGTGTGCAAAGAGAGACTAGATGCACAAAAACCTTCTTGTCCAAGATTGTCCCAGATTTTTATCCAGGAGCTTGGTGCACTGGCAGATTTATGCTATTTTTGAGGGTTCCTGTTCCGGCACAGCACGGAAGCCAGCGAGTGTAGGGAGATGGTACCCAAACAGAAGCTGATGTTTCTGCACCCCCGGCTCTTCCCTGGGAAACCTGGAGCAGAGCAGAGGACAGATTCGGTGGCACTCCAAGCCAAGCCACTGAGAACCCAACCCTGGCACTGAGATTCAATGCTAAACATGTATGTAAGAAAGAAAATAATCCGGGATGAGACACATGCCCAGTGCTGCAGTTCAATAAAGACTTCCTCTCTGAAAGCTTTACTTTCCTTTGCAGCCGCTCCACACATCATTATTTGGCACATGCTTTAGATCTTTAAAGTGTGTACGTGTCGGTTTTGTTCCTTTCAGCCAGTTCTTATTCTTCCCCTGCCCTTAACACTTTCCCCCGGCCGCTCTTCTCCCCCTCCCACCCACATCCACCAACTCCTCCTCCCCCCCACCTCTGGCATTACAGAACCACTGCCTCAAACTATATAAAACCCTTGGCCTCAAACCAGAGAAGACCTAAATGCAGGAAAGTAAGGATAAATTAAAGTGACAGGGTCTCAGCAGTGGAAATTAGTGCAACTCTTCTAATTGCATGTCTAGCCTGAATGATGGGATACTTAATTCTTACACATCCCAGACAATTGCTTTATACTAACATGAGCTCTGGGAAAAAGGCAGATTCCAGAGACATATGGAGTAGTAGATGGAGTGGAAAAATAAATCAGTTGTCCCAGCCACAGTGGAAAAAATGCTTTATCTGCACTGTTAATATAAGGTGTTGCCACCATTAAACAAAACTGATAATGTCTCCTTCATCCATTCTTACTATAAAAATAGAACATTAAATAATTAAGTGGCAAAGTGGGCTTTAGGTTCTATTTATTGTTACTTGAACAAGAAATGAGCTTTGGGTTAGGAGGTTACATTCCTCTAGTTAGTGGACACAGTCCTAAATACAGGATCCCGAGAGACATAGTTGGGGGAGCAGAATGCTCTACTCCACTTCTATAAGGACTGCTAATAAAAGGCTTCAAAACTAGCATGGGTTCTTATATCTATTTAACCTTTTGCCCCAAGAAGCAAAGAGCATCTGGTTAAGTGGAGAGTAAAAGCACAGCTACTTTTCATTATCAAGGCTTAGAGCCAGACTATGTGGAAGCCTGAGCTGCCAAGCCTGGGTTAAATGCTTGTTGCCTTCACTGCCTGAGGCCATCTAGCGTGTTTAGAAATGATTAAGTACTGCAGCCTAGAAAGGACCTGTCCTGAGCGTTCATCTCTGACTTCCAGCAGAAAAGAGAGCCTGGCAATGACAGAGGCAGATGGATGAGTCTCATTAGTATGGCGAAGCAGCGAACCAGACTGCCTTCACAGAGCTGTCCAAAAAAAAGAGAGCAAATTAAAATAGGAGCTGAGAAAACCAATGAGCAAGTGTTTTAACTCTCTGGTACCTGGATTCATCTCCAGCAGGTTAGACAGCTGGCTGTCCTTCCCGAGAACCTCTGATCCATAAGCAGGTGATAAGCACTTGGTACACAAGGAAATTTCCACCTGTCTGTATTTTAATTTTGCATCTGTTTTTTGGTGAGCTTTGGAAAAATGTATACATACTATACCTCACACACACACAGAATATTCTATAGTATGGCAAGAGCAAACTAAAGCATCCTGCACTTATAGTATTCTATTCATGCTTAAACCATTATCAAAACCCACAAAGTATAATAATTAGGTTATTGACAGAGAATCATGGAAGACAACAATGGCAAGAGATGTCAAATCTCTTACATAAATAAATATTACACCCACAAGAATGACGAAGATATGCAGTAAGGAGGATTATTGCCACTCTGCAGAACATCTTGCTGGCTGCAGCATTATCTGAAACACCCCTGAACAAAAACGTAGCAACTCTAGCGCTGAAGTGCAAGAAGCCCCAGTACAAGAGTCTGGTAACTCAACGGCATCAGACGCACCACCCTGGAAGTCTTCATAGTGTGATGGACTGGCATACCTGCAGCTATTTTGAATGAGACTTCTTGCAAGACTGATGGGAAATTATATCAATTTATTACCTGCTTTGATTTGTTTGAGTTGATTCAGGCACCATGTAACCATGAGAAGAGAAGGAGAAAGCATTTGAATAATTCAGAGTGCAAACTGCTGCATGCAAGGCAGCCATTTTGCTTTGTCTTTTCATGTAAGATGAATAGTGTAGCACAGTAGAAATGTACCTAATGCCCTTCATTTTTCTTTTGATGAGGTAAGTAGGATCAAAAACCACATTTTAAAAGAAGAACTTTGAAAGCAGTAAGAGATCTAGGACCTTTTCACTGTAAAATAGGAAGTAGAACTGCCCCAACAAAAATAACACAACAGTTCTTTAAAAAATTGGGATTTTGTTATAAATAAAGTCATAAGTTACAGTGTTGGTATGTGAATACTTAGGAGTATATTGAAGGAGGTGTTGAAGAAAAGGTTTCATTACTACAGGTCTCTGCTGTCAGCGAGGGGCTGGATGAAGGTAGAGAAGAAAAGGAATCTCATGGAGGTTTTGTTTTTCATGGAGTCACAGAAAAAGCCTTCCATAATTGCTGTAGAAAGTAGGATTCTTGGGCACTCTTTAATGTCTCTGAAGTCTACAAGGACATGATTTCCAGATGTGTTAACATCTCTGTGCAGTCCTACTTCTTGTTTCCTAGTCAGCACTCTTGGCTTGCGATACTTTCATGTTTGCTCAGAGACTTCATTCCACTGTTGTCATTGTGCCCAGGAGAGTTTGGAAATAGAGATGTTATTTTTTTTTTTTTTAATTGGACTTTTTCTATTCAAAATGAACGAGAGATCAGTGTCCAAGGGGCATTAGGAGCCTAAATGTTTCTGAGGAGGAGGAACAAAATTACTTTTCTCCTCCAGTGAAAATGAGCCATCACAACAAGGATTGGGAAACCGTGGGAGCTGCCACCTCCTCACTAGTTCCTAAGTTATTTAGCATTGAAAGCAAGAAAGATGACCTGACAGAGCATCTCTGTCATCTCTTTATTTTCACTTACCACCTTCTCCTCTGTGCTCTCTTCTACCTGCCAGTGCCAGGCAGCTGTCCTCTATCCACAGCTCATTCATTTGTTCTGGTCCAGGCTGGGGCTGTTAAGGCCACAATTACACAGGAGGACAATATTATTCTTTCTTAATCATCTTGCAAAGATGATTATGGGACCTAAAAGCCTACGGAAATATTTCTTGTTCTTTTTTTTTGTTTAGCTAATAGAGATCAATGCCATTTTCCCCCAACTGCTTCAATTTAAGGTTATGTTAAATTAGTGATTAACTTTCAGGTTTCAGGGGAAACCACAGTGGGCAACTAATCTGAGCTGTGATATAGCAAGAGTACAGACAATACTGATTTCTTATATTTAATACTTGTTTGAACTAGAGTATTTCCTTTTCTAAAAATCTAATCTTGAATCAAAAGCTACTTGAGATAGTGAATTAAAAGAAGTTCTTAATAAGTTCTTCCAGCGGTCAGATGCTTTTGATATTAGATAATTATAATTCCTCACTAATCTGAATTTATCGAGTTTTAACACTCAGCCATTCATCTGAACACCTAAGACATTCTGAAAGAATGGTGGCTGTAGTAAATGGTTTAGGCTTTGAACTGCGATTTTTCAGATGGGCGTCTGGAAGATGTAGGGCTTGCTAATAAAAGAAAGACTTTAAAATAAATTGCTTTAAAACCCAACTGCTAGCCACAGAAAAGGACTTAGGTATTTAAAGGACACTTAAGTTTACATCTCTGAAAATCTCAGTTGAGATATCACCTAACACTAGAAATAGGACAAACCACAGTTTCTCACAAATGCCTCAATATTGCCAAGGCTGAATGATTGGATGCCTTGTTCATGCCTAAAGCATATCATCATCCACAAGTGAGATGTTCTTCCTCTTAGCTTCACGCAAGGTTTGAGATAAACGTACCCAACCACACTCTCTAGAGGAGGCCACTTTCTTTAAGAGTCCAGATTAAGACCAAAGTAAGTTTCTAAACGACTGTTCCCAGATGCAGGAAGTCTTCATGAATTCTGTTCTTAGCCTCATGAGATTCAGTCTTACTCTATCCCTGTCTTACCCTAACTCTGTCTATGCTTTTCCAGAGGATAGGGTATCCTCCTTCTAGCTTTTGAGGCTGTGCCATTACGCAGGTGATCACTATTTGCCTTAACTTCATCACAGGCTACTGCATTGTTTTTTCCTGGAGCATCCTCATTTTTCTTCTCTTATGGTCCTGTCATAGTAAATTTCTGCTGATTGCAGACAATATTCAGGACTTTTTTTGGTCCTTATCAGTACAGAAATGTTGTCTTTTTCTTTGATAAACACCAGTGAGGGACTGGGTAGAGCCATAGTCCCAGGAGCAGAAGCTAATGTCCATACACCTCATGAAGTGTCAGATCTGCAGGGGACAGCAGTGGCAGGAGGCAGAAGGGAGGCTGGACATCTACAGCACACACCTGGTCCCCATACTCCAGCAGCTAGGTCAGAAAGGAGAAGCTTTGTTGAAAAAAGGGTGAAAGAAAGCCCTGTTTGGAAAGCTCCTGTGCTGGAAAGTTGAAGGAGCATTGGTGAGATCTTGGTGCATCACCTGCCCATGCATCACTGCTGGGATCCTGCTCTGAAGGCAAGAGAAGCAAAAAAGATTATTGCACCCTCTCAGGAATTTTGAGAACACGGCAGCCCTACATTTGTCTTATTGAGAGGCATTTCTGGCAGTGAGGAGAAGGTGAAGAGGGAAGGAGGAAACTGGGAGATGGGAAGGGGGTTGGTGGAGTCAGACTCCACATACAGCTCTCACCATTGCCGGAGGATTTCTACCCACGTGGTATCTCTGGACACAGTGCAGGTAGTGACACCTGCAACCACTCCAACATATGCCTGACTGCATGTTGTGGGAGCACAGACAGCATGTCACTAAGCTAGGCAGATCTACATGGAAAATACTGCTCAGTTCCCCCTTATTCAGACCAGCCACCTGCAGAGAGTTGAGTGATGAAAGACCAGCAGAGCCAGTGCCAAACTCCCAGAGGCATGGCTGAGATGGGAAGGGGCCTGGGCTCCTGCCACAACTTATATTTGGGATCTGTGTGCCTCATTTGCCAGATCTCACACAGAAACAAGCTGCTGACTGAAGGCTAGAGAAAAGAGATATCTCCTCCAAAAATAATATTTGGTGCCAGTTATAAGAAAATGCTCATAGACAGGGGTCAGGAATTATACTGCCTTGCTGACCTCTGAAGAAGAGAGAAATAGCAGTAGGTTTACAATCAGATTTAATTACATATTCCAAATTGACCATGAAATTTTATCATTAGGTAACTAACCTCTTTTAAGTAGGAAAGGTGAATGATGAAGTGAGACTGCCTCATTGACTATTATTGCTTTACCTGGATTCCTGTGTCTCCCTAATGCATCTACTAATCCCTTAGTTTAACTTAACATGAGGAAGAAGTCAGCTTTGTTCAATCCATTTGCAAAATGAGAAGATGCCAACTTTTCCCTTATACACGGGTATTTATTTTAACTAACAACATGAAAAAGAGCACTAGAGTTAATCACTTTCAATCAATGTCAACTACATTATTAGTTAATGGGAATTTATACTGCATAATATTATTTGTTTGCAAGCCATTTTCTGATGTGTTACATCTAGTTAAATGCCTTATCCTTGTGTATTTTAAATAAAGAAAAAATGAAGGGTAGAATCAGTGAATTTGTAAACATTGGCATACGGAATTAATTCTACTTAATCATACTCAGGACATAAGTTAGTAATGTGAGAGTGACTTATTTCTACAAACCACGTGTAGTAAGCTCTACATAGAGCCATATTTTGCTTTTTAAGTCTATTGCCAGCTGATTCTGAGCAGATCATTATTTCTACAATCTGATCTTTAAAAATATTATTTATATATAAAAATATTATTTAAATGTAAATCTAACAATTTCTACATTTCGTGTAGCTGTGCAAGCTTCTCAAACCCCACATGTACACCCCATACCCCAGCCTCTTGTGTGCACACCACTGTATTGTGTCTTCTTGATGCAATCTCATTTTTGTCATTTAAGGATCTGGGAGAACATTCCAAACCCGCAGTTTTGCCTTGAATGAAGCTAACTCAAATCAGAAAAAAAACATATTGTGATGAACTTGTCTGTAGCTGAACTGCCCAGGAGTTTTGCATTAACCAACATTTTCCACTCTTTGACCTAATATTTGACCTAATATTTGACCTCTTCACTCCTATACATCTCCTTCTTCTTTGCATCATCTCAATCATTTAGTTAATGGCTATGAGTAATAGTAGAGAAACAAGTAGATGGAGCTTGAATGAGAAAGGAATGAACTATATATGACATAACTCTTTTTTTTAAAAAGGACTTCCTGTTCCATTATTACTTTATAGTACAACAAAAGCCTGACCTGAAAGTTAATAAAGAGAACATGTTTACTAATTAGGCTTTATTCTCATTGGTCCATGTTAATTGCAAAATATCAATCTATCTCACTTATGAATATGCAAATGTATGTCAGAGTGGCACAAGTTTCCAGTACACAGTACTCTGCTAGCTTTAATTAGATCAAAAGTGGGTCCAGCTCAATTCAACAAGATGGGTCCTACTCTTTAATCAGGAAAATAAGTTTGTCTCCTAACAGTATCTTCTTTTGACAGTCAGCAAACACTAATTAACAGACATAGCTATATTAATTGCATTACTCCACTGTATTCTTATCAGCTAGCTGATGTTGCCTGTTTGCTAATGCAAATAGTTGCTGCTTTGGTAAAGTCAACTTGCAAAAGTCTTTCTAATGCTAACTAGCAATCAATGCATATAAGATTTCTAAGATTTCTGTAGGGAATTCTGCATAATAGATGTATTCTGTCTTTTGAGGTATCCACGGCCATTTAGTATAATTATTCCTTAGAACAGAGCTGCACCTATCATATTATCAGCTTTTTCGGAGGATAAAGAACACAACTTATTTGTTTAAGAACAAAGGACTATAATCATTTCCTTTAGGAATCACTAAATCACTAAGTTAAATGAAGATGTATGACCCAATGGAAAACTTGCATTTATAGTAATTATGTTTTTTTTTTTTTTCCCTTAAGATTCCTTTAACATCTTTTAAAAGGCAACTTACTGGTTTTACAAAGTAGTGACTTGACAGCCCTGGAGACTGTAATCCCACGGAATGGGTTTTGTATGGACTGTGCTGGGCAAAGCCTCTCAGGCAGCCCTGTCCATGGGTTTTGCCTTCAGCCCTATTCTTTGAGGGCCACTGGGAGGGCCAAGAGGGTAATCCAGTCTCTATGTTCATTCAGTTCCTAAACTCTGAGATTGCCAACTTGGGTGTTGATTAATGCCACTTGCAAGGAAGTTTTCATCATGTAGACAATAGGTTGCCATGAGCAAGGCTGAGACCACCCACCCCTTTCACATAGACTACCAAGCAGCCGTCCCCAGGTTGTTAACGTTTTGTCTGTACTGGCTAGCACTGGTATCCTAAAAGGGAGTGGGGCAGTCGTCTATCAGACAACATCTCTCTCTGCGTCAGCCTGAGCTCTCTCACCTTTGCCTGTAGGCAAAGCAGACCATGATAAATGGATCATGATAAACATATAGGGGGCATACGTAAACACCCATGTGCTTCTAAAGCTGGGTAAAGCTAGGCACACAGCTTTTAGGCAACACCATGACTAAAGTGGCCTGCACAAACTTACAACTGTACTTTCTCAGTAACAGTGCCTGCTACTACTTGGCTGTGGGAGGATGTGAAGTGAGAGATTATCCACCAGCCCAAACATCCAGGGATAGATCTGCTGGAGACCACCCTTACATCAAGTTGAGCTGGTGCTATTTCGAGACCACAACTTTTAACCTTGTGATGTGGAAGGCAACAGAGTCAACTCGGCTCACATAACACAGTATGTCAGCTGGGTGCGATGATACTGAAGGAAAAGCCACGTACCCACTTTCTATCATGCAGCACCAACATTATTACTACCAGTGGAGCCACACCAGAACAGAATAATGCTTACGATTTTTCCTGGTATAAGCAAGACTAACATGGTTTGGGGCTAGTATTCCCAAGTGGAATATGCAAATGAAATTATTATGTATTATTTATATATTTACGGATATACCTTCACACAGTTGACATTTTAATGAATCCCTACAGGGAGGGAGTGGAAGTGATAATGAAACCTCCATGTCAAAGCCTCTCCAGCTTTCCAGTGTAGCTGGGATCCCCCTTTATTCTCACCCCACAATTTGTTTGCCTTTCCCTTTATTTTTTCTGGATAGCAAAAAGAAGTTGCAAGAGGATGCTCAAATACATTTAAAGTTTAAGATTAATAAGCTTGTGTACAACAATGACATATTTTTCAGATCCTACCCATTTTTTAAATAATGTTTTAAGTCTAGGTGCGCAGACATGAGGGAAAATCTCAGTATTAGTTCTGATTATCTTTTTACCCTTCTTCCCTTCTGATATGGTATTTTGGGTAAGGAACCTGATCATGCATGAGCGCATGATTTCCATAGTTGATATGAAACCTGAGGACTGTCTCATGGCAGGATGAATTTTGTATAGGAATGCCAGATGAGCCTCAACTTTTGCAAAATACACTGTAAGATTCAAGTGAGTTTTTGTTTTACCACCAGCCTTTTATGCATGTAAAGCTGGCTGTTCTGTGTATTATGGTAGTAGATCCACTTAAGTAACTTTGCTAAACTTCATGTGGCTAGAAGTTCCCATGCTGGAGAGACATATTTTTTCTAGGTTTCAGTTAAAACTAGCAGATCATTTCTGAAGAGAAGGCTAGTGAAGAATATGTTTTCATATGTCAAATAACTCTAGTGGCTTAAAAAAAAAGTTCAATAATGTAAGCTTTCAGGCAGGTACTTGATGTTTGTCAGAGACAATTTTGGGGGGATAAAAAATGTACCTACTGTACCCCCTGTGAAAAATTTGCTTGAATTTGGACAAGTTAGAGCCTTTAAAAAAAACCTACATGCAGGTTGCATGTGCTCTCTAGACACTTCTTGGAAGAGTCTTTGCAGCTGAATGTGTTGTACTTTAATCTTCATTAAGACATAGCAAGAAAGCCATCAAAAACCTCTTGCTCCGTGGTTGGCTCAGCCATGAGGCTAAAAGACAAGCAAGAATTATGCTCTGGGTTTCAGTGTAAAAGCCAGAACAACTTGAACAGTTGGCACTAACTTAGGAACCTACTTCAAGCCCCTAACAGGCAAAGAAGTGCTTCCCCTCAAACAACAGGTATAATCTGAACTAGACTCCCTTGCCAGTGCTGCCCACCTTTTGTATTCAATACTGAAATAGATACCGATGCTGATTATGCTTCTCTGGCCTGATGACACAGATCATCACCAAAGAATCAGTTCTTGCCTCACTCAATGTTGCCTCAGCCAGTTTGGGGTGAAAGCACCAACATGATGGACTGGGGGAATCCCTACCTAAAACAACTGTTCCCTGGAGAGGCTGAGGCTCAGTTCCAGGTACAGAGGAAAGTATTGCACGTCCTTACCTCCCAGGAGGTTAATCTAGTGACTACACCCTAGGGTAAAGGGCACAGATGACACCTTCTGCATCTGAGTTTTGGATTCAGCCTCTCACATCTTTTGTTTGTGCCACAGAAGAGTAAAGCAAAATACTGTATTAGCCTTGAAAAGAACGATTTAAGTGAAATATTTCAGGCTGGTTTGCTAAGGAAATGAGGCTTCTGTCCTTTTGGCTCTCCACTTCTCTGCCAGTCAGTCTTCTTAATAACTTTTTAGTCTGTTGGGCAATTTAACCCAAATTTGAAAGAGGAGCAGAAGTCTTACAGACAATTAACTGCATTTTTTGAAATCTGCAGCTGGGAAGTGGAGAGAGACCCAGCATTAAAACCCCATTGAAAAGAGGGCAGGAAGAACTCGGATGTGATATGTTATATGGCTTGGTAGTAGCCAGCTGCCCAATCTGCATATGCATGGCTCCAGATTAGCCAGGGTATGTGTTATTTCTTGCCTGACAGATGTCAGAGGGTTTACAGAGGGAGACAGAACTATTGTGGTGGGAGCGAGGGAAGGAAACGGGATACAAATCTGTAGGAAACCAGGCTCCATGAGCTGTGATACTCACAGGACAACTTGTTTTCTTTTTCATTTTTGGTAAGAAAAAAATTACAAGCATGGTAGGGTTGTACCTAGCCAAATGCTTTTCTTTTGCTCCATTTCCTGTCAGCTAATTAAAAAAACCTCTGTTGTGTAGCCTAACACTTTTAAAAAAGGCAAATTGTGGAAATATACACAGTAAAAATTGTACTAATAGTGATTTCCAGTGTCCAGAGGACTAACAGGCAGAATCAATGTCACCAAAAGAGATAGAAGGGGCAGGATGAGATAGGAAAGAAATTTGGTGTGTCCAGTCCCTTTTTCAGAGAACTGTGGGAGCGGTGGCAGGGAAACAAGACACCTCTCAGTGAACAGGGCTTGACAGCAGGAGCAAACAGGAAGGCTAGAAGATGGCAGCATCGTGTGGTGAGCTCTCAACACACAGAAATACACCTCCAAGAAATGGTAGTGATCACTTCATAAAATTTTATTTTTCTTCTTATGGCAATTGATCCAAGCTTTCTACACCCAGGCTGTTCCACTACCCAAATCAGACACTGGGTTTTGTTCAGAAGTTTTTTGGGTACATTATTTGGAGAAAAAATAAATTCTTCCACCTCCTCCTCATCCTAACTCAAGAGTCCTAACACAAAAACTAGCAACAGGATGAATAGGGAATGACCAGGAAATCCATCCTGCTCCCTAACTGCAGTCCTCCTTTCCCCACCTGTATCTTCTGCCCCCACTTACATGAATGCCAGGGTCTAAATATTACTATGAACTGGTTAGGCTGCTCTCACAGCACTTAGACTGTCCCTCCAAACCAGTGTTGATGTGCATCCCCCAGCATGCCTGGCAGAGTCTGAACAGGCTTCTCTCAAACATTCCCCAAGTTAGGTATAATTTTGTCCCAGCTCGTGGTCTTTCCTGCTAACCAACCTTTTCCACTGCTTCCTTGTGTGCTCACTTAAGGCAGGTTTCACTATATAATAAATACCAGTGCCCTGTGACCCTGCTGTCACAGCTGGCTGTACTCCTCCAGGCTCAGAAGACATTACAGCCACAGAGTCTCTGATAAAGCAGACTCCATGAACTGTAATTCACTGTTTGTCCCAGCCTTTATATATGTGATTTTTCTTTGTCTGCCTTAATCCAGCGCAACACAGAGTTCTTACAGATTCTTTGCTGAGCTTGTTCTCCTTTGGATTTAAATCAGGACTTGACCAGAGCTGCCTAAAGATTAATTATCATACAGAACAGTGCTTAGAACATGACTGACCATCCCAGCAGGTATCAGGTTATTGTTTAACTCTACTCCCTTGTCTTTGTGTTATCTATTATTAGTTCCTATTTCATGCTTGGCATATGGTTACACTTAACACTTTCTCTAGTAAAAGAGAAAGATTGCACTGTAGCTCCTTGGAAAATCACATTGGCACAAAGGTAGAGTATCTCGAGCTAGCAGCTCATTGGAAGAGAACACAGCAAGTACCTTATTCCTGAGGTTGTAACATCTTTGGGGCAGGAACATTTCAGGATTGTTTAATTATTATTATTATTTTCAAATCCAGGACCTATTCCAGTTGTCCTGGTCCATGGTTGCAGCTCTAGGACCAGTCTGGGACCAGAGTCATGGTGGGAATTTACTATGGCAGTCAGAGCAGCAGAAATGTGAAGGTAAGAGCAGAAGGAAGCCAAACACAATGTGAAACACTTTCTTGTGTTGTCTTTTTATTTCTTATTGTTTCTTGTGGGGAGCCACACAAGGAAACTGTCATGATTTCCTTCATTTTCCACATTACCACATCAAGGACTTCAGAAACAAGTACTTTTTCCCTTTTAGAGGGCCTGTAACCAATATCATCATCAAAAAACCTCCCCAAAAGAATATTTTGTCTCATGGGCTTCCATGCTACAATGCAGGGGGAAAATACAACTAAATCAGTGGCACTTGTGGGACACTCAGGCTTGTCTTTCTTTCTCAGAAAACTGCTGTTAGGGGGCCGCCCACATTGGTTTGGGGACAGGCAGAGACTACTTGCCTGGTTGTAAAATCCCCGTGACCCAGTCATCTCTTAGCGTGCAGCAGCCCCCTGTGTAATGCGGACCCAGACATTTGTGATGTCATCGGTGATGTCATCGGTGGTCCTGAAATTTCAGAAAGGGGGTCTTGTGAAGACTAGAGGCTGAGCAACAAAGTGCATGTAGAAAAAACTCACTGAGTTTACTCATGATGTTGCCAGCTTTCAAAGATACGCTGTTATGCCTGTGCAGCATGTCAGTAAGCAAATTCTGGTTCCATGCAAACAACAAACACCTTAAACCCTGCTACATACTTCATGAGCAAAGCTGAATGTGGAGCATTTGCACTGTGGCTTGGTGACTTGACAAGCACAAAAAGCAATGGCTGTGAGGCGTGGGTCTGGCTTCTCTGGGTACAAAAATACAGCCTTCATTTACAGTACAAATATTTGAAGGCAATTCTCAACAATATCTTCAGCACAAGAAAAATTGTTACCTCTAGCCATCCTCATTGCCAAAACTTTAATCCTTATCAAATGGAAATCACCATCTGTCCATTAGATCAATGACTGGCACTTGGGTCTCATTGATTTAGCTATCATGGAAAAGATATCATATGAGATACATGATAAATTAGACTCTGTCATGGATATTTGGTCAGATTTTGCTCAGTCTTTCCAAATGAGACAATTAGCTATAGCTTTCTAATTTTAAACTAGTGTAAGTGTTACAGATTAAGTGACTGTAATCTCTCTTTCTTATCCACTTTTCTTTTCACATACATGCATAATGAGGCTTTTGTCTATAATTTTGGTGTCACACTAAAAACATTAAAAGATGTAAGGAGGAGATCTTTCCCCCTAGTTTGAGATGTAAAATTTCTTTATTAGTCAGAATCAATTCAAAATTATTCTCACTTTGTATTGTAAGTAAATAACAAAATGCCCCAAATAAGCTTCAGTCATTTGATCAAAAATTGCA
Organism: Strix uralensis; assembly: GCF_047716275.1. Classification (NCBI taxonomy): domain Eukaryota; kingdom Metazoa; phylum Chordata; class Aves; order Strigiformes; family Strigidae; genus Strix; species Strix uralensis. The sequence goes on along the minus strand of NC_133974.1, from coordinate 46,054,838 downwards.
CAATATTTTTACATCTTAAACACCTTTTATTGAAACAATTGCAATGCCACCCCAGATGTCTATCATGGCTGTCATAATTTTAAAATGTATGTGCATTTCTTTTAAATTTCTGTCATACCAGAGAGACGAAGTAATACCTGCAGAAACATGGCAACTGTCTATGTTCAAACATGTAATCTGGCTTTTTTTCCAAGCTGGTGTTTTTAAAGGTCTCACAGGCACACGCTTGAAAGCAGCTGCCATTGTCACCAGCTCTTTGAAAGTCAGTCCTCCCTGTGGCAATTGCAGAACCTGGCTTTGTTACAGCAGATGCATGTAGAAAGGCAGTGCTTCTTATTATGGGCTCCGTGGATATGTAGATTTAGTCTATATGATTGCCTATTATCTTTCTTCCATCCGTGTCCAATCCAGCAAACTGAGAGACACTTTTCTCATTTTCTCTGGGTTGGACTCATCAGTCCTCGCAAGTTTTAAGCACACTTATGGTGGCCTACAGCTGACCCTCGCTACCTCACCCCTCTGTACTCTGCTCTGCACCCCAATGTCACACTTGAGAGGCTTTTAGGAACACCTAGCTCTTCACATTGTGCAGGCATAGGGAACAGCATTGTCTTTGCTGCCAAAAGTAGCACTCATCTCCTTTATCCCCCTGTTCCTCATACCCAGATCCTCTGGGGCAGCCGGCTCAGGGGACTGACCGTGGTGAGTGACGGCGGTGATTTCCATTTCCATTTCATGTTCGTCCTTGGGATGGGTTACACAGGTCAGCCGTCGGAGGTGTTTTGACCTGTGCTTGCAGGTATGATGGCGTGGGCCGACGGCAATGAGGAGGACGAATGGAAACGCCCACTCGGGGCCAGGGGCAGGCAGGACTGCTTCTTCTGGTGGCAATGCTGGCTTTAGCTTTATATATCTGGCCTCACTTTCCCAGTGTCAGGTGCATTATCCCCCATTCTGCTCTAGAATGAAGCACCACAGATGATGCTGAAAACGGAAGAGTTTCTTGTCGATAAAGGTTAGTGGAAGAAATAGAGAGGAGAGCACTGGGCAGCCTGAAGGCTTGAGCCTTAAGCTCCAGCTGGTATTAGAAGCAGCTGTGTCTCTGTATCTAGCACAGCTGTATCTAGCAGTCAGCCCTACCTGGTTAGTTCAGGAGCAACACCTCCCCCAGCTCCCCCCTTCTTCCTTTCCTACCCCACAGGCTTTTACTAACTGTTTTAAAGTACTTCTCTCTGTGAGCAATTACCATGTCCTACTTGTTTAGATTAAGTTGCTGTCAGTTCATTTTCATCCAGATTCCTACTTCAGTCAGACATTGAGGAACTGCTAATGAGACAGTGTAATCTGAGTTCAAAGAAAATAATGGAACAGAAAACATTTCTCCTGGTTAAAACATTCTCAGAATTACCTTATACACTGGGCTACAGGTCTCTTGTGAAGTTGTGGCCACTCAATTTGCCACAGGATCCAGGGTATCTTGCAAAATTATGATCCTACAAAGTTTTATTGAAAATACTCAAAATACAATTAGTCCTAATGGGATTTTTATGCCTTCCAGAATAATTTAAACCGAAGCAGATTTGTCCTCTTGGACCTGCAAATAGCATAGAGCAACATTTCTCAGGGGGGAGAGGACTGTCCCACTCATTTCCAGCTGTTACTCCTTAAGACTAACAGAGATGATGCACATTTCAATACTTATTTCAGCTGTTAATCCTCCTAATAAAACTACAGTTATATGGCTACTGGGATGGTTATTCTGCACTATACAACTCCCACTCACTTGTCAGGAAACCCTTATATGTAATATCTCCTCAAATCCTACATTGCGGTTATGAATAGGTAGTATTATTGTTGAAAATCAACACTAGAATAACATTAACAAATAACGCAACTGTGGACGGCCTTTGGAATGATTATTATATTGAAGCTAATTAGAAACATTCTTTTTTTTTGGTTATCTGAACCTGCCTCAGAATTTCTGAGGAGCTGTTACAGACTGCCATAGAAATGAGTAAATCTACCTAGGGCAGCCAGATGTACACAACCTTGCCACAGAGTACTCAGGCCCTTGATTCTGTAAGTACAGGAAAGATGCACAACATCTGGGGGTACAATAATGCAAAGGACTGGGCAGCTAGAATACAGACATACACGTATCCCTGACACTAGCACTTTCCTACGTCAGCCTTGACTCCAAAAAATAGAGCTTTGAGCCTCTAAACAGGAGCAAAATCTGCCTATCTTTTGCCTGATGCTACTCCAGTGAACCCAATGGCATTCTCTGACATTTCATGGGATATATGCTACTGCAGGATTTGCTGCTGTTGTTTTCTCGCAAGCTCCCATTTCCTTAAAGTTGGCTGTACTAGAACTTGTAAAGCCAGGCAACCTGAATCTGTATTAGCTTCCCATTATTTTTTCATGATACCTCCTAGCCACTTGTAACCTCCTCGGTGCTGTAGGATTTAAAGTTTATGTCCTGAGAGAAAGTACTTTCATGACCCTGAGGACAAGTATCATGTATTTCCAGTTTTGCTATGTTACTAAAAAAACCCTGTAAGACACAAACCCAGAAGAGGCTACCTAATAATGAGGTAATTCACAAGATCCTGTTTTACAGCAATCTAAATAGCATACCAGCATTACCACACAGCACAAAGTGATGTAAAATGATTAAGAGCCATACAGCATGTGCTACCACTGAAACTTGCTACTGTCAACTTCTAAATGAGAACTGATTGCTCAAATGATTCACTTTTAGGTTCTCTCCTACCTTCTCATGTAAATTCCCCTTTATTTGCAGTACTATTTTCAATAAATCTAATTTATTGTCCAGTTACTGTTTCCTAATGTGTCTTTGTTTGAATAAGGCAAGAGTCAGCATGGGAATCTTTTGTTATTCAGCAGAACTCTTGCTCCAGTCAAGTAACTTGTTCTCTTTTTTTTTTTTTTTTTTTAATTTTAATAAATGCCATACGTGTTGTCACTAGTAAGAGGGTTTTTAAGCTCATATAAAGTGTGCAGATTCACATCAAAAAATGCTCAAAATCAGAATCTACTTCTATTGCACACATACTGTAAGATATATTAAGGTAGAGTTGTCTTTTTGTTTTTATACTCCATATCAAAAGATATTTGTGCTTAGGTTGTCCCAAAAAATAAACTTGTAATGTTGAAAACCACACCTTTTTTGTGCAATAGTAATGATGCCATGTTAAAAAACCCCAAAACTCAACTCCAAAATAAACCAGAGCAAACCCCCCTACCATATAGTTTAGGCCAAGCTGCCAAATCCTATTACAAATTCAATCCTATTAAAACGTTCCCAGGTTTAAGCCTGCTTTGGAGTTTTTCATAAGAGTGCGTGACCCCAACCCAAACCCCTCCATGTGTGGTCAAGGGACCTGCGGATAATTGTAAACTTCACGGGCTCCCATTAATCTCGGCACAGTCAGATATTAGCGCTTGTAAATCAGCACCTAAACAAGGACAATAGTTAAAGCCATCAATAGTCTTTTAATGAGGCAGATCAAAAACAAATGAAAGCAGCGGGACACTGGGATCTGCCAAGGAGGGGCAGGGAAGCCAGGGGCCTTTGTCCTCCTCCCTCGCACACCAGCAGATGGAAGGGGTCCAGGCCCCCTCCTCCGCCTGCCCGACCCGCCGCGCAACGCACACGCGCGGCCGTGGGTGCGCCCGCGGCCGTAACACTCCCGCCGCGCCCGGCGGGGCCGGGAGGTTGGCGGCGGCTGCGTGCGGCTCCCCGGCGCGCTCCCACCCGGGGACCCGGGAGCGGGGAGCGGACCCCGCCGCGGCCGCCCTCCACCCGGCCGCCGGGCGCCTCCCCGCCGCCGCGCAGGCGCGCCCCCGTTCCCCCCGTTGCCGGGCAACGCGCCGCCGCGGGCAGCGGGGAGGGCGGGCGGCGGCGCGGAGCGGGCAGGCGGGGCCAGGGGAGGGAGGGGACGGGAGGGAGGTGGCGGCCAGCCCGGCCTGGGCCGGCCGTCGGGGCCAAGAGGGAGGAGGAAGAGGAGGAGGAGGAGGGGAGCGGCGCTGCCCGGGGAAGCACAGGCCGCCGGAAACTTGAGGAGGGGAGCGGCGCTGCCCGGGGAAGCACAGGCCGCCGGAAACTTGAGGGGGGAGCGCGGCGGGGCCGCCTCTGCCGGCCCGGGACCCGACGGGTCCGGCCCTGCGCTGCCTCGGGGAGGGGGAGCCCAGGCGTGGGCGGCGGTCCTTCGGGCAGCGCCCGGCACTTGGCCAGGGAATGCCATTCTTGCCTCCCCCCGCTTAATCAGCCCCGAGCCCTCTGTTGTGGGTTCCCAAAGGTAAAGAGTTCGGTGAGGAGGTGGAGGTGAAAGCCCGGCCCCGTTAACGTCGACAGGGACGTCCTGCCCGGGGCCCTTCAGCCCCCGAGCGAACAGGGTTTCCCATGTGTCATACAACGGGGGCGGGAGGGGGTGTGCGGGGAGGGCCCCCAGGCCGTCCCTCCTTCCGTGGCTAAGGTTCGCGTGGGGAGGATATGTTTTGATAATGTTTTGATAGCACCTCGGTGTGACACGGCTACAGCTTTGCCTCTCCTGTGGCGACGGGGACTGCGGAAGGCTGCGTGTGTTGAACCAAGGCCGCATGGGCCGGGAGGCACTGGCAGGGCGGCAGGACTGGCCCCGGCCTCTTCTTCTCAAGCAAATGTTTGTTTGGGTTTTTTTACCCCGATGTAAGAACTGCAGAGGTTGCACGTGAATAAGAGTTAGTCATTAAGACACTGGGAAATAATTCTGTGGCTAATAATATTTTCGTTCTAATGAGATCACCTCACACTCGCTGGCACTGATACAAACATTCACAGCTAAGTGCTCAAAAGAGGTTGAAGTACAAACTGTATATAATTCACCGCTTGAGAAAACACTATTTCAGCACAACACAATGCGAGATACTCTCAAGTATTCCTGAGGCAGGAAGAGCGTACCGCAGTCAGGCTGAAGTGACTGTTTACATCAACCTGATTGCACTTACGCTTTAGTAAAGCTAACAGCTCTCCGCATTATTAGCCCATCTTCTCAGCTCTGAGGACCTCCCCGATAAGGGACAAAACCTAAATTACGTGGTGCCAATGTGGTGTGTGGCTAGCATGTGCAGCCCTGCAGAGCAGCAGTGGGAAGCACTTCGGTTGGGTTGGCGTGAAAGCATGCTTGTGCCCCAGCCCGCGTTACAAGGAAACCTGGCAAAATCTCCTCCGCACATCACCCTTGCCGTGGTCACAGCCAAGAGGTGGCAGTGTTCAATCCATCATCCCTCCCCATGCAACACCCGGGCAGGGGCCTGCCTCGAACCGGGACTTTGGTCTCACCACAGTGCCGTTCTTATGCCGATTTTCATTGCAAAAAACCTCCTCTTTCCCTGGACTCGAATTACAAAGCTAGCAGAGAACCTTACAAGCTGAAGAACAGACAACAACCAGATCACTCACGGGTTTCACAGACCTCTCGCTCTGGCTTTGCTGAGATGTACCCAAACAACTTGTTCAGTCCATGGTTTGGTTTTCCTGGTCTCACGCCAAAACAGAAGCACGGAGTTTAATGAAATTTGAGGCTTGCTGACTAAACTTACAGTTTCAGTAGAAAGTGAAGCTTATATGAAGGAAAAAGCCATGCAAAACTATCCAAGGCATGCTGTCATATATACATTGAATAGTAACACTTATCACACATACATGCACACACACATATGTATATGCATACATATATATGAAGAAGCACTTTTCAGTTATGAATATACAGTCTGAATTTTTATATGAAAAGCATGTTTGTTTTCCAAAATGACTTAATTTCTCCAATAATTCCTTTCATACAAAATCTGAAAAGCAAGCAAATTTGGTCCTGAGAGTATACAAAACCAAGCAGGCCATTGGATTTCCTGTGAAAACCCAGAAAACCAAAAAAAAAAAAAAATTGAGCCAAAGCAAGTACTTCCTTATACATTTAATGGGAGAAGCCTAGTCTTACTAGCTGAGTCTCTAAACAAGAATCATTATCATTTTTATGGATACAGGATACTACAGAATGGAGGAGCACTCAAATTCACATACTGAGTCAAGGGCACAGTAATGAGTAGGGCATAGTCTGTTCTCTGTCTGCTGTCCAATATGCTGTGGTACTCTGCCATGTAATTTAATCTAGTACAGGTTGCAGCATTAAATAACAACAAGGACACAAAATATTGTTGGTGCGTCAACCCTAGAAACTATTAAATCCTTCTTAAAATGTTGCCCTTTTTTCCATTGGTTCCCTTTTTCCCCTCCAAGGGGGAAAAAATAGAGGGGAGAAATAAAATTACTATCTTTCCAATCCCAAAGTGAGAACACTCCTGTTTCTCTTGAACTACACACTCCTACATGTGTAATTCAGAGGAAGGGAATACCACAAAAAAACAAATTGAGCTGCGAGGATAAAATTGGGGATGAAGACCCTGATTAAATAAGCTCTTGTTATTATTATCAAATTTGCTCTGATTAAATACCTCTACACTGGGTGCAACACTGGGTTACAAAACATGTCCTGTTGACTTGGCTGTAAGGAGTGTCTTCCCGACCAAGAGGGAGGGAAGGGATTTTAGGGTAGTCATTTAGAAGGCTTGCAGACTCTCCTTACTCCGACATCAGCCTTTGCCATTAGGGGCCTCGAGGCATTTGGAGCTGTGTGTGGGGTCAGTTAACTCACACTTACCTTCTTCCTCCGAGAGATGTCAGAAGGTAATTCTAGACACCTGCTTATCCTCACTGGGAGTGCCACATGCCACTTCCCTGCTCCATGTGTATGTAATTGCAAAGCCAGCAGGGGATATTGGATGATATTAGGAGCTATGGCACCATTAGTATGCGCTGCAGCTTCTTGTCATTAAATACGGAGTATGCATTCTCTCTGTTGTCATTAGGCCTGACTAAGGCAGGAAACTACAGGAGAAGAAACTGATTTTCCAGGTAGGAAAAGCAGGAACAAGCTGAAGTGGTTAGGCACGAGTTTGGGGTGCTTTGCCTATCTTTTACCAAACAATTTATTTTCCTAGCTGTCCTGTCCCACTGCTGGATGTGTGTCACCTGCAGCTGGCATGCTCTCCTGACGTGCAACTCGCTGAAGTCAGCCACAAGCCAGGTACTGCAAGTGTCTCTCTTCAAAACACCCCCCCTGAACTGTGCATGAGCTTCTCTCAGCATTGCTGTTACCTTGTGCCTCTGTTAGAGGTGCAGGCATTTCTATACACAAATCATGTACGTACAGACTTCTACTAATGCACTGGATTCCTACTAATTTTGCCAGGTAGTTTAGTGAGTGGAGATGGCATTAATGTCACTAGCTGGTCAGAAGTTAGATGTTCACTCTAACCTAGATGTCTCAATGCCATCAGTAGTCACTGGTGGGAGATTGGCACCTTCAGAAGGCAATTCATCTCTTTTTCAGAAACCATTTTAGAGTGAGAGGAATCCGCTGCTGAAATGTAGTTTTTATCTGTTTACTCTAGAGGGAATCTACATTACCTTAAACTACATCTAACTTTTCAGCCATCAACTTTGTGTAAAATCAGTCTCAGTTTGGTAATTATTGTACATCCTTGAATGCTGCATTTCATTTGTCCTTCCGTGCCTGTGACATTTGATGACTAGTCATTTCCTAGCTTTATCTTAAATAAATCTTACAACATACAACATTGTAAACTAAACTATTAAAATACCACACTCATTACCACCAACATCTCGTTTTATAGGACTTTCCTATTAATCATGGAAGCTCTATTTGTGAGGGAGGTTTGTCAACCAAAGAGAGATAGAACAGTGTATGATTCTCAATATCTCTCTGAAGACTGAACCTCAAAGTATCTTGTGAGTTAGAAAAATGTGTGTGATGTTGTGTGGCATAGAAGATTAGAATAAAAACTTCATGAGAATAGATACTCCATAAGATTTCAAGTTATTCTTATGCCGTAAGAATGGTGAACGATACCACTAAAATATTGTAAATAAACCTATTATCTCAAAATTTGCAGCATCAGTTTGTAATTTTAAGAGGTTTGGGAAAGTGGAGTGGTATTATATGATCCAAGCTTTCATCTTTTTCTAGAACCTGGTGAGTTTAGGGTAGAGAAAATGTTCAAGTGTAAGCAGAGGGCATGTGCATCTCTGGGAAACAGTTTGTTGGAGGCAGGATCTTGTAAGTGCCTTAGAGTGAAAAGCTTACTTGGATGTTCTGAAAATTTGCATGATAAGTGTCCGTAAAGTCACAGGGTGCAGTCCTAGTCCTATTTAAATCAGTAGGGTTACTGATTTAATAGACCTTTCTTCTGACTTTAGTGCTGCCACTCTTGTTCTTATTAAATCTTTTGTGGCCAAAATACTGAAATTTTTCAGGGTCATTAATTTTTCCAGGAGATAATCAAATAATAACGCAAATTTTATATCTTATTTAAACCATGCTTTTGCTACAGGTAAATCAGGAGAGCAAGAAACAAAATGAAGGCTACAGTGTGAGATTTTTTTGTATGTGGAGAGCTTATTAGTTATATCTCCAATGGTTTGGTTAAATTCTGTTGCCTGAACTGTAAAATATTAAAGATCCAAGATAAAAAAATGCTCCCATGCTTCAAATCTGACCGATTCTATTATGTGCACTATTGAAGGATGAAACTTTTCTCTTGGATCAAAATGCTGGCAAGGAATATTTATATTTTATATAAAGCTATCTTCAAGGAAACAAGTAGACAGAGTGAAGCAAGCAGTCGTAAAATGACTTTTTTTATTTTGAAGGAGGTCAATGCTGGGTATATTATTTTCATTGCAACAGTCATGTTAAGCTTTTCAATTAGGAAAGGATGTGCCTATGAAGTTCTTCCAGTTTTTATTGATCCCTATGTCATTTTTAGGGTGATGAATATCTGTATTGTATGCAACTGAACTAAAGAAGCATTTCTTTCCTGACTTCATCTGTCACTGAAGGGAATGGCTTTGGCCATTTCAGTGCCCATCCACTTTACCATCAAAGGACTTCACATTAAAGGAAGCTTCATGTATTTTTAATGTCTGTTACAATGCTGCCAAGCTCTAAACTCCTCAGCGGACAGTAGCCTGCTGCAAAAATCCTGGTCCGTGTATTTTCAAGCCCCCAAAACAGGATTCCAAGCCTGGATCTCTGGGAAATTATCCCAAGTGCTAGACACTCTTTGAAGCAGTGAAATGCTCTATTCCATCCTCCCAAGGCAATGAATGTATTGCTTCAGCATCCCCAGATCCAGGCACATGCTTATGACTTCTCTGTGGAACTGAGGAACTGTCACGTACTTTGGAAAAAAGGGAATTAGGCAAGGCAGAACTACTAGTTTACTACAAGAATTACTTATCCAAATCAAGTTTCTCTTAAACAGCCTACTCTGCTACTGAGTGCTGAAAAACCACAGGCAGCCTCCTTAGTCTAATTCCTTTACAGCTGTGATCCTAGCGATGGACAGAGTCCGTAAGCTGCGGCAACCTGGCTTTTTAATATATAAGCACGGGAGACTCTTACTTCACAGAGAGGCTGTTCTTTAAGGAAGGAATAATAATTTATTTTCTTCAGGCTAACAAAAGGAGCATTTTCAGTTTTCTATCTAGCCATGTCTTATGGGAAGTTCCTGTGCTCTCTATTTTTGGGAGGTCATTATATGGATGAGCTACTGAGTTCATTTGCTCAAATGTGCTATGCAGAGAGTTCCAGAAATGGGGGTAATTTCAATACTGATGACCACAGTGTCTCTGCTACCTAGTTGTGTAGGTACCCAGTGCCTAACAGGAACAAGATCTATTCATCTGCAGATAGTATAAGAACACAAAGTATAGGTGACGGTGAGGGTTGTGATCCAATCAGAGTTAGAAATGGAAGGGTTTGTGCAACTGAAATTGGGTTCATCACAAGACATGGGTATATTCTTTTTCCTCAATGTATCCCAGTACATAATTTTCTTGAGTATTTTTAGACTGCGCTACAAGAGAATAACTCTATAGAAAATGTTAATATTTGTTCAGAGTAATTCCTTTTTATCATGCTTCAAAAAGTAATAAAATTGCAGTCTTGGATCTGCTTTATGTGGTCCTTGGACATGCCTGCAAGTAAAATTAAAAAGGCAAGAAATAAAAATACTAAGAAGTCACGTGATTCTCATACACCTTCCAAGACAGACTGAATGGATGGACTAAATCTTTTACCCTGTGGCCATCTGGTGCTGTGGTGATCTATTTAGAAATAAGTAATTCTGCCTCATCTTGCAAGTATGAAGGCTCTCTTTGTTTAATTTACAGAATTTCTTTCCTTAGTTTCACAATGCTATGGTAGCAAAAGGAGATATCCAGAGGTGTCTCATTACTTCCCATTGTCTCAATCCCATTTAAGATGCAAAAGATTGCTCCAAGGGCTTGTTGCTCCTATCCATAGGCAAGATTTTTGTATCCAGTATATTTTTCTTCC